>NC_056604.1:8710043-9065043 GCF_018340385.1 Cyprinus carpio | reverse complement strand
TCTGTTTCTTTGAACCAATCAAATCATTCTCTGTTGTACTCGTGGTTTTGGGTTGTCTGATGCTGTTCCTGTTGTTCTCAAATGAGAGCTGTGCTCTTGATGCCTGAAATGTCTGAATAAATTGGTCTTGGAACATACAGTCAGTCAGGATGCCTTTGTCTGGTAAATGTTTAAAGGTAGTATACAGTAGATGTATACCTCACTGCTTATGATACCCCACAATCCTGTTTGTTTGATTGTGATGATTTTCTTTTTCTTGTCAGTGTTTTATTTATGTATTGACAAGGTTAGGGTTGTTTTATAGATATATTTAAGGTTAGGCAATTATAGTGCAAGTCTGATGTTTCGACATTGTTTCATTTAATTTTCTAGTGCCTAAAATAGTGCATTGATGTGACCTTTTTTCAATATATGAGTCTGTATTATAATATTTATAGTTTTTATTACAAATATGATTTATTATAGTATTTCTACAGAAGAAGCATTATTGCATTTAAATATTTCCTTGCTTATATCAGTCTGGTGAGGCCATTTTGAGTTTTGTGTCCTTAAAGATTAAATATGTAATTGTTTTATAATGCTAAATATAATATATATTGATATATAAAATGCTATCTATTAAAAATATATAATTTATTATTATTATAAAAAAGTATAAACTGTTATATGTTAGATTTTATTATAGATTATAGAAGGTGTGTGTGTGTATATATGTGTGTGTTGGAACATGACAACCAGCCCAACAGAGCAACATTTACATATAATATATTGTATAATTTATATTTAGTTGTTATATCAAAACATTGCTTTCTTTGCTTAAACATTCTGACCAGCCTGACAGATCAACATTGGAGTGCATTTGAGGAGACACTATCTATTTTTCAGCCAATAGCAGATCGGGCAGGTGTTCAGATTACTTTTTTTGTTCTGTTTGTTGAGGCTAGTGCCACAGAAATACATAAATATATTACCTTTAAGATGAACCTTCATACAAAAATGCTACCTGTGAAGTCATCAGCTTTCAGAGAGTGGGATATAGTTTCAGAGACTGTGTCAGAGAAGGCGACGCCGTCGTTGTCAGAATGATCATGTTTCGGTTCTGCTTCCAGCTAAACATACACACACCTTTATTTGCTGGATCCCAGAATGCTGACCACTACGTTATGAGTGTGTACATGCCTTACAAATGTTCTTTCTATTTGGTTGTGTCTTCAGCCGGTGTACAAATAAGTGTGTATTCAGATAGGTAGTGTAACCTGTCCGTCATGTGATTGTATTCAATATGGCTGCTGTGTGTCCTAATTCTCAAGTGAACTCTGAACCTGATCTCAAAGCTCACCTTTAATCTGATCTGAGATCAGAACTGCATTACGCCATGGTTGCTTTTCCCAGCAGCACCTCCCAGTCCTCGGGCCTGATTTCTACAAAATGCGTCTAACTGCGGCCTATGGGCATTACTCCCGTGTGTGGAGTGTCCTACTTCTGATTAATCGTTATTGTGGTGCGTGCGTATATGAATGTGGGTTAGAGGTTTATAATGTAAGGAAGTAATAAATATCTGGCAAGTATGATTATCCATGGAGCAATATCTGAGCTGTGGCCGTTCTGAGCCAAAGCAGTAATGATTTTTTTGTTGTTGTTGTTCCCAAGACTGCAAAGTCACCGAGTGTAAACCTCCAATCCAATAACCATCAACACCACCATTCACAAATCAACACTCATTTACAAGGCTAATTTATTGAAGGGTTTAAAGAGAGACGTGATCTGAACTCCAGGGTGCAATCGTTGACACCTGAAACAATATATTAATGTCCTCTCTTGGGTGTAGTGGTAATTCAATGGTATTGCGCTGTAGTGGTGGTTAGGTTAATACAGATCATGCACAGGGGTGTGTAAACGTTTGAGAAAAGAGAGATATGTGAAATTGTGAGCAGAACAGTAAGATGTTAAATATAGAGATAATAATAAAAAAGGGATTTAAAACCTTACCGTACACACACAAATATGTCTGTGTGTATGTATACATACACACACACACACACACACACACATTTTATATATATATATATATTTAGATATATATATATATATATATATAATATATATATATATATATATGTGATATATATAATATATATATGTGTATATATATATATATATATATATATATATATAATGTGTATATATAATATATGTGTATGTGTATATATGTATATACACGTGTATGTGTATATATGTATGTATGTGTATATATGTATATACACACACACACACACACACACACACACACACATATATATATATATATATATATATATATATATATGGTGTGTATGTGTATGTGTATATATATATATATATATATATATATATATATATATATATATATATATATATATATATATATATATATATATATATATATATGTATATGTATATGTATGTATGTATGTGTGTATATATGTGTATATATGTGTATATATGTGTGTGTATGTGACCCTGGACCACAAAACCAGTCTTAAGTCACTGGGGCATATTTTTAGCAATAGCCAAAAATACATTATAATGGGTCAAAATTATCGATTTTTCTTTTATGCCAAAAATCATTAGAATATTAAGTAAAGATCATGTTCCATGAAGATATTTTGTAAATTTCCTACCATAAATATAGAACTTCATTTGGACAACTTTAAAGGCGATTGATTTTTTTACACCCTCAGATTCCAGATTTTCAAATATATCGGCCGATATTCTTTTTGTATATTATAGTACAGTACCAGTCAAATGTTTGGACACTTTCCCATTCATGTGTCCAAACATTTGACTGGTACTATATATAGAATACAGTATATCCATAAACAGAATATATATACATAAACACATTTTTCATCCAGGTAGCCAGTAGAAAACAATGGAACAAGCATTTTATCTGCATTATACATTCTGTAAAAAAATGTTCATATCAGCGCCATATTGGCCGATACCTATATATTGAAGACAGGCTCATATCGGCCGATAATATCGGCAAAAAGATATATCGGTCAGGCTCTATGTGTTATATTATCATAAATTATAATTTATATAACTGAAGTCCCGAATAATGGATATTTAAGTATATTCCTCAGTGCAGTGTTGAAAAAATTTGATCATAAGTGTGTTAACTTATAAGTTGTGTCTCTACACTAAAATAAGTCTAATATTTACTGTTGTTTACTGTTATACAGATTTACAGATTCTCCTGTGTATAATAGAAGTTTTTCTTTATGAAATTCAGATAAATGCTTCTATTTTAATTCTCATTTGCTATGAAATATACTGTTTACATCACTTGTTCTAATGTTTTTAGCAGAATTTGTAGCACACAGAGCTTAAACATACTCACAGTCTCTCAAACAGCTTTCATTAGTGAATGCTGAGCAGGCACCTGTCTCAATGGGAGCTATTGTTCACCTCCCTCTCTTCATAAGTACCCTTTGGACTCATATGGTCCCATTTGGGCTTCTCACATCAAAATGGTGCAAAAAGGGAAAGATCGCCCCCTGGTGGAGCTTTGGTTGCATGTGCCTCAAATATTAAGATGCTTACTCATAACTGTACTAAACATTGTACTGTATAGCTGCATATTCAGTTCTGGATTAGCTTGGTCATATATGACTTTGCGTTATATTGAGTGGCATAGAAGTGGTTAAAGATCCCCACAAGAAGTGATTCATGAATATTCACTATTGTTATATGTTCTTATACCATATGTGTGTGTGTGTGTGTGTGTTTTCAGGAGCAGATCCATGTGCCCGTGTATCACCCCACTCCCAGCCAAGCCCGGCTGGCAACCCAACTGACCGAAGAGGAGCAGGTGCGGATCGCTCAAAGGATCGGACTCATCCAGCATCTTCCCAAAGGTGTCTATGATCCAGGCAGTGATGGCACTGAGAAGAAGATTCGAGAGTAAGTGATGATACTGTGTATCTGTCTGTTTCCTAGTTATATTAAAGGTTGTGAAGGAGCACAACCTTGTTTTTTTTCAATCTAGCTCAAAAAATGTGAATGCACATGAAAGCACAACATGTTTATAACGAAAAGTTAATCTGAAACTTGCTATGACTAGGACTATTGTAACATGTTAAATTCTGAGATTATTTAAATGTTTAACGAAATTAGGCCTACATTTATAATGGTGGAATTTAATTATGATCAAAGTGAGTATAAAATATAAATTTTATACTTGCACAACAAGTAGAAAATATCAAACACATGGATAAGCCAGTTTACATTTTTTTTATTTTTTATATCCCATCTATAAATAAGCCATTCATAAGCCGAAGCCTTCCATAAATGTAAAGCTGTGACTGTGATGTTTTCTTTTTTAGCAGCAGCAAATTAGCATATTAGAATAATTTCTGAAGGTTCATGTGACACTGAAGACATAATGGCTACTGAAAATTCAGCTTTGCCATTACAGAAATAAATTCAATTTTAAAATATATTTAAATAGAAAAAGGTTATTTTAAATTTTATTATCATTTCATAATATGACTTTTTTTTCTTTTTTTTATCAAACAACTGCAGCCTTTATGCGAAAGAGAGATTTCTTTGAAATAAAAAATAAAAAAGTTTTGATAAAAAATCAAAATCTCAACAACTCCAAACTTTTGAATGGTAGTTTATACATTCCCAGAATGCTCTAATTTAAATGAAGCAGGTTTACAAAATGGAATCTTAATGAGGACATGTCATAAGTGTCTGTTCCTGACCATTCTGTTGTGTGACCTTTTAACTTTTTTTTTTGAATTACAGTTCAGTAAATTCATTTTTCTGTCATTGCGATTCAACTTCCTGCAGGGCGTGACCAACTTTTTAAATTCTGCATTATGCCCAACCCTGTCAGCAGCCTATGGGAATGCTGTGCCCTTTGTTGCCAAGCTTATTGCGGTGTGTGTTAACACGTTCTCTCTTTGCGCAGGTGTGTGATCTGCATGATGGACTTTGTGTATGGAGACCCCATCCGGTTCCTCCCCTGCATGCACATCTACCACCTGGACTGCATAGATGACTGGCTGATGAGGTCCTTCACGTGTCCCTCCTGTATGGAGCCTGTAGATGCTGCCTTGCTCTCGTCCTACGAAACTAACTGACTGCTGCCTGCACTGATCCCCACTCCACACACACACCCACACACACAACCCTTGAGTCCTGTCCTCATACGACCCATTTGCATAAAGAGACAAGCTGTCCGCTCAGCTGGGGGGCGGGATGGTGTACCTGTGGCATCGTGGGATAAAGGAGGCCACAGTGATAATTAAACCTCTCCTGCATGGTCCTGCTGGACAGGGAAATCTGCAGGAGCCCTTTTGCACCCTGATGACTTTATCATGTGATTCCTTTGTCTTTCATCGACGACACCCAGACAAACCGGTCACGCACCATTCCACATAACACTTACACTGGAAGGAGACAAACCTTCAAGAAACACACCGGAGGACTTTTAAAAACACATCTTTAACAGTCAATCTCTATTTATTTCTTTCTTTCTCTCTCAGTGTCTGTTTCCACAAAGGGCTTGTTTGATTTCTGCCGAAGCTGCAGTGGAGCAAAACCAATGGCATTGTACATACACACGCAAAGAAAGAAAAAAAAAAGTCTCATGATGAATTTTGCACTTTTGACTCAAAGAATTAAGCCCAACTTTATACACACACACACACATGCAAATGTGCATCACATAAGACTTTTATTTAACCACATTAGCTTTTTTTGAGTTTATATGTTTGGTTGGTTGTTTTAAACTACTCAATGGACACTTCAGCTTCCCAATTTGTGTTAAGAAATAAGCATTTCTCTAAATCTAAGTCTGAGTGGATTTAGTGGAGCAAATAAATAATAAAATATATATATATATTTTTTTTTTTTACATTTATAATATATAACACTTTTTTTCCTGCATTACATAGTTTTTGATCTTGCATTAAAATGTCACAATAGTGGTTGATCTCACATATTGGTCAAGCTGAAGTGTTTTTTTGCTTTTTTCTTTGTGGATCCTGTTTTTTTTTCCCCCTTTAGTTTTAAAATCAATACTGTCTATTGTAGTAACTCAACCGAAAAATGTATTTAACGATAAAAACACTGAAGTCATCGAAAGTCTGAAGGTGGCTGTGAGGTCAGCCTGAAGTGATTAATGCAATATAGGCTGTAGTGACTCACGAAAGTACACGTATGAGTGTGTGAAACTGTTCAATAATGATCATTTCACCTTCTTTGCTTGTGCACTTGTGTGTTTAGTTAACTTTATTGTACATAGTGCAATGATATATATTTTAGTGACTTTTATTTGAATTTTCAGTACCAGATACTTTAAAATAAGTTTTTATGACATCATAAGGGACACATAAACTTAGAAAAAAAAAATATTGTGAATCCTCATGGATTCAGCCGAGTGACATATGAGTTTTTTTCCCCTTTTGTTGTTTGTGGGGGCAAAAACAAAAAGTTTTTCTCATAGACTTCAAATTCTTGGCATTAATTTGCGTTTTTTGTTTAATAGAAGACCACGGGCAATATGATCACACCCAAAGCTGGGATGTGCTTGAAAAGCTGTTTGATGTTTTTTTGAAATGAAAGATGGTTTATGCTTAGTGAAATTACGCCCAGCCCTCTCGCTCTGTCTAAAAAAGGAAAGCACAAGAGAGCATAGAAATCAAGTCTCTATTTTTCTTAACTGTCAAATGTTATATAAAGACAAAGTAATTGCTAGAAATTAGAAGTGGTAGTAGGTAATGCGCCTTTGGCATTAAATCTGTCCCCTTAATCAAAACGAAAAAAAAAAAAAGTTCTGGTGGTTAGTGGCTGCTATTGAAGTGGAGATTTTCAGTTGTTCCTCGTGTTTGAACTCATGCCTTGTGTGGAGTGACTGTAAGTGTGTAGTTAATGAAGGTGAGGGATATATTCTTCATAGAAAATCCATTGATCTGGTTTTGCACAGTACTTTTAGTTGTAGTTTTTGTCTTTTCTTTTTACCCTGCCTCTCCATACAACATGGAGCTCCATTGCCTTAGACCAGACAAGCAGGAGGCTTTTGGCTGGACGTCCTGGGCTGATGGGGGCTCTACACCAGCATCGGGAGGACAGAGTGATGATGATGATGAATGAGCATTTGGACGTATTAAGACCATTTTTGCTCCTGAGAGGACATGTCATCAATGCAATGCCATACAGAAACTGATTCTCCATGATGTGCTGGGAGCACATGGACATTATCTGCGATCTGATTGTATGTGACACGTGTGTGTGTGTGTGTGTGTAAGGCTGTGAGAGTCTCCCGTTTGTCTGTCTGTGAATATATACATAAACGTATGTATATATAAAATTATGCATCTTCTATGTACTACAGGCAAATAATAAATAGAATTTATGCTATGAAGTTGTCTGTGTGTATACTGTTTTGTTTGAATAACAATTTTTTAATATTAAGAAGGTTTTCTATAACACACAAGGTAATTTTCAGTGAGAATTTCATTGAAATACATTATATAATAAAGCAGATTATTAAATGATACTCAAAAATGTAGTGAAACTTTACACAGACACAAAGCATTACTTAAAGTAAGATTTATTTTCGCTTTCTGTACTAGTACATACCTTAAAGTCTTTGCTTCAAGAAAGCCACTGAACACACTTGTTGTCCCACATTTGTTTCCAAGGAAAAAAAGATGCAGTTCATTAACACATTAACACACACTACTCCTTTTGGGGTAATTTGTCACACTTTTGTCCTGCTTTGCATTGACATTGATTTGAGGAGAATATATTTTATTGAAAAAATTAATATTCCATTTAAATTAGTAATGATTATAGTTAAATAAAATAATTTTTTTTTTTTTTTCAATATAATTATATTTGGAAACAAATAAATCCATTTATCTGAAAATATATGTCCAGTGCCACAGGGCATTGGATATATTATGTCTGTCTGTGAATATATATATATATAATATATCCAATGTCTTTTTATTCTATTTATTATTTGCCTGTATACATAGAAGATGCATAATTATATATATATATATATATATATATATATATATATATATATAAACATGTATGTATATACATAATTATGCATCTTCTATGTACTACAGGCAAATAATAAATAAAATTTGTGCTATGAAATTGTCTGTGTGTATACTGTTTTGTTATATTAAGAAGGTTGTCTGTAACACATGAGGTCATTTTCATTTGTGAACCCTTTAAAAAAACATGGATTTCTCCATTTATTATTTCTAAAATGTGGTCTTGTCTTAATATAATTCACAATTATAGACCAACACAGTCTGACCAAACTAACAACATGCGAACAATTGTAATGACGTCAGTACGTCATGCGTTGCGTTGCGTGTTGAAAACCTCTTCATCATCAGAACTTGTCCGTCACTGTTGACTTCGCAGTAGCACTTGTGCGTCACTAGAGGGCGCGTGTTGCTGTTAAGCACACGAACTGCTGAGTCACTTTTGTTGTAGGCCATACGGCCATTTTCACTTAGATTTAAAAACTTTATTTGGGGTGACCATTAGTAGAAAGGAAAATCTGATTAGCTATTTTGTTATCGTGCTGTTAATCACAAATCAGAGATTGTTTTCTTATTGTGTATTATATTTTAGTGCAGTGCCATTAATCTGTTGTGATGTATGTGATAATTCCTGCACCATACAAATTCATAAAGAGAAGAATGGGGTTATGTGTCATTCTTTTTTCTCCCAGTGAATATTTCTCAGTGTAGGTTTATTTTCGCTTTCTGTACTAGTACATACCTTAAAGTCTTTGCTTCAAAAAGCAGCTGAACACACACTTGGCCCACAATTGTTTCCAAGGAAAAAAAGATACAGTTCATTAGAACAATAACTCAAACTACTGCATGTAGTGTAATTTGTCACAAAGGGATCCTTCTTTGAATTGACATTGATTTGAGGAGCATATTTTTTATTGAAAAAATAAATATTACATTTTAATATAAATATTAAAAACTAAATACTCTGTTTGCATTAATTGGCTTTTTAGCAACATGTAAAAACTTGGAATAAATTAATACAAATTTACATGAATTATTATATATTTTTTTAATATAGTAAAATAAAATAACTTTTATTATATTTGGAAACAAATATATCCATTTATCTGGAAATATACACAAATGTTTTCAAAAAGCATTTTAATTACTGATATTCATTTTCCCTACTATAAATGTGGCAACCTGACCTGAAAGTCCCTGAAATTCCTCCTATATGTGTATTTACATACACAGCAAATTATATGTGCAAATACAAATTTGTTTAATATCTGCTGTACAGCAATATACTTTGCATAGACACCCTGCAAACTGCCAGTAACGCAAAACCTCATTAGGTGCACTTTTAACAAATAAGGTTTGGGTGTAACGATTCCTGCTCGGCACCTTTAAAAAGGTATGTGACCAGGAGCAAAGTTAGGCCATTGGCATGTCATCTATTAGCACTGCTAGACACAGTTGAGCAGGCAGCTGCATTACTATCATAACATTACAGGGACACATCAGATAATCTAAGAAGATCATTTTCAGTAACTTCTGCCAAATCCTTCTGCCAGATCAGAGGCTCCACATTTTGTTATTTTTTTTATTTTATTTATTTACTTTATCCACATTATTACAACAGTGATGGACACAATTTCATCATTGTGTGTATGTGATATGTACTGTAGTAATAGTTTATCTATCTATCTATCTATCTATCTATCTATCTATCTATCTATCTATCTATCTACAGTGGGTAAAATATTTATTTGATCCCCTGCTGATTTTGTAAGTTTGCCCACTTACAAAGAAATTAAGGGTCTGTAATTTTTTTTAACAAATAGAGACTGAATACAAAACTAAAAATCCACAAAAACACATAATATAAAGGTTAGAAATTGATTTGCATTTCAGTGAGTGAAATAAGTATTTGATCCCCAAGCAAAACATGACTTAGTACTTGGTGCAGAAACTGTCGGTGGCAAGCACAGAGGTAAGACGTATTTTGTAGTTGGTCACCAGGTTTGCACACATCTCAGGAGGGATTTTGATCCACTCCTCTTTACAGATTCTCTCTAAATCCTAAAAGTTTCTTGGCTGTAATTTGGCAACTCAAAGTTTCAGGTCCCTCCACAGATTTTCTATAGGATTGAGGTCTGGAGACTGGCTAGGCCACTCCATGACCCATCTTCAGTGTTCTGGCTGAGGGAAAGCGGTTCTCGTCCAAGATTTTACAGTACATGGCCCCGTCCATTTGCCCCTCAATGAAGTGAAGTCGTCCTGTACCCTTAGCAGAAAAACGGCCTCAAAACATAATGTTTCCACCTCCGTGCTTGACTGTAGGGATGGTGTTCTTGGGGTCATATTTAGCATTTCTCTCCCTCCAAACACAGCGAGTCGAGTTGATGCCAAAGAGCTCAATTTTGGTCTCATCTGACCACAGCACTTTCTCCCAAGCCTTCTCTGAATCATTTAGATGTTCAGTGGCAAACTTTAAACGGACCTGCCCTGTACATGTGCCTTCTTGAGCAGGGGGACCTTGCGGGTGCTGCAGGATTTCAGTCCATTGCAGCGTAGTTTGATACCAATGTTTTGCTTGGTGACTGTGGTCCCAACTGCCTTAAGATCATTAACAAGCTCCTCCCGTGTAGTTCTGGGCTGATCCCTCACCTTTCTCGTGATCATCCTTACCCCGTGAGGCAAGATCTTGCACTGAGCTCCAGACCGAGGCCGACTGATGGTTGTTTTGTATTTCTTCCATTTCCGAATAATCGCACCAAGCTTCTTGCTGATGGTCTTGTAGCCCATTCAAGCCTTGAGCAGATCTACAATCTTGTCTCTGACATCCTTTGACAGCTCTTTGGTCTTGTCCATGGTGGTGGGAGAGGTTGGAATGGAAGATACAGATTGTGTGGACAGGTGTTTTATACTCCTAACGAGCTGAGATTAGGAGTAACATCTTAAAGCGACAGGACTAATCTGTGTTCCACATGGGCACATAACCCAGTCTGTGGGAGTCAGTATTCTTTCTGGTTGGTAGGGGATCAAATAATTATTTCATAATAATACTCTTTCCATTAAAATAAACCTACCATAAAAATTAAAGACCCTTTATTTCTTTGTAATGGGCAAACTTACAAAATCATATCAAATAAATACTTTCCCCACTGTATCTATCAGCAAACTCTGTTCATCATTTGTGTATTTGTGTCACAACCCCCAGTGCCTGCACAAAGTGGAAGGAAGCTGCACTTGAATTGAGTTCTGTGCTGTCAGTCACTGCGACCACAGATGAACTTCTCATGAAAATGGAAAGCAAAATGCACAGCAGTTCTTCCCAAAAGTCTGATAAAAGTGGCCCTGTTGACCAATGGCTCACCACCACAGGGCTTTTGGACATACTGTATAGTATCACCACTTCTGTGGGAAAAACAAAGTTTTCAAGTGGCACTCCACCTGGCAGCTGCTCACATGAGCTAAGCACACAAGTAACACTCATAAATTACAAAGCAGCAAACTTGTTATATTGGCCACAAAATCAATGACACTTTGGCTGTAATGCAATGGGTGTTTTATTCAGCATTCTGCTTTAACTTTCAAATATAAAGCAAGATAGGTCGGACGTTTATTTATATTACTACACTGAAAAAATAAACAAATGAAACATACCATTTAGCCATAGCCATCCAGTGTGTCCAGATATCTGTCTCAAATAGCCATCCTATATTTATCAATTTATTTCAACAAAACTACCTTTTAATTGTTAGATAAGGCAGAAATGGCTCTTTAAGGTAATAATTGCATGTTACCACTTTTTACAGTTTTTTTTTTTTTTTTTTTGCATATATATTACATTTAAAAACAGTGTTTAAAAAAAAAAAGCATGGGGTTAAAAGGCAATAATCCTATGCACACACTTAAACTATTATGCTATATTGATGGAAAACATAACATAAATAGATATGCACATAAATAGACCGGGTCACTATAATGACAAACAAGTGTTTTTCTAAGATGAAAGATTTTGACACTCACTGACCTCACTGTGACAAAACAAAATACTGCAGTTGAGCAATTAAACATCAGACACTGGGAAAAAAATCAGACACAGGCCTCGGCAAACAGTTTGTGAAATGCAGATGAAAGGTCTGCCACATGATGCTCCCTCATGTCTTCATTTGGTTAAAATCGAACTGATCTTGTAGCAGGGCGGCTAAATAATAAAATAAAATAAATAAATAAATATTGTTAATAAAAATAATGTGTATAATTATTATTTTTTAAATTATAAATTGTATTGTCGTGTATGTTTTTCTTTGTGACCAAGTCTGTGATTAAAATAGCATTATTGAATGAGCAAAAGTGAACTAATCACTCCAACATTCATGCAATCAGAAAAAACCCTTATGCAATTATTTTTACTAGTATTGAAGTAATAAAATGGCCTCTCTTAAAATGTTCTCAAGTATAAAATTATTATTTTTTGCATTGGTCACTCAGTCCATTGTAAAAACCCACATAAGACCACTTAAGCAGCTGTTCCCATATAACTGTTAACTGTCAGCTTGATCAAACTCTCTGAAAAGTCAGATATTGAGACCTCTACACCCACATATTCCACAATCAATGAACAAAACATCACAGTTTATCACAAGATAGCACTGTAGCCACACTGTAAAAAGAGATTGTTACCTTAAAAAGCAATTTCTACCTGATTTAACCCATAAGATTGAGTTTTGCTGGTATAAATTAATGCCACCATTTTTTTTAGGTTACCAATAGGATGTATGCGAGCATATGCTCATACAATATAGTCTGTATCGATATGACTGAGGACGCAGGGTCATCATCTTTGCTTTCATATTTTTCAACACTGACAACTATCAAAAATCTTTAGTAAAATCTTTATTTTTTCTTTGTCATCTCTAACTTTCGATTTCACATTATAATGCTATACATTCGACATATTATATAATGATTATAAGTTACTGTTTTGACAAACCTACACACAGTTCTCCCAAAAAACATGAAAAGCTTTCTTTTTTATATTGTAAACTATACATGAATGATAAACTGACCATAGACATGCCCAAACATGTCTCGAATATTTGCACATTTAGACGTTGTTTATTTACCTTTTTCTCGTTGATAGTCGATATAAACCCATGCCGATAGCTGAATAATTGTAAGAAATGTAATTCATTAGATTTGGAGCATAAAGCTTGAGCAAGCATCGTGCGTTTCTGGAAGATTTTACGCAGCTGCGCAACCAGGAAGAACTCAATGCATGGCAACTCCATAAACAAGAAAACTGCGTTTTGAACACTACAAGTGTCGTCTTCTCTCCCAGGGTAGGTTTGGAGAGAATCGTGAGCGTTTTTACACCGAAAGCGCCTAAATTTGAAAATCTTGGCACTGCGCACTGGACTGTTTCCTCCCACCGATCTAACGGATTTCTGCTGCTCGACCATGAAAACCCTGAGAGTCACCATTTTATCATTCATCGTCTGTCCTTTTGTATTCTGCAAACGTAATCACAACAATCCGTGCATCCACGACGCACGAACATTAAAATAAAAGCGCACAGCTTATCCAAGGAAATATGGCACATTATTATACGAATTCGTGGTTGAAACGTGTCCACCCACTTCTATTTGTGGTCTGGTTTTGAAATGAATGACTGCTACACACCACACGTCAAAATATTTGTTTTAGTTTACTGCGAGAGAAAGCACAGAAATAATGTGCCCAACATGACGCATATTTAGATTTCATTGTGCGCGCGTTTCTGTTGCTGTTGCTGTTTCGATATGGGTCAATAACAAAAAGGATGTTCGAGATTATGAAAAGGATATTTTGATAATCTAGTATAAAACACGTGTATCAAGTTGCTAGATATGTGATCTTTGAATTCTTTGTTTCATACATCTATAGGGGAGAAAACGTGTATGATTTAGGCTAATGACTATAAAATGTAGCTTATAGCAGTACCAAAATACAGTCCTTGCACCCTAATGTGAGTGTAAATAACTTTTAGTAATCAATGTGAAGCATTTTTTTATTATTAGTAAACATCATGAATTTTTGAGTCTAGAAAATTTAGGATTAGGCCTATACTCAGTTCGACCTGAATAAGAGGTGCCTTGTCATGAAAAGGTCAAAATATTTGAAAATAATTCTTCATGTTTGTTACTTATACCACAGTATTTGTTAAATATTAATATTTTTTTTAATATTAGAATTTTCATTAGAATTCTTAAAAGATAAGTAACAAAACAACAACAAATCTTTTTATTACAGTCTCTAATCAGTTACACCACCAGTTATGATTGTATTTTTTATTTTAATAAAATAAATAACGACTTTTATTTTAGAAATTAAAATCCGGGCAGAAACACAATGTTCAATTGACAACTGCAGTATTTTAAAGGTGAGAGAAATGCAGTTAATTCCAGTCAAATGAATTTTAGGACAACGGAAATTAGATTATATTAATTTAGTTGGGCTTTTTCACTACAATGAAAGCTAAATCTGATTATTGTCAACTGTAAGGCTTTTTCTGTTTACAGAGGGAACGGCAGGCAACTTTGTAACTACACTAAAAATATACAACTGCCACCGCGAACGTCACAGCGTTTTATTTTTCTGTTTTATACATTCGACAACATCAAACAACAGTTATCAATGTTCAACCAATGATTTTTCATGTTTTTAATACAGTCTCAGAAATGTTTTCTAGGCCTACCCGTATTTCAGTGACACGAGGCCAGAGTTAAACACACAACGTCACGAAACCGTTTAACAGCTGTCTTTGGTTATTTTGCAAGGTTTTAATATTTTCAATGCGACAAAACACAAGCTTTCACAGTAAATCAACAGTTACAAGGCATTAATTACAAGCAAAAGTGCAAGTTCAATGTCATAAAACTATAAACACAACAAAAACAGAGCAGTCAGGGGTTAAGTGGATTCTGACCATTATAGTGCAATTACTTTAACAAAAAGGGAGATGGGTTTATTTAAGCACATCAGTTAATTTAGGTTCTCTTTTTTTCTTGTTATAAAACAGGACATATAGTACAGGCGTGACCTGCCTGGAAGTTAGTGAAAGAAATTAAAATTATTAATACAAATCTAAAATGGAGACGTAGATGACCTAAAAAATATCTTATTAAAAAAAAAATAATAATAAAATGAAATCCACTTAGCCAGTTGAAATTGGGGGCAATGTGAATAACATGCAACGTCAACTGAAATGTTAATTGTTCTTCACAAACAGACATGCCCCTGAGCCCAATATTTTACAATGCAATGAGAGGTAGTTGGCTGAAATGTCTGCAATGCAATAAATCGCTTACTCAGCGTTTGTCTGCTACCTCTGTTACACAACAAAACACACAGGCCCATAGTTATAATCTCTAGCTGGATTGTGAAGGCGCAATGTTCTCCAGCCACTCCACAGTTCTGTGTTTTTTGTGCATGAGCGCCAGGTCACGAGGCGTGTAGCCTTTCGCGTTAGGCACAAAAGGCGGCGTGCTGCAGTCAGATACGAGATACTGCACAACAGCCAGGTGTCCCTCCCGCGCCGCCAGATGCAGAGGCAGGTTGCCGTCGTTGTCAGGGAGATTGACATCAGCACCGTTCTGCGCGAGCACCCGTAGAGTGTCCAGATATCCGTCTCGCGCGGCATCGTGACTGACGGTCAGTCGTAGGATGGGGTCGCGCGCGTTTGGATCGGCGCCCGCTCGAAGCAGCGCCTCCGCTATGCACGGACAGCCAAGCTTCATCACCTGAGACACAACCCAAAGAGATGTAGGCTATTAAGCTGCTTAAAAATATTGTTATAATAATCAATTACACGAATCACTTTTTGATGAAAGTGTGCATTTCAATTAAGCATCATGAGTGCATTATTCATTTCTTATCAAGATAAAGGGTAATAAAGGGAATGTATCTAAAGCAGGGGTATCAGACTCAATTCCTGGAGGTCCACAGCCCTGCAGAGTTTAACTCCAACCCTAATTAAACACATCCGATCCAGCTAATCACGTCCTTCAGGCTTATTTGAAAACTATATGGTTTGTGTGGTGGAGCAGGGTTGCAACTAAACTCTGCATGGGCTGCAGCCCTCCAGGAACTGATTTGACACCTCTGATCTAAGGGATAGGGATAGATATATATATATATATATATATAAATATAAAAAAATAAAACATATAGTAAAGTGAGAATTTAATTTAATAATTCAATTATTAATGGTTTAATACATACAAACAAAAACACACACACACACTGTATATCTTATGCTGTGTACCTATTATTATTATTACTAGCCTATTAGAAGAGACTTAATTATTATGTAACTATCATGTAAATAGAAAGAAATCTAAAGAATTTTGAAAGAATAACCACGACTTCAATACATGTGATATAAAAAAAATTTAATCATGGTGAAATCAGATTTAGGGACATAACGACCTCCTAAATTACTCGCTGACCCCTGATCATAAATTATGAAGTGATGGCATAGACCTAATCTATATACCCAGGAAAAAATACCCTAAATTATTAATTGTGTTTTTAGAAATTTTACGAGGAAGTTCACCAGTACATCACACAAATTGTTTAATATGGGTAAGGCTCCATTTTACACAGCTCATTCTCGTATAATTATTATGCGTGCATTTTTTTTTACTCATATTAATTAAGAGACCACACTGAATACTTATTTTTATGAATTCCTTTGTCACATTGCAGAGCCATTTAAAATGACCCTGTGAAGGTAAAAGGTGATAAAACAGTCAAAACCTAAAAAGCAGTGACCAGTCACAGCACCTAAAACATACACTTTTCTTGCTCACTCATATAATTCTTTGAACCTAAAATCATAATGTTGTTAACAAAATATTTAACGTGTCATGTAGGCTACCTATATGCCACATATGCGTGGGCAGAAATTGGCATATGCTACAGCTTTAAACATCGAGGGTGGGGATTACCTAGTGTTAAAATTATCACTCATTCTGTAGCCAAGATACTATATTGTGAATATGACAAGAGAACATGAGCAATTATCAGAATATTTAATACTGACCGAAATTAAGCAGCTATATTGTGCTTGGTGTAAGTCAGGACGGCCTTCTGATAAGCAGAACATTTTATGTATAACTGAAATAGTTTAAAAAGCAAAAACAGCCTCTCAAGGTGTGTACGATTTTGATTTATTAATTTTATTGATTTCTAGAATTTTATCCTACGCCATAAAAGGAAATAATAAACATAAGCATCTACAACCACCTCGGGCCTTATTGCCTATATTAAAACAGAAACTCGATGGTCATTAAAAATACATTTTAACTTTGTTGTTACACTTACGTTGTATAAAAACTATATAAACAAATACAATGATATCTAAATTATCCTAATTTAAGTGTAAAAGGCTGCCAAAAACTGTACGTTAATGTCAGCTTTCATTTAGCTTGTGCAGCTGACTGTGGTGTAATAAAACACTTCTCAGTTTCCACAATAAATTCTTTGTGTATCAGAAAACGAGTGACGCTAATTTATTTGCATAATAAAATATAGATAATTTGTCAGATCAACAGGTGAGTACTTGTTGGTTCGCAGGTAAACTTTATAAAAAATAAAAAAGTAAATCAACCAGGCCACTGCTAGTGACTGCAAAAAAAGAAAAGGACAAAATGTTTTCCTGAGGCTGATGCACTATGCATTATAAACATCGTGTTTAGATATAAAAGTCGTTCGTGGAGATGTGAGTCTAACCTGCAATGGTGTCCTGCCGTACTTGTTCTTCTCATTTACGTTCACGTTGCTTTGCAGTGTCTGCTCAATTTCTTTCAGATCTCCAATCGCAGCTGCAGTGCTCAGCCTATCTATAGCTGCGTCCTCGGCCATTATATCCTGACAAAGGAGGTAGAATATCTCTGATGCTTGCGTTTAAAAAAAACTGGTTTAGATGTCCGCTGGTTTAGATGTAAAAAGTACTACAAAGCTGTAGTAAATAGCCCGATCATCCAGCCCCCCTAAAAAATATCCGTTGGAGATGCGCCAAGGTCCACCCACATTAATATCGTCCTACCGAAGGCATCGGAACCAGCGGAGAAAACAGGGATGCCATGCCATCGCTTATAAAATATATGCACAATCAAGAATTATATGGAAAAAACAACAACAAACAAATATCCTCTTTTGTATGATCAATGCGCGAAGTTCCTCCCCGTGTCCATGAATGACATGAAGCTCTCTTGTGGTCTTGGTCCAGATATGATCTTACATTCAAAAAGATCTGTAGTAGTCACATGACAAATGCTCGTATTTGAGAGGCAAACTTTCCTTTCATGAGTCCTCTGATATTAACTATATGCAGGTGCAACGGGCTGGAGAACTGCGATGCGTTCATGGCATTCGCAGATGTTGTCATTTCAAGCCTTCCAACGACCTCTGAAACAGATAAACGGAGGGAGAAGACTGTTATTCCGCGAGGAAATTTCTATTATGCATCCAGTTGGGTTTGCAAGGATTGTTGTAAGTTTTATGCAAGCTTCCCGCCCATTTTGAATATGAAACGTCAAAATCGAATCTTCTTTGATGTGCACATCAAAGAACGCTGGCGTGAGGGTTATCAAAACTTGTTAACTGACACTAGTCCGGTATTTCAAACTGACACGCGTAGACAGAAGCGTAAATAGGTTTTCGGTCTGCGATCACGCATGTCGAACTGCAGGCGTGAATATCTACAAATGTTCTGTCGTAGTGATTCCTCGCGCACGGAGGTGCAGTTACACGGTGACGATTCAGCCGATGATGGACGACGTCATAATGGATCATTTAAAATGAAACATTGTATCCACTACCTGCAGAATGGTTAGGCTACGTCGCGGGCATCGAGTTATCCTCTTCGACCGGTTTATGGGCGTTGAATGAGCTGGTTAGAAGACAGCTGACTTTGTCAGAGAGTCTGCCGCTGTTGTTTGACATCACTCCGTTTTTGAAATAAAGGGCCGACACTTCCGCCCACTTTTACTAACAGACGCGGAGTGAGGCGGGACTCAACGGTAATGCTGCTGCTTGGGAGAGAGGCGGCAGAGAGATGCACTTTCTGCTTTCTTCTCACAGGTTCTGTCGTGTGAAACATTCATCCTTGAGCTGTAAAGGCTTTGAAGTGTTGGTATAACCAATATAAAATTCCTCTCTCCATAAATGTGTGTTTGAAGTTCAATGTATTCAAATTACTGGTAAGATGAAAGGGTGTAAGACAGTGCAAGGTTTATATTCAGTCATGTAAACTGCCGAGATAAAACCTTACAGAGCATGACCAGTAGCCTACAATCTGTCTGAAAATGGCCATTCTCCATCGCACTGTTTAATTAAAGCCATATAGCACAGCAGTAGCTAGCCTAATGTGTTTACATTAACAGTACACCCTAATATATTAGTAGTAGGCTATACTGAGACATACAACTACATCCCTGCTCATACAAACTAAACTAGCCTACTGATTTGCTGGGTTTTAGAGGATTTTGGACACTTTTCACTGTGCAAGGCTGTGAGACCAGCAAACCAGCTTAGACTGGTTTATTTATTTTTTGTTTATTTATTTATTTTTATTTCAGGCCAGGCAGGCAAGGCAAGGCAAGGCTTATAAAAACTTAAGTAAGTTTAATTGCAACGAATGACTCTGGTTTGCTGGTTTAAGATGGTCTAGCTTGTTTCTTAGCCTGGCCTAGATCAAGGCCTCTCAGCCTGACTCACTGAAAACTGATCTAAACACCTCTAAAACCAGCACTGTAGGGCTGGCATAGCTGCTAAGACCAGCGTGGACTGGTTTGTTGATGTTTATGTTTTATTATTATTTTTGAGACAAGATTTACATTTTTAGGTTAATGTTTAAGCAAGTTTAATTGCAACAAATGTCTTTAGTTTGCTGGTTTAGGATGGTTTTACCTGGCTTTTGCTGGCTAAGATGGTGCTCAAGCTAATTTCTTATTTTGACTAATTTAAAAATGCTCTAAACCCATCTAAAACCAGTCTGGTAGGGCTTGCATGTACCTGCTAAGACCAGCAAACCAATTTAAACTGGTTTAACTCTTTTTTCAGCATAGAAGACATAAAGTAAACCCGTGAGTTTAGTCAGAGTATCCATTAGTAAAATGAAATCAGCCCTTCTTAAATTTTGTTTTAAGATTTTTCTAAAATCATACTAACGTTTGGTTGTTCATCATGGTTGTGTTATATCTTCATGTTTACAAAAAAAAAAAATTGGTGGGGTGGCAGTCAGGTAGTGAATTGTAAAAAAATTGGTACTGACAAAACAGTCATTGTTTTAGTACTGCCTACAGTGTCCATAAACATATTTCAGAAAATATATGTAAAGATTTTTTTGTTGTAAAATGTCACAAGGCAGTCAAACATGTCGCTTGTACGACAGTCGATTCAAATTCAACCGCGGCCCTGCTGCTGCTGCTTTAAAAATATACAGCTCTTTCCAACCGTGAGAGGGGCGCGACAGTTCACGGCACTTCTTTACGGCAGCCGTAAGATGTTCCGTTGCTTTGAACGCCGATCCAGAACAGCAAAGTGACGATAACAGAAAAACTGAAAGCCACCAAATACAGACAACACGGCCCCAAAGAGCAGCATTTAAACTCAGTTACTTGCCGCACACTGATAAGCCGTGTCCTGAGCTGTTGTTTTGAAATCGGCGGTTGATATTTTTGAGGTTTTTACATGAGTCGTTAGCCTCTCACTGCAATGGCCTCCGACAGCAACATGGACAGAGAAATGATCCTGGCCGACTTTCAGGTGGGTTTCCTCACAAAAATACTGCTAATCTGTGATTTCATAAACTCTGGATGTGTAGATCAGACCCGTTTTTGTGGCTGCTCAGTGCTAGCCGGGTAACGGCTTTTTAAGTCACTTCTTTTTGTTGACATCTCTCCGGATGATCAGCTGTCAGTGGCTTTGTTTGAATTATTCAGCAAGAATGAAATCTGGAAAGCACGTGAGTAGACAAAAGAACAATAGACCGCCTAAAAGACACCATTTTGGTGTCGTCTGCTCATCTGGGACTAGAAAACATAACTGGACTGTCATCTGAAGCCTGACCTGTGTTTTTATGACCCTGTAATGGCCAGAAGCTGTCAGATGACCCTGTACTGTTCTCTCTGTTTCTACACTGCCATCACCTGTCACATTCATGTGTTTCAGTTTGTTTACCTTGAGATTTTAAATGAGTCAGTTTACGAGTGTTGACAATATGTGTATTGATTTGCAATCTGTTTATTTAATAGAAACTGAAAGAGATCAGAAGTATGTAGCAATTACAAATATTTTGAGGTGGCATTCACCAAAATTGAAGGTTGCTTATATACACTGTTTCATTGTGACTATAAATGTATGGGTTTACAGTAAACATCTCATATAATTTAATAGCTTTTCCTGTGTTATATTGAAGAAAGATTTAGCATGACCTTATGTATGTGGATATATATATATATATATATATATATATATATATATATATATATATATATATATATATATATATACACACACACACACATATACATACTGTATGAATATATATATATATATAGAGAGAGAGAGAGAGATAGATAGATATAGGTGGTTCTCAAATTGTGAAACTCGTGTATTAAATAAATTCAATGCACACAGACTGAAGTAGTTTAAGTCTTTGGTTCTTTTAATTGTGATGATATTGGCTCACATTTAATAAAAACCCACCAATTCACTATCTCAACAAATAAGAATACTTCATAAGACCAATAAAAAAAAATCATTTTTAGTGAATTGTTGGCCTTCTGGAAAGTATGTTCATTTACTGTACCTGTACTCAATACTTGGTAAGGGCTACTTTTGATTTAATTACTGCCTCAATTCGGCGTGGCATGGAGGTGATCAGTTTGTGGCACTGCTGAGGTGGTATGAAACCCCAGGTTTCTTTGACAGTGGCCTTCAGCTCATCTGCATTGTTTGGTCTCTTGTTTCTCATTTTCCTCTTGACAATACCCCATAGATTCTCTATGGGGTTCAGGTCTGGTGAGTTTGCTGGCCAGTCAAGCACACCAACACCATGGTCATTTAACCAACTTTTGGTGCTTTTTAGGGCTGGGCGATATATCGCATGAGATTGTCACAGAGCCATAGTTCACTGACAAGCTACACAATATCGCGTTCATTATCGAAGGCGATTCATCTGTGATAATGAACGCGATATTGCGTAGCTTGTCAGTGATCTATGGCTCTGTCTATTAAATACCGCTCCATTTGAAAGCAGGTGATGGCGATTGAGTGGTAATCATGGAAACCCGATTTACTGACTAGATGTGCATGATTATATCGTTCGATATATCGCCCAGCCCTGTGGGCAGGTGCCAAATCCTGCTGGAAAATGAAATCAGCATCTTCAAAAAGCTGGTCAGCAGAAGGAAGCATGAACTGCTCCAAAATTTCTTGGTAAACGGGTGCAGTGACTTTGGTTTTCAAAAAAAACACAATGGACCAACACCAGCAGATGACACTGCACCCCAAATCATCACACACTGTGGAAACTTAACACTGGACTTCAAGCAACTTGGGCTATGAGCTTCTCCACCCTTCCTCCAGACTCTAGGACATGGTTCTTCAAATCTTACCCTGGAGGGCCAATGCACTGCACAGTTTAGCTCCAACCCTGATTAAACTCACCTACCTGTGATTTTCTAATGATCCTGAAGACATTGATTAGCATGCTCAGGTGTGTTTGATTAGGGTTACAGCTAAACTCTGCAGGAAAGTGGATCTCGTGGGCCAGATTTGAGGATCCCTGCTCTAGGACCTAGGTTTCCAAATGAACTTCAAAACTTGCTCTCATCTGAAAAGAGGACTTTGGAACACTGGGCAGCAGTCCAGTTCTTCTTCTCCTTAGCCCAGGTAAGATGCCTCAGGAGTGGCTTAACAAGAGAGTTCTGGACAACTGTCAGATCAACAGTCTTCCCCATGATTGTGTAGCCTAGTGAACCAAACTGAGAGACCATTTTGAAGGCTCAGGAAACCTTAGCAGGCGTTTTGAGTTGATTAGCTGATTGGCATCTCACCATATTCTAATTTGTTGAGATGAATTGGTGGGTTTTTGTTAAATGTGAGCCAAAATCATCACTATTAAAAGAACCAAAGACTTAAACTACTTCAGTCTGTGTACATTGAATTTATTTAATTCACGAGTTTCACAATTTGAGTTGAATTACTGAAATAAATGAACTCTAACTAATACATAATAACCTATATATAAATGTATGTACACAACTAAACTCTCTCTCTCTCTCTCTCTCTCTCTCTCTCTCTCTATATATATAATATTCAGTGCATAATGCATATTTATGTAGCGTGCAAAAAAAGTAGAAATTCATGTATCATTCTCAGAAATGTATTTTTGGCCTGTTCTGTTATTTTGTTCTTTCAATATAAAAAGAGGACTTTTTGGTTTGTTATTTTTAATATGTAAATATCAAAACCAGTTTATTGGTTTTGTTTCAGGCATGTACCGGAATCGACAACATTGCTGAGGCGATCACACTTCTAGAACTCAATAACTGGGACTTGGTGGTAAGATGCACTTTATTTGTTAAATCTGTAAGACTGACACACAGCTAGATTTGTTTCAAACCGCAAACAGTTTTAACAAGGGATTGTGTCTCCTGTTTATTGTTTGTTTGTGGATTGTGGCGATGCATCAGAGACAAAGCCACTATGTTTAGTACAAAGGCTATTTATTGGTACCATTGTTCACAGGACATTCTGGCACAGTTCTGTACAGCAGAAGAACCTAGTCTGACATGTTTGTAATTCAAGGCTTTATTTTTATTTATATTTTTGACACTGAACAGTTTGGTTATAATCAGGGGCATCATGTATCTAGTTTTTTTTTAGGGGTCATCAGTAACAGTACTAGCACTTCTTTCTAAGACTTTGAGTCATGATTGTGTAGTGGTGTAATTTTATGGTATGCATGGGGGAATGGTTCAGATAATATATTATAATATAAATCTTTATAATCAACCAAACAAGATTGTAGATTGTTTCATGGACAACGTGGCCGAGTTGTTCATGAAACCCCTATGTTCAATTAACAATAGTAGATTTCCCACCTTAGTGGAACCAAAGATTCCCTCCACTGATTTACCGTAGAACCACTAACAGTATGGTACAGACAATACAACAAAGACAACAGGTATTACATTTCATTTCATTTAATTTCAACTCATAATCAAATCATAATAAACTTGTGTTAGTAAGCAGTCTCTGTGTGTATGTGTGTGTGCAATAATAAACTCAAGTCCATTTAAATGTGCGGTCATTCTGTGATTGTCACACACTGCACCTTAAAAGCTGTTAAGAGCTTTAAGCCACATACTACATCAGAATGCACTGCACTGTAAAATTATTTTACAGATTGTGAAAGATTATGACATTCAAGCACATAAACAGTCTATTTAATACTGATCCAATGATAAAGCATTAGTAACTTTGAATTATTTGTGCTTTTAGGATTTTGTTTAGGTTTGGTTATATAAATCACTAATAACTAAATCTTTGTGAAAACATGATTAAGTTTTGATATTTCAGGATAAACTGGAATTTGCTATTATCAGTAATCACAATATGAGCATGAACCGTTTCTGTCAGTTTGCATCTTTAATTCAGTCTGATGCAGTCTCACTGCTGCTACTCCATCAAGAATCCTCAAATTAGTTTTTTTATTTCATTTGTTACATCAGTTTGCATTTTTTTTCTCTCTGTCTAATTGTATGCCGATTATGTGATACATAGAATAACATTACAGTTCATACACATTTCATTTTAAAGAGGCGTCATTAGAGGCACTGCAGTAGCGAAACGCATGCCCAAACAAGGGACAAGGTCTGTACCTTTTTTTCAAGCAGGAACTGTTTCACTCCTAGTGAACAAATAGTAGCTCCTTTGTTGCTTCTACTGTGCAGAGCTTATGTGTCTTAAGTGTCTGTTTCAATCGATAATGTTATTTGAACAGACAGTAATGTCTGCTGCAGTCTAGTCTGCAGATACGCACAGCTTTTTATAGCCTTTCATCTTATCTTTTGCAAACAGGTCATTTACACAGATCAAAACGGTCCTAAAAATGCCTTATTGCAGGAGCCCATCCCTCCCTTTGAATACATGGTGTGGCTATTCTTTTAACAAGCATCCTGGTGATTTATAGTCTGGTATATCACCTTTCATCTGCCGCCGCACAAACATTTCATCTCTAGAGCCTAAAAAATATGCAGCTGTGACAGGTGTCACACCACAGACAAAGGCAGACGTGCAGAGCTTGTTTTGATTGGGTGAATGTAAGAGAGGGTGTGTCCTCTAGCAGTTTCCGTAGTGCAAATTTGCATGAGGGACTGCATGTTACCCACTCTCACCCCCAAAATAGGGTTCAAGCCATCTCGTATTTATAGACAGTAATGGCCGTATAAAGAATGCAGTGTCAGGACAGATCTAAAGCGACAGTTTTCAAACAAAATGAAGAAATTGTGGTTTTGCAGACAGATTTTCCTCCACAAAGTTGCTTTTTATCTTAAAAGCATGCTGTTTTACTATATTTAGCAGGAAGCTGGTTGTATGCTGGCAGCAGTTCAAAGAAAACAGGCCCGAGCCACGGCTTGGTTAAGTGCACCTGTGAATATGATGACTCGCTGTTCTACTCAGGGTTGTGAGGTTGATTGAGTTAAAAAATGTAGAGACGGGACAGCCAGCGAGTGTTTGAACACCCCACGCTGAAACCAGGATGTGTGCCTCACACAAACACTGCGCTGCACCTGAGCAAATCTTTCATGAGACGTCAGATGGCCTTAGATGTGTAGAGCACTTCGTCTACATATTTGCAAGCGTTAAAGGGTTAAAAATATCTGATGTTCTGTCTCTACAGCAGACAAAACATCATTTCTGTGGCCTCTACCGGCATGGAAAAAATTTCAGAGCATAGCAAGCATTGCGATGTACGTCTCTGTATACACTTTGTTATTTGGCTCAATCAGAAGCCATTCCATTCAGATCTGTATCCACCAAGAGTAAGTCTCCTTATCACAGTCTGGCTCCAGAAACCACTTGCTCACACACGCACAGACACAAACACATCAGGCCCATCTCTGTGCATTCCACTTCAGTCTGATGAGAGAAAGAGAGGGGGAAATATGTGGCCCTCATTGCTGGAGACTGCTTGTGTGTTTTATGTTTGGGTTGCTCTGTATCTCTGTTATTTGCATTATCATCTTAAAAAAGGATCAGTATATTTAGACCACTATTTATTAAGGTAGTCACTGTGAAATTTCAAGTATGACAGCACTTAGTCCTGCTGTGTGATATGATATATGCTATGCCATATCTTAAGTAAATTGATTCTCGTCTATTTATTATATACTACAGTTAAAAATTAATCTATGAAACAAGAATTTATGACCTCATTAGTCAAGACTTCATATTAATTTATAAACTACATTTGTGCTAGTTGTGTCACATTACAGGATTATATACATAAACTGCAAACAGCAGGGTGATTAACAGTGCACCAAATTTGCATACTGTGGAGTATGTTCTGTATTACTTCTCGGCCATTTATAAACTGTGTTCTTTTGCATACTATAAAGTAGGGAAGTACACATATCCAGACATGCTGTGTCTACATCAAAGAAATGATGACTAGTTACATCACCTAAAATGTTTCCTTTTATACATTCACAAACATTGACTAACAGGTTTCATGTTATGTCACTTTTGATTTTAACTCAACCCAACAGTTATTTCTTGTATTCATCAATAATTTGAATTGTCATTAAAATATATTTATGTTTCCTTTGTAGGCAGCCATCAATGGAGTGATACCACAAGAAAATGGGATCTTGCCAAGGTATGATGTTGATTTGTTGATTCTTATGAGTCTAAAACCATCAACTCAGGCTTTCCTTTTACAAGATTATGGCAGAGATTCTACTCCATTGAATTGCATGTGGTAGTCTTTAGTGTAGAGATTAATTCTGGTAAACTCCAAAGACGGCACATTACCTAAATCAAGACTCGGCTGAGCTTGATGGCCCGAACGAGGTGGTTACTGTTTTCATGCCCCTGTAAAATGAAACTGGCCTCCTCTCAAAAGGGCATTCGTCTCTAAGCTATAATGAGACCCAGCTGTGGCTGCTGCTGGTTCCCTGAATGTTAAGGAATCGAGGGGGAAATGTCAGAGCAGCGTGTGTTTCAGCTTGTAGGGCCTTTGGTAGAACACTTATCATGTCTGCTCATCTGATTAGTCAAATCAGAAGTCTGGCTAATCAGCAACTAACTACTGAACACAAAATCCTGCACTTTAATATTGATCTAGCTTAATTTCATAATTGACAATTATGTGTAAAGGAATCAGTGCATGATCTCTTCCACAGTTAGCCTAGGTGGCCACTTCAGTGTCTGATGCAGCCCAGTGTAAGTGGAAATTTTTAGAAAATTAAGCACAAAATGTAAATCTTGAGGAATTGTTACTTGACAGGACAAAGCAATATTGATATGATCCACCTTTATCACTCTAAAGGTAGGCCTACTTATAGCTTCTGGAACACTATAGTTATTTACAATAAAATGTTACGTCTACTATCATTAATAAAATGAATAAATATAAATAACTATAGCAGACAAATAATTTGATCACAAATAATTACATTATAATACAGTTTGTATGTGTTCACATATACACACTTTATTATAATATAATGTAATTTTTGTGATCGACAGTTATTAGAAATATGACAGAAAGAGTTTTAGATTTTATTGGAAGTTCACTAGGCCCATAAGACATTGTTTATGATTTTTAAATGCAAACTTTTCTTCTTGTTGTTCTTCTTGTTATTATTTTTTTTGTATAGTTTTATTACACTACCGGTCAAGAGTTTGGAATTGGGTAGATTTTTTTTTTTTAAATGATTTTTAAAGAAGTCATTTATGCTGCCCAGGGCTGCATTTATTTGATAAATAACTCTCGAGTTATATTTTAAAATGCCATTATTTATTGCAAAGCTGAATTTTCTGTATCCATTACCTGTCACAGTGTCACATGATACCTGAGAAAACAGTGTTGAAAGCAGTTGTGCTGCTATCGTTGTCAAAGTTCAAAAGAACAGAACATCATTTAAATAAAATACATTTTTATCAAAGCAATTCAATCCTTCCTTTCCTTCTTTCTTTCTTTCTTTCTTTCTTTCTTTCAAAAAAAACAGACCCCATACATTTGTTTCTATACACTACAGTCGTATTTATTGTGCATCACTGTTATGTATATAACATTTATTCTATATCTATTGTACATCACTTTGGTACCATGTCTTAAAACCATTCTCCTTGCTACTTTAGGGTTAGGGAAGAAAAGAAAAAACACGAGGGGAGGAAAAAGAAAGTGAGAATTAAAGTGTGTTGCGGAAATAATTGCGGTGAAATAGCAGTGCAGAAAAGGCTGTCATCTCATTTCCCTCTGGAAGTCTGCTCCCCAGCAATTACCCCCTTCGTGCCATTTCAACACCAGAGTCACAGGAAATCAAACAATCAAGTTTACTGCGGGGGTTTTCATAGCGGTTGGTTGATGACCTTGTTAATGGAGGAGAACAACCAACAAAGTTGGGAGCTTTTTATAGGAATCTGCACGGAAGTAGCCAACTGTGGGTTCTGCGCCGCTGGACACATTTCAGTGCGATAATACAGTGCCCTTAAAATACTGTTTAATGTGACGTGTTTGTGACCAGCGGTAGGAATACTTAGATGGTCACCACTATTTCATACATGCAATTTTTTCTTCTTCTCCCCCCACCCCACTCGTTTTTTTCCCAGTGTCTTTAGTTTGGTCCGCTTTGGATCGCAGTGATCTCATTCATGGTGTGTTTAGGCTGAATGTAAAGCTTTTCAGCATTCCATCGACCAATTAAATTCTGCCAGTTGCATTGTGGGTAAGAAAAGTAGTTGACAGCTTTCATTGTTGTGCGCTCTTCACTGGGTTGTGAAGGTATATAGAGGGGCCAACAACCTTGGCACAGAGTTGGGCACTAAACCGTTGACACCCACAATTGCAAATGCAACAAACAGTTCTTGTTGTTTGTCTGTCTCGCTTGAAGAGTTTGTAAAGTGTTACACTACGCATTTAGCCGTATTGAGATTTCCCTCAGTGTCCTTAGCCTGAAAGAGAGAGAAATTGAACAGAAACGCACACAAACACAACAGCAAAAAAAAATCTGACCCAATAATAGGAATTGAAACTTTGGGGAACAAAAGGCATTTGTGAACACTCATTGTGTCCGTCGTCCATTTCTCCTTCCTCAACGGTCAGCGTTCATGAATGCACCAGAGTCTTAAGAACAAATATATTCAGACGGAGCGCGATCTGTGACGGTTTATTTAGAGGGTGTGTGAATGTAAGAGCTTGGACACGAGGACATGTTTTTCTCAAAGGCACATAATTATGAATGGAGCCTGGCATGGCGACTTCCAGCCTGTGCATTCAGTGGGTGGCTGGCACCATACTGCAGGCTGTAGGATGGCACGGTTCACTCAAGTGCCCCCATTGAGTCGCCCGCCGCCAGCTGGATCTCTGCTCGGCGGGACCCAGAGACCTACACGCTGCTGCCAAGCCAAGTGTGTGTGTAGACTGCCATCTAGACGCTCACGGTGGAATAACTGTTGACTGAATGCCAGTTTCTGAGAGATGGGAGGAGAGAAAAGATAGACATTAGTGGGTGAAAATTACATACAGATCACAAGATTCTTTAAAAATGGTTTGAAGATGCCGCAGGCTGTGGAACTCTTGCAGCTCTGCTCTAGAAAGATGTGTATTATTAACCGCTCTCTTATATTACCATGGAAGAATGAACATCTAGATTTGTTAATAAGCTTGATGTAGCGTCTCATTGGTGAATTCCTTTTCTAACCATGTCAACTTCACAAATGTCATCTTGTGTAGGCCGAACTCTGAAATAAGTACAAGGGAAACCTCATCCTTAATGTCTGAGGTTTACCAGATTTGTATTTTGTCATCATCTTGGCCTTGTCACATGCTGTTTCTTGGTTTTCCAACGAAAGATGCATTTATTTATTTTAAGCCTCACGTTTTATTTTTAAAGGGATCGTTCACCCAAAATGAACATTCTGTCATTTACTCACCCTCAAGTTGTTCCAAACATCTATGAGTTTCTTGTGCTTAACAGAAGAAAGACGGTATTTTGAAGAATGCTGGAAACCAAACACTGTTTGGTTATCAAAATGAGTGTATGATGTATAGAGTGAATGAATTTTCATTTTTTGAGTGAACTTTTCCTTGAAGTACTACGTTTCTTTTGTTCCTACAGTTATAGAAAATCTTGAAATGTGGAATTTTTACAATTGTGAACTCCTGGCATATATAAATTGATGTTTTGTATGAGAAATGGACCACCGTTTTAGTGGTCATTTTGTTTCCCTTCAGTAAGCTGTAAACTACTACGACTGGATTGAGTCAACAAATCTTTTTTCTTTCTTTTTTTTGTCACAAAATGTAATTTTGTGACAAAACCCAGCTCCAGTAAAATTGGATATATAAATGTTCAAATTTATCCTCATACATACAGTAATGTTATATAATACATAGCATATCTCAACTGCTATATTATATACATAGCACAGCTGTAATCTGCTAAATACAAGGCATAAAGATATTATAAACATTAACGTAATGATTTTCTGTAAAACTGTTTGAAACAGCGTTTATTGTGAAAATCGCTATACAAATAAATTAGACTTGACTTTTCTAATTTTTCTAATAGTTGTTTTATTAAAATCATTGAATTGTGTGACTGTGACCTATAGATGTCACTGAGGCTGCAGCAATGACTGTGTTTTTCTTTTTTTTTCTGGACATTTCTTTAATTTATACATTGTTTGGGTTTTCCTTTTTGTGTCTAACGAGTTTCTGAATGCCCCAGGAGCCTAACGTCTTTAACCTTTTGGCATTGTAATAAGGTGGTATAATGTCAGGCATTGTGTGCTGTGCCTGGCCCCCCGCTCCTGCTCTTACAGCGATATGTGCTGACCCTGGAGGAGAAGAGAGGAGCCTTTGTCCCACCAGCGCTCATAGAAAAGACATTATTTACTGCCACAGGGGAACACGGGGGCACAGGGGAATTCAGCCATCAGCTACTGAGAGAGAGAGTACGACAGAGAGAGAGAGCAAGTGCCAGAAAAAGACGTTTTGTGTCCTCAGCAGAGCAAAAAAAAAAAAAAACAGGGTGATTTTCTCTGGGTTGGACAATCGAGCGTCTGTTGGGCCCTGCCCATATTATTATACCAGTAAAGCCTGTTTACATTGAGTCTGATACTGTTTGGATTTCAGCACTGCCGCCATTGTGGATCATGCAGAGTGGTGTAAGGAGGTGCGAGCTTATCTGCTCTCTCTCTTTTCGTCTCTCCCTCACTTTATCTGTTTCTCCCTTCAAAATCTCCTTTTCTAAAATCATCAAAAAGTTCACTATCTGAATGTTGGGAGTCTTAAGAAAACGTTTGTCTTGTCTCCCGAGGCCACAGGAGGGCGCAATGAGCAAAATAATGCAGTGCATTAAATAGTTTTTTCAGTGCAATAAAATAAAAACTGTCTATAAAAAAATGTGCATGACGTCTAAATTAACATATAGAAATCAAATATAATTTCATTATACAATTATGAACAAAACAGCATCATGTATTTATGCATTGCTTAGTACAAAGAGCCAAAGCACCATTCACAGATTGCATTTAAAAACATGAGACGTAGTGAAATGAGAGAAACCTTCACAAATTCGCGACTTGTTTTCTAAAAGTTTAAAGGGGTCATATGATGCGATTTCAAATTTTCCTTTATCTTTGGAGTGTTAGATGCTCTTGGTGAATAAAGATCTGTAAAGTTGCATAGACTAAAGTCTCAAATCCAAAGAGATATTCTTTATAAAAGTTGAGACTCGTCCATGCCACCCTGAAACGGCTCGTTCTAACAAGCCCCCACATCTCTACATCACTATGTGGGAAGATTTGCATAATGCCGCCCAGATGTTCACGCAAAGAAAGAAGGCATACCTTTTATTCTCGTTGTAGTATTGTTGTTACCACCGCCGCCATGTCGTATAGACGCTGTGTGTTTCACTGTGAAAGCGAAATTACTTTGTTTGGCCTTCCAAAAGAGGACGATATCCGCTTCGTCATGCCTGGGGCTGATCTGTGCTGGTCGCTGAGGAAATACATCAACTTTCCACTGCGGATCGCAGAATGGGCTTTCACAAGCTACGCTCCTTCATAGAATCCGCCTCAAGCCGTCCGGGGTTCACTCTAGAACGCTGTTTCAATGCTGTTTTGTTGAGAAAGTGAAACTACTTTGTTTTTGCCTTCCAAAAGAAGACACGACTAGAAATCATGTTTATATCACGTTTATAATTGGTTTTATGTTTATGTCTCATCACTCTGGCCGGAAAAGGCATCACAATATGTTAAGAGGCTTAACCATAGACTGTATAAAAACATGGACGCAGTGTCCATGACGTCACCCGTAGATTCCTAAAGAGCGTTTTTTTTTAAGCTCAAAGTGGGCGGAGTGGGCCGTGAATTTTCAGCAGCCATTACTCCAGTCTTCAGTGTCACATAATGCTTCAAAAATAATTCTGATATGCTGATTTGATGCTCAAGAAACATTTCTCCTAATTATCAGTGCTGCGTAATATTTTTGTGGAAACAGTTATGTTTTTCAGGATTCTTTGATAATTAGAAATTTCAAAAGAATAGCATTTACATGAAATGTAAAACTTTTGTAACATTATAAATGCCAATTTAATAATAAAAGTAAAAAGTATGGAATAAAAGTATTATTTTCTTGGAATAAAAGTATTATTTTCTTAAAATAAACTTACTGACCCCAAACTTTTGAACACCATTGTTTGTTTGTTTGTGTGTATATACAGTATATAATAATTTATGTATATATCAGATTTTAGCTATGATGGAGAGGTGCTTCTCGTAGCAATTTTAACATTTAGCTAATCCTCATTTTCCTCTTTCCTGTGTAGTCATTTCTCAAGGAAGCATCTCAGACCGGCCCCTATGGACCCCACAGCCAATCAGAAGCCACAGCACCTGTGCCCTCAGCCCCACCTTCTTCAGAATCAGCATCAGCATCATCATCTTCCTCACCCCCATCCTCATCCAGCCCAGCCTTCTGCCCTGTCCAGCCCTCTCGGCACATCTTGGAACGGCAGTCGCGGATGCTTAGCTTCCGTGTGGAGTACAGACAGCGCTCCACAGAAGTGGTGCTAGAGGATGCCAGCACAGTCGGTGAGCACACACAATGTTTTGATACATTTACACAATATACATGATCATTTAATTGTTTAGTCTTTTGGTAATAGGCTGCTTACTGGCCCACATCCACAAAAAGAGTCTGCATATCAATGCTGCTCTTGCAAAAGCAGCACGCATGATTAGCCCTGTGCTTTCTTAGAAGTACACGTCATGCTGAACCAGAGCATCTAGCAGCAGGTTTCATGTGCTCTGTTACCCACAATGTTGACAGGTTTCTCCATTTAGATTGGACTTTTGTCAAATAGACAATAATTAGCATGTCATCTGCAATAATTAACCTGTTTTCTCAGAAATGATTGGAGCATTTTCTTGGTAGATGTAGATACTAAGCTTTGATTCTTGGTATGACACGAGCCACTGAACTGAACCACAAACTGTTTACGTGACTGTATTTCTGTGAATGAAAGTTGAATCTTATGTCACGAGCAAAGTCAACAGGAAGAGCTGTGAGCTGCAGGGTGTGTGGCACTCAGCAAGCTACACAAATATAATGAAAAAAGAAGAAAATCGCTGCTGTGCCTTATTGGTGATAGTCTAATAGTAGACTCATTGGTGTGTTAAACATACAGAGAGTTTTTTTTTTTTTTTGTACTTTAAATTTATTTTAAACATGAATCTACATGAATATTGTTATTATATATTAATGTGTGCATTTGTTATTTATATAAATGAATATTATTCATTAATTTAAATTATTACTATGTATTATGTTGCTTTTGTTTGGGTCTTTTTTCCAAGTTATAAACATGAAATGTGTTGTGGATATGTGTCATGCAGAGGTTGTTTTGTGGGTGACAAGTCTTTGACACACAAGCATGTTTTTTTATACTAATGCATTTCAGTATAAATGCAATTCAAATCACTGTGCTCATAAACCAGTAGCTAGAATGATTTTTTGTGTGTGGTGCCACCATGGAGGAATGAGGAGAAATACCAAACACTTTAAGAACCGATGTTCTGGTGAATGCTTGTCTGCAGTACAGATATACATTTATTAGTACACATATACTAGAAGGGTTGACAAGTGAAAGGGTTTTTTTTATTTTTTTTGGCAAACAAAAATTTTTTTTTTAGCAGTTTGGCTCCTGAACTGGCTAAAGATAAGAAGTACTTTACTAAAACTTGACAAAACCATGACAAAACTAGACTAGATACATGCTGTCCTCTAGTGGTAACATACTAAACTGCCATGAAAATTGTATAACCTATTCTTATTTCTTTCTCTCTGCAGGAGATATTAAATCTATTTTGGAGACTGAGCTACAGGTTCCTGTCTCTAAAATGCAGTTAAAAGGCTGGAAGAGTGGCGATGTATCTGACAGTGTAAGAATGACACTATAGAACACATGCTGCTGATTTTCAGATTATTTATGTATTGATTTTTTTAATGCATTATTGATCTTTTTTTGAATGTAAAATATATACATATGTTTAAAAGTATTTAAATAAATCACAAATTCATGGTGAAACTTGCGACTGCCATTTTGAGGGGCGGGGTTGAATCTAAAAATATCTGTTTTATTGGTATTATTTTTATTGGTGAAATTATTTCAGTTTTTTTATTTGTTTGTTTTCATTAAATGACTCTTTGTAGTTTGTTTTATATGTTGTACTTAGAAAATGGCAACTTTAAAAGTATTTATGACCTCTTTGATGGTTTTCTTTTTTTCTCACTTTCTCTCAGACTGTTCTGCGGAGTTTACATCTGCCAAAGAACAACAGTTTATATGTGCTCACCCCTGATATTGCCCCTTCAGCCAGCACCAGCCAGAGCAGGTATGTTTTTGTAATGCCCTGAGCATATATTTTTTGCATTGACATTAGGCCTACAAATACATTGCATTTATTTGACTATTTAGCTCAAACTGTGTTGCTAAAAGCTAAAACAATGCTAAAAACATGTCATGTACATGCATTTCCTGGAGTACACAAAAATGATCAAACAAGCTTGACACTAGCTCTTCTAACTAAAAGGTTGGACATCCATTCCTGCAGTTGCCATTTATATATGAGTGGCCCATCTCTTTATATAAATATATCTCATATCTAAAGACTGAAACTTTCAAAAATATGGGCACTATACATTTGTGTTCTCAGTACTTAAAAATCCTGTTTAAATGAGGTTGATGGTATCAAATTCACAAGATTTAGACAAGGAACTCTATAATTCCTGCAGAATGTCTATTAGCATTTCTATAATGTGTTTAATATAATGTGTCATTATACACAGCAACCTGTGAATTGCAGTCAGTAGAGAAAGATGCTTTTTGGCAACAAAATGTTGCAGTAAACACATCTACCAGCAGGGGATGACTGAACCTTGTTAACCAGACAAACCTTGATTCCTTGCGTTTAAGATAATTCCCACACTCACCGCTAGGTGGCGTGGCATGACCACATTTTAGATAGAGACATCAGCAAAGATCAGCATTTTGATTGTAAGACATTTTATTTAAATGAACAGCTTCAATTTTTTCATTTATTTGTGGTTTTATTTATCTGATTTATATTTACAAAGCTTTTCAGAGGTTTGAGATTAGTCATTCTTTTTAGAATTAGTAAAGCAAGGATGCTTTAAATATATAAAAAAGTGACACGTTTTTTTTTTTTTAAGCTTTGCTGTCATAGGAATAAATGACATTTTAAATTAAAATAGTTATTTTAAATTGCAATAATAATATTATTGTTTTTAATGTATTTGTGATCAAATAAGAGACTCATTTGAAAAAAAAAAATCTGACTGACCCTAAACTTTTGACAGTTTAGGAATTTAGTAACACGTATGTGAATTTAGAGATGCTGTGACATACATTACATTCAAAAAGAAAAATATAGTTGACTACCGCCCTATGTCTTTATTTAAATAAGCAAGGTGTTGACATTGTGGTCAGAGCAGTGCGGTTCAAAGTTATAAATGAAAGTAACTTCAATTAGAAAGGGCTGCGTGTGTATGTTATATTGATGTGCATGTGTTTGTGTGTGTAATTATGTGTTGATTAGCACTGCTGTAAGCCCCGGCGGGAGGTGGTGGTACTGCCGTCGAAAGACTGGGTATAAACTGGCATCTCTGTCAGCTTGTGTGGACACTGTACTCTAGAGTGCGAAAACATTCTGAGAGAAGTACTAAATGGGCTGTAAACTAACATTGTGATAACAGTACCCTCCAAAGCACATCAGCACTTCATTTTTTTCCCTCTTGTTATTTGGCACTTTTTCAAATGCCTGCATTTTATGTGGTCCAGAAGAATTTTGTGCGTGCGTGCTTGTGTGTGTTTTTTTCTCTTAGCTTTCATTTTGGAGATTGCAACAAAAACACACATTAATGTGACGTACCGCATGCTATTGTGGAGCACATTGCTGTTCATGAGTTCAACGGATCCGTCAAGATTACATATATTACTGTGATCCTGACAGCTGCTTTCACTCGACTCGTTTTTCCCTATCGGGCAGGTGACGTGCCACAGATACCTTGTCACCTCTGTCTCTAAATGGCACAATATCTAATATCCAACATCTACTAGAGCTTATCATCACTGGCAGGCTCTAATTATTTCACATAAACTATTTTAGAGGAGACGGAATGGGGAGAAAAAGAGAGGGCCGGTGTTAGTTAGGTGTGACCCCATTGTTGCCCGTGATTGTCCTCTCCTGGTGCTGTGAGAAGAGGGCTTCCAGGAGGGTGAGCAGACAAGCTGTTAACTGCCTTTATAAATAACTGTCACAGAGAGATGGGGAGAGAGTGAAGTGTTCCTCAGCAGACTTCGCTCCTGCTGTACTGCTGTTCTTTGGTTGAATCTCTCAGGGGCAGTTCAGATGCTGTTTTCTCATCTGCTCAGGCATCTTTACTTACACTTATTTTAAACCTGGCTTGAGCAGAACTTCAGTGTTTCTGTGTGATTTGGCAAATTAATAGAAAGAAACTGTGTAAATGATAACTGGGTCACTTCTGTTATGCAGTACTTTTTCTTGTCTCTGTCAAGCATGTCGGAATTTATTTGATAAAATGTTTAATTCACTTTTTACATATGGAAATTAAATTAGTTGGCTTTTTGTAATTACCAAATTACAAAGTAGTGAACAAAATGGCAAATATTAAATACATTTAATTTCACTCTAAAAGGCACTTTATTGGTATGATTGTTTTACAGCATAAATACAGCGAGAGGTTGGTAAGGATTGCCTGGGAGAAAGAAAAATGAAAACGTATTGATTTTTTGGGAATGATTTATTTATTCATTGATTTATTTATTTTTTGATAGGTGTTTTATTTATAATTACTGGTAATTACAAAAATAACAATACACAATAAAGTAAAACAAAGTTTTAAGCTCTAAATTGCTAATTTTCCATCGTTTAAATAATCAATAATTTTGTTGTGATTAATATGTTACTGAGAGAAAAACCAGCAGCACATATTTACATAATCATTTAAATGTTGCTTTTATCAGAGTGGGTGCCGTTGGGTTGTTCGATTACAGTATAAACTTAAATATGAAAGTCTTGTATATCCTTCTATATAAATTATTTCCTAAATTATTATTATTATTATTATTATTTTTATTATTATAATGACATTTTTTACATTTTACAATATTCAAATGATGCTGCAAAACAGGAATAACCCAGTTGCCATTTACAAAACTGATGCTCTGGTTCTTAAAAAAAAAAAAAAAAAAGATTAGGGTCAGAAAGATTTTTTTTTTTTTTTAAATTAATACTTTTGTTCAGCAAAGACGCATTTATTTGATCAAAAATGATATTACAAATGATTTCTTTTAAATAAATGCTCTTATTTTTAACTTCAAAAATCACTTTTTTCCACAAAAAAGTAGCACAAGTGTTTTTAACATTGATAAAAATTATAAATGTTTCATTAGCAGCAACTCTGCATATTAGATCATTAAGGATCATGTGACACTGAAGACTGCAGTAATGGCTGATTAAAAATTCTTCTTTTCCATTACAGGAATACATATATATTAGGCTAATTGAAATAATACTTTTTTTTTTTTTTTTTTAACTGTATTTTTAATCAAAGAAATGCAGCCTCTGTGAGCACAAGAGGCTCCTTAAAAAAGCATTATAAAAGTTCTCTATCAGCTTGTTTTTAATTTAAATTGAAGTGTGAGGTCTCAGGATGCAGGCTGTGAACATTGGGACAGTACTCAACAAATAAAAGCCACTGTAGGCAATTACTGCAAAGCATACCTCAGCACACCATATCCAAACATATTAATCAAACTCGTCTTCACACTGGACCGCCTGCCTCATTTTCTTCCCTCTGTTTTGAATGCAAATACGCCACAGGCTTTGGAGCTTTCAAGACAGACACTCCATCCAAGGTAGTTACAGAAATCCAGTGATGAGCCAAGCTCATCTCGCTCGCGCTCTCTCTCTCTCGTGGAGGTATCCAAACCTTTAATCTCCAGCATAAATAATGGAACTTTATGAATAATTTAAAACAAATCATCTATTTCTGTTGCTTCCAGGAGATGTGTGTGTTTAAGGTTATTTTAATTTGAACTTCTGCTATTTCAAATACAAATGAGCAAATGAGTCAGTGCGCATTTGGTATTTATCTCATTTTCTGCATCTGATCTCCTGTGAGACTTGGGGGCCCGAGGAATCTGCTGGTTTTGGCAGAAAGGAAAAACTGTTTAAACTACAGCAATTAGTACTTAGACTTGTCAAAGCTAAACAGGCAGTGCAGAAAAAACATTTTGAGTAAGTGGCGGATGGAAAAATAAAATTTTAAAAGAAGGAAAGGGTATGTTTGTGTTTTTTAGTCTTGGTACAGGTCACCCTAAGAGTGTGTGTATGAGAAATTAGAGCAAGAGGTTGGTACTGCGGAATGAGAGGAACGAGACGGTAGGACTTTAATAAAGTCTCAGTCTTGCAGGTTTCTGAGACGGCAGACTTATCTCTGAATAAAACCAATCTGCTCTTCATTTACACAGTGGTTTATTTTTTGTCTATAGCAGCCAGTGACATTCTATTTCCAGTGCCTCTGATGGTGTGGAGAAGCTTTTAGGGTGAGTTTGGGGGGGTCAGCTCCAGGTGCTGTTGGGACCACAGAGGGCTGAACCTGGTTAAGCTCCTACAGATGAACCTTATGCTGTAGATCTGTTGTGAGAGGAAATTTCACATAGTTTCAACTCCTTAGAGAGAAAAGTTCTACTTTGCAGTTTACTTTTTAACCCACAGTTTCATAACACCATCTTAAGGGGGACAAACCCAGAGTTCTGAATAAATGTATATTCTTTTTATATAACAATGCATTTTGCTTTTTGAAATATATATATATATATATATATATATATATATATATATATATATATATATATATATATATATATATATATATATATATATATATATATATATATATATATATATATACACACAGCACAAAACATCGTTCAAAATTTTGGGGTCAGTAAGATGTTTTTTTTTTTCTTGTTTTGAAAGCAAATTATTTTTATTCTTTTATGACATTAAAGACATTTATAATGTTAATATTTGTTTTTCCAAGAAATGCTTTTCAACTTTCAGCTATATTTAAGGAATATAAAATTTCAGTGTATCATAGTTTCCACAAAAATAGTAAGCGTAATAAACATTAACATTTTAAAATGTATTAAAATAGAAAACTTTTAAATTGTAATAATATTTTATACAGTTTTTATTGTACTTTTTAACAATAGTGTGTTTGTGTGTGTGTATTTTTACATAAAAATTTATTTTGTGTGTAATAGATGTTTTTTTTTTTTTTTGTATATGAATATTTAAAATGTATTGTTTTATAGGAATCTAAATGAGATTTTGTGTTTTCACATTTAGTATAATTGTAATAATTTAAACACTTTAAAAAGTCATATCACTTGTGATCTGCAAGTTAACAATTCTGATTCTCACTTGATTCAGTATCACTTAAAGGGGTCAAATGATGTGATTTAAATTGTTCCTTTCTCTTTGGAGTGTTACAAGCTCTTGGTGAATAAAGAAGATCTGTAAAGTTGCAAAGACTAAAGTTCAAATCCAAAGAGATATTCTTTATAAAAGTTAAGTCAACCACACCCCCCTGAAACAGCTTGTTCTAACACGTCTACGTCACTATGTGGGAAGATTTGCATAATGCCGTCCAGATGTTCACGCAAAGAAAGCACGTGTACCTTTTATTCTCATTGTAGTATTGTTGTTGCCGCCACCGCCATGTCGTATAGACGCTGTGTGTTTCACTGTTCACTTTCACCGTGGACGAAGCGGCGTCCAGCCCGGGGTTGTCACATGTGGTTGCTGTAAGCCCGCCAGATGCTCCGTCGTAGAATCCGCCAGCCGCGCCGTTCTCAAGCCACCCGCCTCTGCTCACTCAAGCCGGCCGCGGCTCACTCTAGGCCTCTGGCCTCCGCTCACTCAAGGCCGCGGTGTGTGACATTGTTTCTTTGAGAAAGCGAAACTACTTTGTTTGGCCTTCCAAATGAGGACACAACTAGAAATCATGTTTATATCACGTTTATAATGGGTTTTATGTTTATGTCTCGTCGCTCCAGGCAGACAGGGCATCACAATATGTTAAGGGGCGTAACATTTCCGTCACACGCTTAAAGGTATTCAGCCAGTCACAACGCACTGGATAGCTGGCCAATCACAGCACACCTCGCCTTTCAGTACAATGAGCTTTGTAAAAATAGATGCATTTCAGAAGGCGGGGCATAGAGGAGAAACAATAATGTACAGTAAGTGGAAAATAATGTGTTTTTTGAACCTTAAACCGCATGAAAACATTTCATTACACCAAATACACCAAATAATGTTCTTTTCAGCAGCATCATATGACCCCTTTAAGTTAGAAATAGTACAATTACAATGTGTATTTTGCTTTGATGTGAAGTACATTATGTGAACAGTACTAAATAAACTGCTTTTATATAGCTAGTAGTATATAGCAGATAATAAACACCGGTTAGCAATATATATATATATATATATATATATACATATATATAAAACAATATATATAAAATATCATATAGGTATATATTATATAGATATACTACATATTATATATATTCATAGGGGTTTTTAAGGGATTTTAAGAATCAATATTAGATTGTTATTAATCTTTAAATCAATATTTTTTACCCATACCTTACTTTTAGTTATGCGCATAAGTCAATGCAAATATATTGTATCAGTATGCAAAATGTCTCCAAATCGTTCTTATTTGGTTAGATACCCAATTAAACCCCCCCCCCCCCCTTTACAACTCGTGACTCTGTGTTTTTCCACTCTCCACAGCATCGCATATGCATCCTCCTTTCCTAGGCCACCGTTTCAATCTTCATCGCTAGCTACAACAAACATTACATTTACATATTGATTTCGCAGTTTTAGTCAATGTAAATAAGCTGCCATTACAGTAAATTTGGTCCTCTGTTAACATAAGCTTGTCCAAAGCTCCTCAGATTAAGGCGCTGGTTGCATAATTAATGTGTGCGTTACATATTAATTCCCAGACTCTCCTCTTCCTGACTGCTTTCATTCGAACCCTGATTAGCCGTCAGGCTCGCCTCTAAGCTGTTGATTCATATTCACACACACAGACGGAGCATTTGCTCAAAGCGCTACTTAACCCCCATCGTTTGTCATCAGATGAGTTCTTCTCTCCTACAGCTCAGCACCACGGCTCCCATGAATCTCAAACCCGCTCTGAGGTCAGTGTGACGGCGGAGCGGACGAGCGGCACAAGCCCTCTTGTCCTTTTGTGTTACGTTTACACCTCTTAGCCCCAATCGATACCTCCAGATGGCTTTGGTGCTGGTGTGCGCCCATGCTGTGGCCCTTGGCTCTGCCCTGGCCTCCCGCTACCCAAGCAGAGCAATGGGGTGGCACAGGCTTGTCAGAGCCCAGAGACCCTGGGGAGACATAGACGAGCCCTGACTCGTCCACCGCTGAACTCTAATGCTCCTCTTTCTCTTTTTTCCCCCTTCTGCCCTTCCCGTCGTTTAGCAGTGCCCAGCAAGGGTTGTCGAATCAGAACTACCTGCTTGTCATTAGCCACCGTGAAGCACAGAGAGATTACAGCCTCAACTTCCCCGCCAGCAAAACCATCCAGGAGGTGAGACAACCGCACACCTGTCTGTCACCTAGCACCTCTGTCTGTCTGTCTGTCTGTCTGTCTCTCCATTGTGTTTCTGCCCATGTTCTCTCAAACTGCTCTGATTTTTTTGGTGGGGCGTCAATTTAATTATTACATGCTAAAATAATACTCCTCATTGTGCTGGAAATAATTACGTCCTGTGTTGAGCCAAAGCTAATTAGCTCCCAGTCAAAGTTCTTCCTTTCCACAATGCCCATGTAACTACTTACTTCAGGACTGCCTCAAAATGTCATAACTGTGTGTTTTGAGTGAAACTGTGTAAATTTTGTCATGTGACCAATACATGTAGAATGGGCCCATCATATACAGTTTCCTGTGATTAAGAGATTCACATTGTTTTGCATTTCGATGCAAATTTTCTGCATTGTAATTTATTCAAAACACATTTTATTTAGATCTACAAATATATATTGTACATATAGTACCACATTCAGATATTAAACTTATAGTTTATTTAGCATGCAGCACAATAAGACTTTGGAACATGAGTAGTATATTTAGTACAGTATTTTTTTTTGTTTTATTTATGAATGTAAATCATTGAAATATTTTCCCTTTATTATACCACTTAATACAGATTTTTATTTGGCATATTGTATGTTTTCTAATTTCCAGTGATAGCAGACAATCTGAAATATAACAATTTTTAAGTCTTTTTTTCCTCTTATTTCTCGTGGTCTATTGTTCAACTTAAGTAAAAATTATTACAGCTAAATTTCTCACTCTTCTCTGTTCTGTGGAATGGAAACCTCTGAAGTCTTGAGGGAGTACTTATTTCCTCTTATTGATAACATTATATTTTGTAGCAGGTGAGTTTAATATTCTAGAAGACTGTTGTCTGCTGTGCGTCTTTCTGCTCATCAAATTGTCTGCAATAACCAGAACTCAGTATTGAGCAGCATAAACCCCCCTGTGGCTCATCAGCTCCTTTCCCTCTCCCATCAGACCTGTTCTTTTCATCACTTTCCTTTTAACTACACTGTGTTGTATTTAAGGTTGGTTTGTGTGGGATACAAAACCCAAACGCTCCATTCTGTACAAACACTGACCCCTCCCCGAGTCCCTCACATTCTCCACAGCCTGCCCCAGTAACCTACACACAGCTTTCTGGAAATGGCTCCATTAATTATTCACAGCAGGTAGCACGCACCACGTCAAGTGTAACAAGCTCCCTGTGGACTGACAGCACCACTTGAACCCCTCCTTCAGTGCTGGGGGAGTCATGTTGGGCCAGTGCAGTGCCGTTTTGAAGAAACAGACATCTGTGATGTTCTTTTTTTTTTTTTTTTTTTTTTTTTTTTGTACTTTTTTACTTGATTCAACTTGTTTAACTTGTGCAGATTCTAACTGCAAAAACTCTTATAAAAAACATGAAATTGTCTTATTCAAAATCAAAAAAATAAGAAAAAACTTAAAAAAAAATTCAAATTAAGAACCAACAACAGTTAAAATATACATAATTATGTATAATTTATTGTTATTCTAATAGTAAGTACATGTAACAAGGACATCTTAAAATAAAGTGTTACCGCAACAGTATATAAGATATTGAGACTTGTTTTCTGGGAAAAGTAGTTCATACGTTTCATACTCTATATAATTTTAAGTCTGTTTACTTTTATTAATTCTAAGTATTAGTTCTTTTGTTTTTAACTGAAAAACAGATTTTCCCCACCTCGGCTTTGTATACGCAATCCCAGAATCTCTTTCCCGGCGAAACTGCCGCCTTGATGGCGCTGGTCACCATTACAGTAATCAGACTACTTGACAGGTTTGTAATGGTGCTAATTGAAGAGATTAAAGTGAGATGGGTGAGCGCTCTCTTTTCCTCAGCAGATGGTTTTGATGAGCACCTACTGTGAACCTTAAGTGTTTCTGCCGGGATTACAACAACTGCAGAGTAGAGCCTGCAGGGTAGAGAAAAGAGAAGCAGGAAGCGAAGCTGTTGGCTTGGTAGGGGAGCGAGGGACTGGACAAAGCTGAATCAAACTGGCCGCTGTGTCCCCGACTGGCTTGATCCTCAGGCATTCTGTTTCTTTCTTCCTAAGATGGAGAACGAGGGGGAGATGAAGTAGATTTGTTTTCTAAAGAGAAACAAATTGCGTGCAATAAAACTGTTTTTGTTAGGGAACACCTTAGAGTTGGTTTAGTTTGTTCATTACTTACTTTGGCTCCACAGGAAGATTTTCCTTCTTTTGGGATGGGAACATTTTTATCTAACGTGTCCAAGTGCTCGCTTTTGTGCCCAAAAATGCCAGAAAATAAACATGTGAACGAGAAACAAAAGCTCAGCGGGTTCCACCGCATTTCTTCACAAACGTCTCGTTGAGAAAAAGTTACTAACAAGTGAGAAAAGTTTTTGTTTTACAGTTGTGGCCCTAAAACTGAAGGCCTGTGTGAAAATGCAACAAAACAGCAACAGAGAGCTCTCACAGTCTCCCCTCTCTCTTCTTTTCCCCATTCACCCCCTCGCAGCCACATATGGAGAGGACTCCTCTCCAGCCTTTCTTTTTCTGCTCATCTTTTGTCTTTGCTGAAGACCAGCCGATGCTTTTCTGCATGTGCATATCAATAGGAGCAGCAAAAGAGAGAGAGAAGAGAGTCCCTCAGTGCTATCCCGTTGTTTGTCTTTGCCAAAGGCTCTTGCTCTGCCTCCAGGCTCCCAGGGAACGTACCCTTCCACTATTCGGCCCTGGGCCCTGCTCTCCTCCTCTGATTGGCATTCCCAAACCCGAGTTTGGGGCCACGCTTAAGCCTCAGAGCAAATGTTTGTCAGGAAAGTGGCGGGGAGAATAGGGCCGTCCGATAGGGCTCTGCCGTCCGTGACCAGACAACTCGTCCCAGGGATTTTTGCCGGCCCCACAGCGTTTCTCTCCGCAGCTGGAGAGATGAACGCAGAGGAAGAAAAGAAGGATGGAGCGTAAAAGAGTGTGAATGAAAGGCATCTGGTGCTGAAGAGCTTGTGACTGTTTAACAGCAACCTTTTCTTCTCTTTGATTTCTCTCCAGCCAAGGATTACCAGTACTTGGCATTTAGAAAGATTGGATCATTAATGTGCGTGTGTGTGTGTGCGCGCATGTTTGTCTGGGAGAGCGTACGTGTTTATTGGCATCTAAGTCATTTAATTTTGTTGAGCACTTTGACTAATTTTTTTCCTTTTATATGAAAATATTAATAACATAACTGAATTTACTAAAATTTTCTAGATTGTTTAATTGATAATTAAACAGTTTTTCTTTTTATTATAAATACTACACATAAAAGAGTAGATTAATCTTCAAATCGATCTCTGCAGTTTAGGCTCTGTCAATAAGTGGGCAGCAATACACATGCATTTCAATTTCTTTGTATCTCATTCTCAAGTACTATTCTTTATCTTTGTAAATTTTGTGCAGTCCATCTAAGCTGGATTTTTGGAGACCATGGAATTGTTTGTTCTGAGAAAGATATATAATATTTATCTTATATGACAACCACACATGTATGAATGAAAGAAAACCTTTTTAAATGAAAGGCGCTGTTACATGCAGTCCTTAAGAATATAATCCTGGCAGCTGAAATGTCTTTATCCGTGAGATCTTCCCGCATTTTCTGATATAATGTCAACATTTTCTGCTTTTTTTCCCCTCTTCCTTTTAACAGTGGATGTCTGTTCCCTGATGCTAAAAACTCTATTGTGACATTTAAAATGAAATGTCAGCGGAACTGGGTTTAATAGGACTGAGTCTTTTCCTTCGTTGTTTAATCAAACCTCATTGTCCCTTATGGACAGCGGTTTGGGCAAGACAGAACAAATGTCAGCCGTTACCGAACATCTTCAAACTCTCTTTACTTTCTCTCGGAAATCAGTGGTAAATAAACTTGTTATTCGGTGGATTTGTTTGTTTATCCTTCCCGTGTATATTTTTTTTCTCATTTAGTTGGGTAATGTTGGCTTTAATTTGCAGACCCCTGACTGCTAAGAGGAGGAATTCGTAGCTCATGAATAGGTAATGATACTTGTGTTTGTGAATATTGCAGCAGTATGGGGCTTTCTCCTTCTAACTCATTTATAATTTGCAGTAGTTGCAGAAAAAGCCCCTCACCTAACAAGTCACCTCTGAAAAATGAACTTTTATACCACCTTTTTTTCACTGACAGGTTTTCAGTGTGGTTTTATTTGCTATTTTCTTTTCTTATTCTCCAAGAGCGTTTCGAATTCACCTTGCAATATAGCTAAATCTGTTTTGAAGTCAAATAACAGTGAATAGCTTCTCTTTGGATGTTTGTCAAGATGGGATGAAGTCTGGCTGTAGTACCGAGTGGTATAGGTATATTGACAGTAGGGCAGTGCTCATAAAAAAGACCCAATGAAGTAAAGCAGTGACATATCAGATTCTCGCAGAGGACCGATTTGTTATAGCAGCTAAATGCTTCTGTCTGGCCCTTGGTGATGGCGTTACTTTCTACTTTCTCTTGGGCTGTGGTGCCATTTGACCCTAAACGGTTCATTACAGCCAAGAGCCGGTGTTTACGGCAGCCTGCCGGTCAGGCCTGGGCGGCCAAATCCCTGTAGCCCTCTGGTCAAACACAGATATTACACTCTGTAATAACATTGGCCAACCCAGCTGACCCTTGCTCGCTTTAATAAGAAAAACGCACAGCCCAGTGTGTGGGCTTGTTGATGTTTGAGTGTGTGTGTGTGTGTTGGTAGAGTCTCCGACTTCAGCCGACCAAGGTGATGTTGTCAATATCTGAATTTGTTTCCCTTTATTGAGTTTGTGCCTGACCAAAATGGTCAGGAAGCTGTCTTTAGCCATGGTTCTTTATATATTACTGAAACATAAAAAATAAACTTTTCTATCTGTATGGAAAGCCTTTAAATCATCCTTGTATCCTTATAAAAATCCTCTATTAATGAATGCAGAGGTTTTAAATTGTTTTGCTTCAGAACACAGATTTTACATTTTGTAGGTTGTAAATAGACTAAGTAGACTGTTTTAATAGAAAATACTTTAATTTTTTCTCCTTCAAAATTCAATGTTTGATTTAATGTTTATTGGGAATTCTTTTTGTAAAATTTATTAGCAGTTTCTGAGTGAAAATCACTATTTTTTTTAGTTGACCAAAATTGCACGAGTCAACAAATGCCTTTGTGATTTAAATCCACTTATTGTTATTATCATGTACTGAAAGCCCAACAATATGCTTAATTATTGACATGACATAGCATAAGTATTAATCACATAAGAGTATTAATCATTTTAATTTCTGAAGTCTTGAAAAAATAGTATATAAAGTAGTATATAAAAGTACTATATAAAAAGTATAAAAGTATATAAAATCAGCTGGCATATTTTGGGTCACAACCTCTGTATTATTCCATCTATAAATATTCATATTGTTAGTGGTTATATTTTGTCAACAGAAATGTCATGATTGTATCTGTTAATGAATTCTTAACCCTTAAATCTCTTTCAACACTGCTTCATGTCCTTTGTATTCACAAGCATCTTGCAGCCATCGTTTCTGCCTCCGTGGGCACGAGTCCTCAGTCTGGCAGAGGATACATGTCCACTCAGTGCGCTGGCGGTGGGATTTGGCCATGCGCTATGAGGGCTTTCCGCCACAATGGCTAGTTTTCTCTGCCTCTGTATCTAGCGCCGCGGGGTAGTGCATTCTCTGGGGATAATGCACTAGAATCTGCGGCCCATCCAGCTTTGGGCGACACCTGCTTTGATCACCCCCGTCCTCCGCACATCAGCCTGGCGTTGGGCTTTAAACCAACAGCGGCATAGGAGCAGGCGCCAGCATCAACTGTTTAAATGCACGCAATGTTATTAAGTGCAGTTACACAGTGCTGAATAGCAGAAGGGAAATACTGTCCATTTTTCGAGTGAAGGGCTGTTGGCATTGGGCATTAGGACAGGCATCTGTGGAATTTTTTGAACACGGAGCTCTTTTCCACTACTTGCCTTGTCTTCCTCCCATCACAGTCACATATATCTTAGCAAAAATAGTAGGTACACTTTGTGTTCTGATAGTGTCTAAACAAAGTGTTGTCTGGTAGTGTTTGTGAAATAAACTTGAATGTGTTTGTGGATTGTTTTGTGTTCTTGTACCTGTTATCTAATATTTTTGTATGTTTATATCTCAGGTGAAAAGGAACATTTCAGACCTGACAAACATCCCTGTGCGGCATCAACAGTGGGATGGCTGGCCTGCCTCTGCCTCAGATGACTCGGTATGTTTTTACTCTCTCTTTTAGTTTTTTTTTTTTTAACCCTGTGATGATTGTGCACCTGCCTTTTGCTCCAGTTTAAATAAAAACTGCCCAGATTTAATAATTACAATATAGAGAATAAGTTGTAAAATTAAGATTAGTAGAAGTGTCGCTAACTATATATAAATCTATCTCTCTCACTGGCCCATATCCACCACTGCATAACTCTAACGTCAAGTATGTTTTGCTTTGCTATAATTGTTGCATTTTTACATTTCAGTGTGAAATGACAAATTACATGACAAAATTGTGCCTTTTGAGTGTAAGACAACAAGTTTCTTATAGAAGTTTAGACAAATTGAATAGAATAAATTCTTCTTTTCTGTAGTGGTTTAAGCATCACCCAATGTGAAAGTAAGATGTTGGTACTAATTAAGATGTGACACAGCAGCTCCTCTCCCTTGTCCTCTCTGTGTGGACATTACAGCTCATGTAGTGGGGGGTCAGTGACCTTTCTCGCCCTGTTCTGTGCTCCCAGCCTTTCAGAACGACTCGTTCACAGTGATCAGAGAGGGCCTTAACACCGAACCCTGAGGAACCCCACCTCCCAGCTTAGACATCCACGATAATCATCTGTACAATGACCATGGGAACTTTTTCTTTACTTATCACTAGTCATTGTGCAACTGACCATTTAAGCATGGAAATTGCCCTTGTGTTTTTAACCATGTGTTTCTTAGGTCTATGCTTGTCATTGTGTCTTCATTTGCTGTCAGGTGCCTAATTTAGGGCAAGTACAATTTCAAAGGGAGTGGCCTGATGAACAAACCTGTTTTGTGAGCACTGTTTGTTTCAGGTGTTGAAAGTCCCCCCCTCCCCCACAACTTCCATATTTGCATTGTCATCTTTCAAAAGAGTAAAATGTATCTGACCGCTTTATTTTTTTTCTGAAGCTATTAAGATGGTTTTGGTTACCACTATTTATCGAACAAAATAAAACATAAAGCCCTGTGACTACTTAGTATTTGAGAGTACCAGAACAAAAGACTATGACCCCATTGTCAGTAGCTTTATGAGCAGTGTTTCACAGAGCTCTTTAACAATGACAGTATTGTTTATTTTCAGTCTGCGTTTGTATGGCTCATGTATCTCACCCATTGCATTTAGCTCATATTGTTAAAAGGGCGGTTGGAGAGATCGTTCCGTCCTTTAGCGAAAAGCACAACAGTCACAAGGTCACTGAATTACACCCTCTCACCACAGACTGCCCACTTGAGTCGGGCCACTTCAGGGCTGAAGTGCACTCACTGAAGACCTCAACCCACAATCTAGTTTTTTTTTTGATGAAGAGGGCACCGCTCATGAATACTCTTTAAGGCACATTAAACCGTTAATTCCCAAGCAGTGATTGATTATGTGTGGTCATCATCATGCACTTGGCCACAGACCAGCTTTTCACCTCAACTCATCTTGGCTTATAGGGAGGGACATATTATTAAAGCACCAGTCTTTATAATGGCCCCCGGCCCTTATTGAAATGCCTAGCCTTGCATTAGATGCAAAGCTCTCGCATGGCAGGCAGGCCGTTTTTTTTGCGCGTATCTCATTAACCTTCCCTCATCTCCCCGGATTTGTACCAATAAACATGACAGCCCAGGCTTAGAAATACATTTACCAGCACTCTGAGTCAATGCCTACTCCACTGTGCTTTCATTACCCTTGGCTTGCTCATATACGGCGAGTCTCTCTGTGCTCCGTTCCACCTCATAAGGGTGAAAAATGGAAAACTGATCAGTAGTCAGTTTTCATTTCACCAAGTGAGCTTTTAAGCATATTGGTTTTGAAGGAGCTAGCGACAGGTTTTTTTTTTCTTGTACTGTTGAAATGGATTGGCATTAAATATATTAATCAGTTTCAGAGGGAAGTCAGAACGTATACTTGGCTCTCAGTGCATCTTCTGTATTCGTGTTTTGTATTACTGTCAGGGAGTCAAATTAAGAAAATATGGTTTGATTTTGATCCATTCTTGCAGTGTAACTGTTTAAGCAGTTAACATTTAAACAGTGTGGTTTTTTTAACTGGATTTGTGATTAGTATTGTAAATTTGTCTCCGGGGAGAAAGGGATTACAGTGTAAAAATCAGCGTACCTTCTTATGCCTTTTGAATCTGTGGGTGGATCTTAGCAGTTGTCTTGACGTCCCTATGCAGTGTCTGTAAATTCAAAGGAGGCTGTTTACCATAGTCATGTTTTAGCCCTTGTTTGTTTGAGTGGGTGTAGTCAGGATGCGTGTGGTGTGTTTGAGGGGCTGACACAGGCTTCTTCATATGGCAGGCCACTTGAGGACTGCTGTTTGCAGACTGTGTTTGGCATTAACCGCCCAAACTTTGATATCTTTTCTGCCCGAACTTGGGCTGCACTACATTTTTTTGTTGAATCCTACTGTGTTCTGGAGATTTCCAATGATTTATGTAAATAATGCCAGTTCATCATTTTGTTTTACTAATGAAGATTTATTTCATGGCTTATGTAAATATAGTAATCTGAAAAAAATGTAATGCATTCAAGATTGATTAACTGTGCACTGTTCCCTTGACGCTATCATTAAAAATGTCCCAGCGTCAAATTGTAGCTCATGTTCTTGTTTATTTTATTTGTTCTCTTAATTTAGGCTCCTAATTGGTCCATTTCCCACCTCTGAGTTCCCTTTCTCACACACACATCCTGAGCCAAAACTCTTTTGAGCTCTTTTCATATTTCACTGCCAACCTCGTGAAGCACCTATGGGAATGATTGACAACTTCTGGAACATCCTTATTAGAGTCTTTTCCCCTTTAATTGCTGACATTTATCCAGTGTTTCTTGGTGTTTGCTAATGTATTACTGCTGCTGCTCTCTGAGGGTCTCTGTGGCCCACGGCTGTTATGGGCTTTCAGCGTCACAGACCTGCGGAGGCGGCTTATTGGGCCCGCTGGTTGCCGTAGCGACGAGGCTCAGCTCTAAGCCCGTACAGAGCCCCTTGTGAGATTGCTGTCTGCAGGTGAAGTTTTCGAGAGAGAGGTATATAGACTCTTATATTGCCAATCTTCTGTCTTCAGAATCCTCAGCTTGCTGTCGATCTCCACTCCCTGTGCCTTTCTGGGGCCGACTGACATAAATCATGCTTTACATGTTTAGATCAACACCCTGCTGACTATGCCAGTGTCTTATTTATCAGTGGGTAGTGGAGATCTATCATATGCAGGTGAAATGGATCTGTTATGTTTGATTTCAAAATGGAGGGGTTTTTCCTTCATGTGTTTTCAGTTCTCAGTTTTTCACACTGCATAATAGATTTGGAAACTATTTTAATTTAGAAAACTGTAAATAAACATTATTCATTTTTTAATTATTATTTTTATTATTTTACAGTTATATATGGGTCAAAGAAATTTACAAAAGTGATTTTATATCCATAGAAAGCACATTAAATGTAAGTAAAGTGTCTACTTTTAAGGTTTCAAATAAGTTTTTGGTGAATAAAATGTCCAAATTTGTTTTACATAATGTTACATTGTGATTCAGTGTAACACAATATTTATGTAACAATTCAAACAACATGATTATTCATTATTGTACATATTAAAATATATAAAAGAATAAGGGAACATATATAATTTTCTTGTGTTTTAAATGAGTAAAAAAATTCTTACTGACAAATGGGCAAAACCTAGAATAGTGGTCAATTTTTAAAATATCAAATTTCAACTAATTAGTATTTGGGGTGAACGTAATTAGTCTTTTAATATGTCATAAATTGATTTTAGTTGTAAATATGCTTGACAAGAATGTTACACTGAATGACATTTTAGTGGGTGTCTTCAAATCAGGGAAAAATGTATGATATTTATTTTTTGCTCAAAAAAACAAAAACAAAATTGCAATTAAATTAAACAGAAAACTTTTAAATTTTTTGGGGAACAGCAACAACTATTTAAAGCAGTATTACACTTATTGTTTTTATGCATAAACCCTTTTTCATCTTTGACCCACATAAAAGTGTATGTATGTACATATATGCATGCACAGTTATGTAAGTAAATACAAAATAATAAATAAATAAATGTAAATATATTTATCTAATGCATATAAATTTATCATCACCAGCTTTGATTTTTTTTAAAGTTTGGACATGTCAGTTACAATTTTTTTAGATGAAGTATTTCAAATAATATTTTTGTTTTAAAGTATCAGTATTGTGACACTGAGTTTTGCACTACAGAATTATAACATTTTATTATTGTAAGAGGCATTTGCTGTTGTCTGCCATCCGGCATCAGGCAAATCGTAGCAGTTACAGATTACACCTTAAACAGGTGAAAACAAAACATCGCCTAGCCTATTCACACTTTTTTTTTCTCTAAGGGCTTAGTTCTGAAAGGTTCACTGGGCATTTTAAACACTGTATTTGACCCTAGATCTTAATCAAGACTGACACCTCTTCAAACCCCAGCCTGAAAGGGTCCAACAGGTGTTTAGGGTGGGGCTTCTTATTTTTCTTTTCTTTTCTGGACTCCACACTCTCTCGCTTTTTCCGCGCTCTGTAGCTCTCTTGTCCTCATCTATCAAAGAAGACAGACACAAGGTGCAGCTTGGGGCTTTCGGACGACTTGAGCAGCTGTCAGCAGTAATTATCTCCTTCACAGTCTGAGCGATGGAGAATGACAACAAATAGCTGAAAATATCCAAGAGGAGAAGTAAAAGTTAACCAGCGAGATATGTTTAGTTGATAGTAGATGGAGAAGTCCTCTAAGATGAGGACAGAGAAAAAGAAATTGAATTCCTCTTTTGCATGGTGCTCAGTGCTAGGGGCTTTAATGCAAGTGTTAATGAAAGGGGTCCAAAAGAGGAGGATTTTGTTCTTTGTTTGGAGGTGGAGAGGGAGGTGTGGAAAGATGAGGGGGTGACCTCTCCCCTGTAGCATGCAGCTCTGAACACGCACACACTTAAGCACCCAGACACACTCATACCGTTAGGCAGTGGGGTCAGAACATGGAAGTTTCACCACTTACCTGTGACTTTAAGTGCCCTAATTCTACCCTGCTTCATGTGTTAAATCATGGAAAACAGGATTTAGCTCGTTAGAAAATGGTTATTTACTATGTAGATGTACTGTAATATTTACATTCCTGACTATTTATGAGAACTAAACTGGAAAAAATATATCATTATGAGCGCATTAAAGGGATAATTCACCTAAACATGAAAATTCTTGTTTACTTAATGTAGTTAAAAACCTTTATGACTTTATTTTGTGTAGAGGTTTTTTTGTTTTTTTTTGTCTAATAAAAAGTCATTAGAGGAAAGGGTTGTTTGGGATTCAGAAATTATGAAAATGTCATAGGTTTGAAAGAACATGAACTTGAGTAAATGATGACAGAAGTGTTATGGAAAACTTAATTATTACTGTGCAGGCACCTTCACTAGTGGCACAGTTTACCCTCTCTTCCCTATGATTTCTTCCCTAGTGAGTTGTTCATTTTCTCTGGCCTCCAACACTCTGATCCTCCTGCAAAAAGAACATGTCTGATGTTTGGACAGTGCTTTTGTTTGTGTCACCCAGCAGTACTGTACATTATCTCTCTGTACAGACAGTCTGTCTTTAATTAGTCCTTGTAGAAGAGAAACACTGTGATTCTTCTCTCTGTGTGGGCCATCACAAAGAAAGAGAGAGTGTCTTGTGTTTGTGTGTTTTGGGGGAGTTAGTGGCCTGTTAAAGTACTTGACATTCTAAAATCCTCTCTGAGTTGCATTATGGGATATTAACCAACACAAAACAAAACTCCCTTAAACTCAAAAATTTATTAAACTTAAACAATACCAATACTAGACATCAGTCAAAAAATCCAACAAATCAGTAAAAAAATTCCCATGCTTTAATATTCATACTGCTTTAATTTTCATACCAACATCTGCATATGTCATAGTGGCTCGGCAATAGGAACTATTCTTTTAACTTTTAACTTTTAAAATGTATAGTTCAGTTCAAGCTTAAATTATTTAAATTTAAAGCCTGATCAAGATGCTCAAGAGAGTTATGTTTTATTGAGTAAAGTTACAGATCAGAGATATCTTGTTTAACAGCTGATAATTTTTTTTGTTTAAAATGTCCAATGTGCAGAACAATTTAAATAATAATAATAATAAAAATAATAAATTATTATTGTTGTTATACTTGTTGTATAACAAGTTGTTTTGGCATCTTATTTGTCACATTTATTTTTATCTTTGTTTTGAGCTTTAACTTTAAACTTAAATTGCATGTATTTCACTATGTCTACTGTTTCTTAAAAATTGAGTGATTGATGCAAACAGTACATTAAGTAATTTACCTGTGAAAACAGTTATGTCCTGTTATGTAAATGGTGTTATTGGGTGCAATTTGTTTCGAGTTCCACCTAATGATGCAATTTATAAGTAGATCAAAAATGGAAGAGCCAATAACTTAAGTAGGTGATGAACTGGTATAAATATAGCTTGAATTGAACCAAAAATCTCTCCAAAGCACATGAAAGTAAAAGAGCACAAGAGCCCCCTGCAGTCAGGTATCAATTTTCTCTTTGTCTCCTTGTGTTTTAATTTCTTCTAATGTGTCCGTCTTGCTACTTTAGACAGGTTTAAGATAGACTAACAGCTGAAAAATGTTTATCATTACTGTTGGTGTAAAGTATAGACCACTGTGGTCATTTAGGTATTGAAAATGAATATGTAAAACAGACTGTGATTATAGTGTGTAATTGGTAATGTCAGGTAAGAGTCGAGAGAATAGACCTCTGTGGGAGTTATGAGTGTGTGTGTATGGGGCTGGTCTGTAATGAGTCCCTGTAGTGTGGAGTGCTGCTGACATTTCCACTCTAGTCTGAGAGTTAATGAGGTACTCAGGTCTTCACCAGAAGCTCACCGTATGCTGCATGTGATGCTCTTTAGAGTGCCAAACAGACAGTACCTCTGTCATGAGCCAGAGAAACCCTGCGTAGATGAATACCGATGGTCTCTGCAAACTTTACTGGGAAATGCTATCTTGAAGGAATAGTTCACCCAATAATTCTATCATCGCTGGCTCCTTATGATGTTCCAAACCCAAAATGATAACTTAATAAATGTTATCTATGATGACTCTGTGGTCTTTTCTGTTAACAAAAAGGGGTGTTTAATTTTACACACAACAAAAATGTTGGGAAAACAATGCTAAAATGTCTAATAAATAAATTTTTTAATTGCACAGATGACTCTGGCCTCCAGTGGAATCAGTTACCCCTGCCACCACCTGACTGTGTGCAGAAGATCTTCCCCTGCGCTCACGGTGGACCAGACAGATGAGGTAAAGCAGAACACACATCAACACCACTACAATGCACAAACAGTGTCAAAGCTGCTGTCCTTTACCTGTAGATGAGAACCACGAAGAAGTTCTGTTTCTCTCATAATTTTTACATTTATATATTTCATTTCTGCTGTTTTTGAATTTTTCAACATATGGAAAGCCAGGATGTGGTGCCAGTTTTGGCAATTCTAATGTTTTGTGGAATTTTTAATTAGACCGCTCCATTCAGCCAAAATGGATAAATGACTGCCATTTTTATCTTTAATGAGAAACTCGTTGTTGGAATAGAAATGCAGTCCCACTCTGAATTGATGAAATAATTTGTTGTGGGCACAGGGATCACTGTTGAGTTGCCAGGCGTAACACGGCAGCCAGACTTGCCCCTGTGAAGTCTGATGGCAACCTTTCAACAGAATATATATATTTTATGGGGCAAAAGCATCATATATCTTATCATCTTATCATCTTAAATATATTATGTTGTAAAAGCATGAGTTGTAAAAGCATATATATATATATATATATTATATATATATATATATATATATATATATATATATATATATATATATATATATATATATATATATATATATATATATATATATATATATATGGGGCAAAATATATTTTATGGGGCAAAAGCATATATATATACACCCCCGATTATAAACACAAATATATCATTTCAGTTAAAAAATTTGATTTAACATTTTGATATACAGTAGAAAAGATTTATAGTAGTTTTAGAACCTCTCATAGAAACAAATCTTTAAGAGGACTTTTATGGTTGAATTATTATTAATATTCAGTTTATTTAAAAAAAGAAAAGTTTATAATTGATTTTTTAAATTTTTTTATTTTATTGTAATTTTACTTAAAAAATAGGTTTCGATATTATTATCATCTTAAATATATTAGCCAAATCTAGGGATTGACCAATTTAGTCATTCATGCCACAGTTGACACTGAAGCAGTTTAGAGTGAGAGAGAGATTATGGATTTATTTAATTTAGAAATGTTCAAGTTCCTACATTTTGGATTAGATCCCCACTGGTGTGATCACAGAGAAATTGTGCATCTCTAGTTTTGCCACATTAATTGCTTTATTTTTTTTAAAGAAATTGCCTCCGTGTCTGTGTTACAGTGCACAGATGTTCACATGGTCAGTGACAGTGAGGGAGATGATTTCGAGGATGCACCTGAGTTTGGTGTAGATGAATCTGAAGTCTTTGGCATGGGAAGCGCTAGTTGTCAAAAGTCACCGATGAGTAAGTTATACTTAAGTTATATTTCATCTGGGGTTGACCATGAAGGAATGGTGTTTACTGGATATCTGTGTTGATATATTCCTTCATCTTCCCTCAGTGCCAGAGAACAGTGAAAATGAGGGTGATGCCTTACTGCACTTTACTGCTGAATTTTCTAGAAGGTGAGATCCCTGGACAAAGTAACATTTGTATTCCAATTTCACTGAAGAAAACCAAATATAAACTGCATTTCTTTGTAGCTCAGTATGCGGTGTCTTGTACACATGTTTTCAGCAATGCTGGTTTTGAATAAGATGTTTTTAATGTTTGAAAATAGCTACTCTGATGTTTGGTATTTGCTTATTTGTGTGTGATATTTGCTCAGTTTGTGCATGTATGTTTTGTAGATATGGCGATTGCCATCCTGTGTTCTACATCGGCTCCTTGGAAGCAGCATCTCAAGAGGCCTTTTACGGCAAAGCCAGAGATGTGCGTATAAACTCCAAAATTTACCAATTAATAAATGTGTAATTTATATCATGATTTTATTTGAATGTATTTTTTTGTTTTTGTTTTTTGTTTTTTGTTTTTTGTTTTTTGTTTTTTGTTTTTTGTTTTTTGTTTTTTGTTTTGTTTTTTGTTGTTTTGTTTTGTTTTGAAACCAGTGGGTGGTGGGATCAGGAAATGACCAGAGCCAGATTCTAGAAACCTATGTTGCCCGCAAATAAGCATATGCACTACCAGGTCACGTCTCTAACATTTCTTTTGAAATTCATATGCTCAGGTATATAAACAACGCTAAACGTTTGATTGGCAGAACTGCTCCCCCATCATGATAAATCCCCATCAAATTTCCGTTTCCCATTTGAACAGCTGAAGCTTTATTTAGAACAGCTTTGCGCTGGTTTTCCCGCTGTGTCCTCATAAGGAGGCTTGTATCAACTGACAGCTTGTGTGGATTACGGTCTTATTAGACTGGGAGGATGCAGCAAGATGTTCAGGGGGTTTTTGAGCGGGCTGGAATGGCTTCCTGCCTGCAGCCCAGCTGATCTCCTTCTCTCCTCAGCACAGGCACAATATGGCCGCCGCTCTCCCCCGAGGAAACAGTTCAGTGTGTCAGTAAAAACAAACTAATGTTAGTAGAAGAGGTGACCTTCTGTGTTCCTCTCTTGCAGACAGTCAGTGTTTTTCTTCATGGGTCATACTTTTTCACTCTTTTATTCATGTGCGCTTCTCTAGTATGCCATTCACAGTTGTTCTCCTTTTGGGCGTCAGCCATAGGATTTATCTTTTGGAAGGATTTAACAGGACATATTTAAGGTATGCGTCATTAAAAAGTACTTTTGAGTAAAAATGATGAAAGATGAATAGACATTTCTAAAAATGGATCGCCGTCAACTTGAATGTTGTTCCGGTACAGCAAAGTCCCAGTTGACTTATGAAAATATTTTAAGCGTATTTTACGATAAACACTACATTGTGGTATTAGTTAATTATGACGTAACGTGTTTCCCATAGGATTGTGAGAATATGGGGGATGGACCTAGGGGAAGCCACCCCCAGATTAATATTTTTGTTCATTTTGAAGTTAAGTGCCTCAATCTGGTGCACTTTGAGAGTTTAAAATTAAGAGCTCCAACTCATTTTTGGTGTCCAAATTAAACAGGATAAAAAACCTTGCGTTGATTTGCATTGACGTTAAAGTGGAAGCCAAACAATTAGAATATAATAATAATACTTTTGTTATTATTATTATTATCCATAATACAGTAATGTATTACTATTGTAATAAAACTACACTGATAAAATAAATGTAAATGAACAATACATTTCATTTGAATTTCACAAAAAGTTTATATTTTTGATTTTGTCTTAATATCTTCACTTGTAGGCTTTTATTTTGGTGGAAGATTGCAGTTTCAGTGCACATAGGTGCACACATGTCTATTAATAAATCTTGTGAAATGCTTTAATCATATGACCACAAATATGTTGGAAATGATGCAAATGTGAAAGTAATGCATAACTGGTGCCCGTTGCATTCACATGCTCTGTGAAGTAAAAACATCAGATCACGAGGTGATCATGTGCACTCTTCTCTTTCAAACGTGCTGTGCAACAGACTATTTATTAAATTAAATAACTTCTTTTTATTTTGGTTTCATTGACAGATGCATTGTCAAAGCAATAGTGCAAAATGTGTTATTTTATTATCAAAAGTGTGGCAAATAGATTAGATTGTGGCAGGCCGCCAAAGTCTAGGCAGTTAATGGGAAACACTGATGAAATTTCTGCACGCCAACATCACCTTATAGAACAAAGACCAGTAAAATAGGATTCTCAAAGGGAAGCATTCAAGAAACCCATTTCAAACTACTCAGGCCATTGCTTGAGCCACTGTGCTCACCACCTTTCAGTCAGCTGGTCTTCTTGTTAAGTGTAAGTTGTTTAGCCACGGCTGTGAACATTTCATGTGCACGTGTGCATGTGTGGGATGAATTTTACTGAGGGCACTTGTGCCCCTCTCTCATAGGCCTGAGAGGCTAATCACTAAGTAAAACACTACATGTGATGAAGTGTTTCTGGAGTGGGAGATGCTCCCAATCCATCCTTAATGAAAATGCTGGAGGTCCTCCGGAGGATCAGTGGAAGACTCTTGAGTCAGGCCACCCATCAGCACACAGGCCTCATCACAAATCCCCTTAACATCCAACTAATCACACTAACCCTCCTCTGCCACCCGCACAAAGACAGACATAAAAATTCATAGCTTCTTCGGGCCCTTCATGGGATTTTCATGCATGAGCTTCATAAAGGAGCCTCCGTGACAAAGTGATTTTACGGTCCGCGAGAAAAGAGATACAGAGAGATGAGTTTTCTGACACCCGAAAGACTTGTTCTTGACAGTGCTGTTCTAATAGGAGGACTGATGAAAATGGAATCTTGTCTATATACATTGATCAAAATAATTTATTGATGTGTCAGTCGTGCACATCCACAGGAGAAGTAACAATGTCTGATTCATGAGTGAATGAACCTAATGTTTCACTGCACACTGGAGAGGAAGATTAAAATTGCTGTTATAATTTAATAAATAATAATGACTTGCATATTGTTCTGTTTGTTTCATAGCTACCAGAAGACTTGGAATATAGTGTGCTAGTAATGTGAACCACTTTTATGATACTTTTATGGTGCTTTTGCATCCTTTTCAAACCTTAAGAAAAAACTTTTCTCTAAAAATGATCCTTTTTTTGTCCTCTGGAAGAAATAAAAAAATGTGGTGACTAAATAATCATGGAATTTTCATTTCTGGGTGGACTGGCCCTTTAAGAGTTGTATTACATATACAAGCCACGCAGCTCTTAAAGCTAAACTCTAATTATGCAACAAGATTATTATTATTAAGATTAAGATAAGATTATTGTTCAGTTTTTGTGGGAGAATCTCTTATAGTATTGTAAGTGCCATCTGTTAAAGCAGTCCGCTACAGGTCAAGAGAGAGCAGTAATATGAACTCCTCATTTCCCATTGTTTGCTTTCCTACAGGCAAAAGAGGATGATCACTTTCAACGTCTCCCCCCTCCAGCACATACACGTTGCCTGTAATTAAAAACATCCTTTCACAATACCTTTACAAGATGATCGTCTGTATAACTAGCGTTACTCTCACGGTCAAGCAGGTGGAGCCATCAACAGAATGTCTTGGGATAATTTGAAAAAAATCAAGATTTTTTTTTTTTCAGTCAGTAGAAGTGTGACTAGACTCCAGGAGTCCTGCTGGGGCCAGTTTGCATAAACTTATGTTAAGACAGTGCCTTAAGTTTGAGGTTGACCAACTAGCAGTTCACCAAAGGGTAATCAGTCTTATTTTTGGATTCAGCTTGGACTAATCTATGCTTTTATTTAACTGAATTAAAAAAAATATGACCACTCTTAAAGAATTAGATGACTTATAAGACCAGTCTAAACCTTTTATGCAGCCGGCCCCTGTAAAAAGCATTAAATAAAAACTAGTTGTTACTTACATCATAAGAAATAACGTGATGTTAATATCATTAGCAGGACATTTTGCCACTCGCTTTCTGTTTCTGCAGTGTTACACTGGTAGCTCCGCCCATAGTGAAATCTCATTGGTCCAAAACTCTCTATTGATAGCGCATTAATAAAATCACAATGTAATGGAAGTAGTAGCAGACTGCATTGTGATGTACGTCCAAGTGAAGTAGATTATTAAAAAAGAAGAAATGTAGGATGAGTGACTTGGTTCTGTTCTTTGGTTGTTGATTGAATGGAGGCAGATCTGAATGCAAGCTTGCAATTGATTGTATAAAAAGATTTAATGGCTGGCGAAGACCGTCTTTAACTGGAAGATCAAGTTATAACATTCTGATTCAAAAATGAAAAAAAAAAAAAATGAAACATGCTTGGATGAATCATTCACAAAAAGAATTTCATTTCAAATTTTCATTTCATGCTAACTTTAAACATTTAAATGTGTTTTGCTTAGCTTTGATTTGTGCTTCATAGCATTTCGCTTCAGTTTTATAGTCACATTAATGCTGGAAACAATGTCTGGTTAGTGCACTGGGAATGCTACATTTCAAACCATTATTTTTACATTTGTTAGACACATTTTCTAATTGCAAATGCTTCGTTCAAGGTGATTAGCATGTCCTAAATTCAATTGCAAGGCCTGTTCACATCAAGCTTGACGCAACTAAATGACACACAATTTGAAAAATGCATATTTTTGCATTCAATTTTCATCATCCTCCTCCTCCAAATTTCAATATCTTTATTATATATATATATTTTAATGACTTGTATCTGAATGAATAATGACTGATTTGTGTAAAGGACTACAAAGTGGTACATTGTTTCATTCATGTTTTTCATGATGCTTGGTGTGAATAGGCCGTCATTTAGCAGATAAACATGCTTTGTAGTCGTGCTGCTGCAACACTGACTCACATGTCCAAAGTTATCCTGGGAATTCCTCACTTTCAGACAACTGTGTGAAAGCTAGTTCTGTCCCACTCACAGGACAGATCAGCTTTCTCTCCTCCCATGTTCCTCTCGCGTCTCTACCCTTTCCTCCTCACCATTTCAGGATTCTCGTCCCGAGCAGGTGGGGGACAGCTCAAGGTGACAGAAAGAGCTTTTGGGTCAGTTTCTTCCCTAGAACAGACCCAGTAATTTGGACTGAGCGCTGATTTCTGCAGACTAAGAAAAGCTCCACAAAAACGAGGGAAAGAAAGGAGGAGAAAACAATGGGATGAAAGTAGAGAGAAGTGACTGTGGGTAATGGAGGGGCGTGAAACGAGAGAGCTGACCAAAGACTGTTATTAGCGAGAGTAGCTGCTCCCCACCTCTTCAGTGAAATCTTAGAGGCCTCAAAAGGTCAAAACGTTTTCTCAGCTCACAGCGAATACGTTCAGCCAGTGCTGAAACAGCCATGTCAGTTTTAGGACAGACTACAAGAGAGGAGTGGAAAAGTTCATGTCTCGTTTTCATCCACCCCTTTCTAGTTTTTGACGAGTAAAATCTCGCCCTTTCTCCAGGACCCATTTGCTTGTCTACCCAGCATGAGTGTTTAATCTTTTCAGGGCCGTGAATTGGGCGAGTGAAAAAGGCTTGAGCTCTCTCCCGCCAGGGGCCGTGCAGCTCATTCGAGAGCTTTAATCACTGTGCAAACACACCAGCGCTCCCTCCATACCTCCGTAGAGCCCAACTTTCTCTCCTCCGTTGACGCCCTCCTTTGCTTCCCTACCCGCATTGCTTTCTATTTTTCCACCGTCGGACTGTTGAGAAATCCCTCCTGCTGTATTCGACGAACCGTCGGGGGTCATAGCTGTAGGAAACGTTCAGAGTTGTTCTGTAATTCGGTGCGTTTTATTCCCCTGCCTTGTCTGGTGAAACCTTTCATGTTTGTGGCGGTGTCCGTTTTTTTTTTTTTTTAATTAGTTGCTGGGTTATGCGAGTGAACGCCATCCATCTGACGACGTAAATATCTGTGGATTTGGGTGTGCGTCGACATCAGCGGTGCCTTACTGTGCTAGCCTGCGAGGATGAAAGGAGGGCACTGGCATTTGATGCAAAACAAATAAAGTGATTTGTTCGGTTTTTGTTTTTCAGAGAAAGTTTGATTTAGCCTGCATCAGTTTGATTTGGTTTGGATGTTTGCTTTGCTCAGGGTTTGCGGGGAGGGCACTTGCTGTCTTTTTCTACTCGTGGACTCTGGTGAACCATTAGTGGCTTTAAAGCTCTCAGAAAGTCTGATGGTGGATCAGTGTGCTGGGATTAGATGGGTTCTGGCTTCATAGGTAGTGAATTGGCCATTGAAGCCTCAGTTTTCATGTTGTTGTTTTCTTTTCTTTTTTTCTGAAAATTGGATGTGGGAATGGAATAACTTGTGGGGGTATTAGTTTATAAATGGGTGAATGGCTCTCTTTATTCAGTGCAGATATTTGAATGGTTTGGATTTTTTTTTTTTTTTTTTTTTTTTTTTGTCAAGTGTGCATTCTTCCCCTGATGCGAATTGAACTATTTAGTGAGTGTGTGTTTGTACATACAATTTTTATATAGTTGTGGTCCAAAAGTTTACATACATCCATATTATTTTGATAAAATTAATAACATTCTGCAAGATGTACATTTTTGACCACAAGTGTAGTTTTACATAAATATCCATTACACCAGCTACACATCTATAACACAAATATATCTATATAATTTTAAAATATTACAATGTTATTATATTATATTATATTATATAAATTACATATTATATTATTATATTGTAATATTTCTGTTTTATTGTATTTATGTTTATAACAAAACATTTATATTATTTTATTTTTATGTTTTTTTTCTGCAAATTAGATGTTGGGGATGGAATAACTTGTATGGCCATTAGCACCTATTTGGAACTATTTTTTGAAATTTGATTTGTTTTACTTATTCTGAAATGATTTCTTCATTTGGCTACAGACTCATGTGGGCAGCAGATGCTTTTCTGTTTACCAAATTTTCTTTTCAAATCACTAAAACATCGATATTAAATGAATTGTTAAGGAACCACAAGCATCAAGATGAATTTGAATCATATCCATATATTCATATGATACCTATAACTGTTTGTATATGTTGTGCTTCTGTCATTCAGAGAAAACTGCTGGCCATCTACCTCCACAATGACGAGAGTGTCCTCGGTAACGTGTTCTGCTCTCAGATGATGTGCGCAGACTCCATAGTGTCATATCTCAGCCAGAACTTCATCACATGGGCCTGGGACGTTACTAAAGAAGCTAATAAAGCCAGGTAACACTGTTTAGCATGTTTCTTCCTTTCATCTCTCTCATCGCATGCACTCACAATGGCAGTCAAACCATCCAGAACGGTGGGGATCGGAAACATTTTCACACTCAAAATGGATGATCTCTTAATGAGAGGCATTCCTCCCTTCCCCCCTCTCCTCTTCGGACTCTCTCTCCTCATAGAGGGCTTTAACAAAAGATGTTGTGTTTGCTCACTGAGGCCCCGGTAGGGCAATCTGCACTAATCTGCGCCGCTAAAGGGTCAGTTAGACACACAGCCATCATAGAGCACACTCCTCAGAATGTCTTCATTTCAGGATGCCAATTACAGAGGTTTTACATTTTGTCGCTGAGCAAATGCAACTTTTGGCCCTCAGATGCAAGAGAAACATGCACCAAATATAGCATTAAGGTTGCAAGAACAATCTATTCTGCCCTGTTTCAAATGTACTTTGATTAAACCCGTGCAAAGATATATTCAAATGCTTCATTTCTAAATGGCAGGTATGGTGGTTTTACGCTTTTTCTTTGGTCAAATGCAACTTTTGGTCCTCTGAAGTAATAGAAACTTATACCCAAAACAGTATTAAGATTGTAAAAATAAATAATTCTTCCCTGTTTCAAATGTGCTTTGTTTTCGAGATGTTGAGTAAACTGTACGAAGATCCCAGATTGCTTCAGGTAGAAACGGAGCATGCAAAATAAAAATGTAAGGCCAGAAAAGGAAACGAACCGAGAGAGAAAAAGGGAGAAGCTGGTCAGGCAGCAGATGGATTCTTGATTGGTCCCAGCAGGCTTTGCTTCTGAGCAGGCCTCTACTTTTCCTTCCAGTAGGCTTCACCCTAAAGGCCTCCCTCCGGAGTGGACGGGTAGAGAAAGACCAGCTAGTGACCTGCTTCTGCAGGGGCTCCTTCAGTCCAGCCTTGCCTCTATACCCCGCTCCCTCCCCTTCTGCTTTTTGCCCCAGCTGAGCCTTTCTACCACAGATTAAAGGCGGACAACATCTGGGGCTATTCATAATGCGAACAGAGAGAGACACGCACACAACCCCACATCCTTATACTCTGACATACTCATACACACACACACACACACACACACACCTCATTCTCACGCTCCCGAGCCAGGCCTGACTGATTGGTGATTGTGGATGGTGACTGACAGTGTTTTTCAAAGCTAACTCTGTGAATGAAGCCTGTGAATCGCTAATCGCTGACACCGATCACATAGACTTTCAGCATAATTGTGCATTAATCCAGAGCCCAAATGTAATTAGAGTGAATGTAATTAGCACCCACAGGTGCTACAGGTGCTCTTTGTTACTGGTATAAGTAAGAAAAAGCTGCAGGTCACAATTTGACGGTGTATTTTAGCAGATACAAAGTTTTATTTATTTATTTTTTCTTCAATCCATTAAATCCTGATGGTTCATATAGCTGTGATTTATTGACAATGCTAAAAATCTAAATAATTGCAATTTAGTACTCAATTATTTTTTTCCAACAGCCACAGCAGTTTCTACAATGGGGAAGTATTTAAAGAATTTTCTGTGAGATACAATGGGGAAGTATTTAAAGAATAATGTAAATGCATTTTTAAAAATACTAAGTTGAATTGTTGTTAAATCAAATTTAATTGTGTACTTAATCAAACTGAATCATTATAGAGCTTTATAGCCATAAGATACTATTTAAAACATTATTGCTACAATTGATCATCCTTTTTTTGCCTTTATGTAAAGAACAGTTGAGAAGAGGCAGGATGTGTTAGGAGAGAGGGATCAGGAAAGAAACACTAGCCAGGACTCAAACTGGAGATGAAGAGATGTGCACAAGGCTATTTTTCCAGTGATATAACAAAATCCCTAATTCAAAGTATAAAATGCATTTTCCTGTTTTGCAGCAGGTGTAAATTATACATCAGATCATGTGACTTTTTGAGGACAGGTGGGCTATAGGAGAATTTTCCTTGTGGATGATAAAAAGTAAAAAAACAAATCTAAAAACAATTTAATATGATTAAATCAACAGAAGTATTTAAAAGCTCCAGGAAACATTTTTGAATTCTGTTGTTTGTTGTTGCTGTGCAATTGTGTCATTGAAAATCAATGTATAGTTTGAGTATCATGATCATTGTGATTGAGAAACAGTTTTCTCAGGGAAACAGTCATAGAGCAGTGCACGCCCTGCGGCCCCAGCAGATGGTCTGATACTGTGCCACACCTCTGTCAGTTCAGGCGATGGGGAAATATTACGGTTCAGACACTCAAGAGTGTTCGACTTGAGCGAGGGTTGAGGAGGAGACGAGAGCGTGTCACTCCAATTACAAAGCCCTCCTTGATGAGACGCTTGAAACACCTGGTGTTACTAACTAGAAAATCAAAAATAACTCCCCTGAGGTCCTTTGAAAACTCTGAACATTCTTCAAGATTTCTTTACGCATCACTGATGTGACAATGAACTGCCAACTGCAATGCCTGATGGGACCTCTGTAAACACAAGTGTTATTTGTATGATGTTTAATTTTTTTGGGCAGTGAAACAGCTCTGTGGAATCTAGTGATCTGTACAAGTTACACAGAAGATAGATCACCTGTTGTCCTGTTAGTTAACCACTCTATTTTTAGTACGCTAACTTAATTAAATTTTGTCACTCTTGTCATGCTTATTTTCACTTGTTTTCACTTCACTTCCTTGTTTTCTAATGGTATATGAAATATAGGGAATATTCAGTTGTAGTATGCTACATTGTCACAACATTATTTGAATAAAAATGCTAAATAACCACATTGTGTCTCAATTTTAACTTAACTAACTCTAGTAATTGCAAGTAATTAAAGAAGTCAAGGATGAGTGCATAATCATAACTAGAAATACATCATTCCATGTAGTGTATTCTGAATAACTACTGCACACAGTATACATACTATTTCATACATTTTAGATTTATTTAGTCTGAATATACCCAGAGTCCAAAAAGTGCTCACTCATCTCCTCTGATGCAACTTTTTTTTTTTATAAAGTTCTCGGATAATATGGTGGAATTTGGTGTGAAAAAATCTTCAATATTTCTTTTCTTCCCTCCCACGCTGGTCTTGGCCCCTCACTCTAGTGTGTTCCATCTCTCCTCTATTTTACTTTCCAGTTATTAAAGCCGATGTTATTATAAGAAGAGAGAAGCTAATCTATATTTGCATTCGCTCTATAGCAATTCATTAATATTATGACATTTACTGCGAGCTCTCTGAGTCTGCCCGCTACCCTTTTCCTTCAGCGAAACGTTAATTTAAAGTTCTGTCTTTGTAATGGAATAAGAAATCCTCTCTGCCCTATCAAATTCGGTGCGGCGGGAGCTGAATACTAATTCGGACCGGGGGAGTGTTTGGAGAAGGACCATCCTCTGAGCGGAGAGCAGAATTGGTTTTAAAGTCTGTTAATATGATGAGCTGTGTACTCTTATTAAGCTCAGTGATTGTTCAGGGGAGTTTCACTGGCTGTCTGTCCACTGTCCACTTAAATTACTGGCTCTCTCTCTCTTTTCTCTCACTCTCTTTCCAGACTACTCACGATGTGTACAAGGCACTTTGGCAGTGTTGTTGCACAGACCATTCGGACGTACAAGACTGACCAGTTCCCATTACTTTTAATTGTTATGGGCAAACGGACATCAAATGAAGTTTTAAATGTCATTCAAGGTAAAATATATATATAAGTGAACTACAAATAAAATGATAGATTACACTTACTTGGTACTACCAGAAAATATGAGACCATATATGGATAGATGGATGGATGGATGGATTGATAGATAAAAAACAACAAAAACATTCAACATAAAAATTAAAGATTACAATTCAAAAATTACATAAAATAATTTCAAAAAAAAATTTGGTTTAATAATAGCAGCGCTTGAAATGCACTTAACTCAACAAATTATCAAAAAACCTTTCACAAATCAACTTATCTCACAAAATAACAAAAAATTGTGCATATCTCAATTATTTATTATTTATTTTACATCTTAATGTTTGTTATTTATTTAAAAATGATAAAACTTTTAAGTTTACATTAGGCTCAATTTAGTCTCTGGAGGGCCAAATTATTCCAAATATATTTAAATAAATATTTAAATAAATTGTTATATACATAATTAAATTGATAATAAAAACTTAAATAATTTAATTATTTAATCTTTAAACAAATTAATAAATGTCTGCTGAATTTCATTTTAGCATCGATTTGCATTCATATTAATAATTCATAGTAATTCGGATAGTTTTTCAAATAAAAAATGAATAAAATAAAAATTGTCATACCGTATGCAATTATTTTCCATTTGGAACATTTTGCATGCATCTTAAAGTATGTAGAACTGCAAAATTAGATAAGTCTGCTACAGTTTGATCATTGTTGTTTTTCTATTTGTGTGATGGGCAACACAACAGTGGATGAGCTTATGATGAGACTCATGGGAGCCATGGAGATCTTCACAGCACAGCAACAAGAAGACATCAAAGATGAGGTGAGATCCAAGATGAGCTCTCTTCATAGGCAGCATTTTAAGGTCTCATTTCTGAAACAAAAATGGGCACATTAGTTATTCTGCCTCCTAAGATGCTTCGTTTGACCAAATTCTAAGATAGCACTGCATGTATCCTATATGGAAAAATCAATCCCACATTGTCTTGTGACAATATAAACTCTGTTCTTCCAAAAATTATGAAATGCACGCTACTTGTAATTCACCACACCAGACACTGATTAGCACAGAGAGGTGCTTTTTATTAGGCAGATTCAAAGTCATATTTTTAGGCCACAAAAAGGGGCATGTTGGGGCAGATGACCACTCATTGTCTGACTCGTACGAGTCGGCCCATCACACAGGGGTAAGAATAGACAGTCCGTCTGCGTCTGTGTGTTTGTCTGGGTTTCAAACAAGCCCTGGAAGAAAAAGCACAATTGTGTAATGTAAGCTTGCGGTGGCCTGTGCTTGTGCAGTCGACACAATGCTGGCAGGATGCGATTTTAGTGTGTCATGTCTGCATGCGGTATGTGATTGTTCAAATCAATGCTAGGTCTGCAAACAAACGCACTTACAAAGAGCTCAAACAAGATGTGTCCATCTGTTCAAATGAATTGGAAACGGTTTTTAGTGAAAGGTTATTCCAAATAGTGGATCTCTTTGGCAACTTTTAAGAGATTAACTTCCTGCCTAATTAAAAACACTAATTATTAATGTTTTGTTACATGTCATGACAGGTCTGTCCACACTTCTTTGAGTTGAGCTAATTAGTCATCCTCACCTGTGTTTGTTAATGTTTGTATCTGTAGTTTGGTGGGAAATATACAGACAGCAAACATAGGTTGCTGTCACCCTGAGGCACATTGACTCAGTGATTTGATAAGTCATGACATTTCATGCCTCGTCCCAGCATTTTCTTTTCAGTTCGCACCCCTGCGTGGGATGCTTTGAATAATTATCAATCACGAATAGCAACATAAAATATTTATGCCATGTCATAATTGTCATAGTCCTTACCATTGTCTCAGTGTGAAAATATTTCTGCTAGACTTCAGGTAATTTGTTCAGTCGCCATCTGCTATTAGGCCGGTTTCCCGGCTTGGTGAATAAGTTCCGTTAAAAACGTTATTTTCGAATTGTATCTGTTCCATTAGATCCATTAGCCTGTGAAATTTCTGCTTCCCTCAGTCAAGAGCGCTTGAGTAACTCTGACACGTTGATGGATTTCTGCTGGAAGCGTCTTGACTGTTTGCTCCTCGTGGCAATTAATGGCTGTAATCTGTTTGGCTGTGAAGGAAATGTGATGTGAACAGACACAAACAGGGAGCCGGGGTTAGTGAGGTGCCAGAGGAAAACGCAGAGGAGATATTTTGCATTTTATGTAGTTCACACATTTGCCCCTTAGCTGGAAAGTGAAGCACAAGTTTTCCATTCATTTTCTGTTTACTGAAAAACAGTTCATGTGGTAGAAATCAAAGATGTAGTTTACATAAAAAGTAAAATTATAATATTTACTCCCTAGAGTTGGGTATCAATAAACATTTCAATTTGATTTCGATTCGCCAGCTTTTTATTTTAGTTAAGTCTAAACTATTCAAATGAGTTTTGAATGATTAATTAAAAGGACTAACTCAAAAGGAGAAAACATGAATTTTTCTTGAATTAGACTACACTGGTTGTGGAGAAGGTTTTTGATTCAGCAAAATGAACCAGTTCATAAAAGTCCTGAATTGGACTAAACTGGCTTATTTTATTTTTTTTAATTCAACAAGAACAACCGATTCATAAGAATAATTTCTTAATGCATTGGACATTACTGGTTGGATGAAAAATATTTAATTGGTTCAAGTGAGTCTGTTTCAAGTGAGTCTGTTTGATATTTAACTACATTAAATGTTTTTGGTTCAACAGAAGGAACCAGTTCATTGCAAGTTTGACTATACTGGTTGCACTGAATGTTTTATGTTCACTAGAAAGGAAGGAAAATCAGACTACGAATGGTTTTGAAGGGTCAAAGTATTGTAGCATTGACTTTTAAATTAAATGTGTTGATTAAAGTACAGCTGGTGATTCCAGCTCATTTCAAATCATGGGTGTGATGCTTGAATCCAAATCTTTTGTTAACCTTGTGTTTGTACACAAATGAGTGAGCCACCTTAGAAATGTGTTGGAGTGTTTGAAAGCATTTGTTGTTGTGCCACCACTAACAGCCTGCCATTTGAGGCAGTTTAAGTTTGCCCTTTAAAGTCCTTAACCGAAAAGTCCCTGTGTGTGTGTCATTCCTGCCCCATACAGTCAGGTGACTCATAGTGACCTGTGTGTGTCTGTCTGTCTGTATGGACAGATATACACCCCTTACATACACTGTCTGGATCAACAGGCAAACCCAGACAGCACACACTCATCCACCGAGATCACACCAGCATTCCTCTGTGTGTAAGTGACATGACGTGGGGTTGTGCAGTCAAGGCTAAAATAGTTATACACTTGCTCCATTAGCTCTAGTACAGGTCACAGAACTGATTCACTGTATGTAGAGTGTAACAGAGGGGGAAAAAACATGGGACAAAGCTTTCACATTCTTTACTCACCCTGTTTAATTATTTTCATCTTACACTTTCTTTCTCTTTGACACTTTGACAGAGCATTGAAATAATGCTTTGCTGTGTTCATGTAGAAGGATACAAGCGGAGTAAATGGATAATCAAATTGGTCAAATTTGACTACTTGTAAATTTGAGCATTATCTTTATATGTTAAAATTCATTAAAAAATTTTTTAATAGATTTTAGCTTTGATGACAGCCATGAATTATGATTTGCTACTTGATATTTCTAGTCAGGGGCATTATAGAAATCATTTTGAATGTTACAGTTTAGGTTTTCCCAAAAGAGACTGGCTGTAAATTATTATTAACTATAAAAAAACCAAAACTTAATTCAGCACCATTAACATTATTAATTTGTAAGTTGTACTGTACATTTTAAATGTGTATATCTACACAATGACCAGTCACTATGCCTAAACCTTTTTTGTTTGTTTTGTTTTAGTTTTACTATGAATTTTAATTTTGTATATCTATGGTATGACCAGTCAAAACATCTAAAAAAATTTTTTTTCCTGTTTTGTTTTTTGGTTTGTTTTTGGTTTTTGTTTTTGTTTTGATTTGTTTTTTGTTTTGTGTTTTGTTTTGTTGTTTTTTGTTTTGTTGCTCTAGGTTGCCGTTTGGCATATAATGAACTATACTACTATACTACTTGGTAGTAAATCAATTTAATTATTCTTTCATAATAATAATAATAAGGTTGTTTTTTTTTAACCTTGATTAAGTTTTTATTGACATGCCTTGTATCTAAAAACACTTATCTATGGCGAATTCAATGTAAAACATGACCTCTCATGACTAATTGCTTTATTATTACAATAGATTTTGAAAGTCCTTTTTGCCTTGTATGAGTAGTTCTTCAAAAGCACAGTGTGTTTGGAAAAGTCAGTATATATTTGTTCTTATTTCCAGCCCTCAGATAAAAGATCCCGTTGTTTGTAATCCCAATTCACCTGAGTTGTTTCAGTGTTCTGACTTTACGAATAGAGACCCACAAACATCAACCCACAAACTCTTCCTATACCTCAACATGGTTTTCACACACTCTTTTACAGCTCGTTTGAATAGAATTTGAGGATGTATCTCTCCTTTGATCAGCCTCTGTGCTTTATCGCTCCTTTCTCCCCTCTATCCTTCCTTTTCTTCTGCTCTGCTCTGTGTAGTCACAACTCTTTCACATTTCCACACAAAGTCCAGCCAGGAGAAAAGACCCTTAGTCTTAAAAGCGGCCACAGACAATTGCACGAGCCTGACTGCACAAAAGCAACAGTAGTTATTCACAGTCTTCAGTCTCAGCAGGTAGACTTGCAGCTGGGTTTTAACAAACAGGATCCACACACACACACTCACAATAATAAAAGAGCCTGTCCATTGTATGTAGAGGAACTCCATGCATTCACTTCTATAAGATACTCTTTCAGTCGTCCCCAGTTAGTGTGTCCGACAATACAATAGCATTCAGTATGTGGCCATTACTGCTGACAATGACGAGGAACCATCTCATACGTCAAAGATCCAGTGGGATTGTTATCTGGATAGACATGCTCTTATTGGCTAGCTGGTGTAAGATGTAGATAATAGATAGAAATATAGTGATAATATAAATAAATATTATGAGACTACTAGAAAAATTCATTTTTTCTAATTATATCATCAGCTTTTATCAAGCTATTATCAAGTCTTTTTGGATAAGTTAGTTCACATGGTCTGTGTCTACTTGCTTTTCCAATCAGTGACCTAAAAATAGACCAAAAAATTTTATTCTAACATTGGTGTTTATTTATTAACTTATTTTGAAACATTATTATTATTATTATTATTATTATTATTATTATTATTATTATTATTATTATTATGTCTTAAATTTTGAAAAATCTATTATTGTTTACTTCCAAGTTTATTTATTTATTTTTACTTATGGATCCCCCTGCATATAAAAAAGTAAATATTAATGTTCATATTCATTTCAGAAATTAAAAATTGTTTTAATTTTAGATGATTAGTTCATGACATTAGTTTTAATAACCCTCATTTTTCTTTCAGGATGAACGTGAAGCCAGAGAAATGGTCAAAAGAGAGCAGGATGAAGCTTATCGCTTGTCTCTGGAGGCTGACCGTAAAAAGGTTTGGCAAGATATTAAATGTCCTTTTTTGCCCAGATTTCCTTTTTTTTGTTTGTTTGTTTGTTTGTTTTTCATTTATTTAAATTTTGATTTATTTTAATTTAATTTAGAAGTATAATGAAATATAAAGTTGCTGAATGATTGTGTAAAATTGTTATTGAGTTATTTTAGTATAGTGTGTTGCTAGTTAATGTGATTTATTTATTTTTTTTCAGAGAGAAGCGCAAGAGCGAGAAGAGGCAGAGCAAGTCCGTCAGGAGCGAATCAGGAAAGAGCAGGAGGAGGAACGAGAGGTGAGGTTTACTTTGAGTTTCACCGGTTTGGTGACTGTTTCAATAACACGGTTTATATGACAAGCTCTCAAAGGTTGGTGAACAGAAGAAAATTTGAGAATGACCCTAAATAATTCACCTTAAAAGCAGCACGATGCAGGCCATGTAATCATGATCCTTTTTCATTGTAAAAGAACTGGAATTCACAGAAATTTACTAGTTTCCTTGTTTTATTCTACGTAGAGCCCAGCGAAGCTTGGTTTACTTGCCAAATATGACTTATTTCCTGCACTATGTTGCAATTACTCTGCGTTACCAGTTAATTCCAGTTAACTGGTTCAAAAGAGCCATTAATGCTTTTGAAAACATCTTAAATCTTTAAAACCACTCTTTCTTCCACTGAAGCCGAAACAGTGAGCACAAAAATGACACCCATGCTTTAAGTCCAAATTTAAACCTGACAGTTTCACTCACATTGACATTTAATGTGTTTATGGATATTCTGTCACTTAAATGGGATTTCACGCCTCATAAGCCATAAAGCTTCATGTCCTGTCGTTACCACTCTCATCAAACACACAGTTTACATTGTAGCACAAATCACATACTTATTTGCAATCCGCCCGCGTACTCCTGCAGTGTTTGCGCTATCGCCCCGTATACAAGCTGTACAAAACGACAGGTGCACGTCAAAACACTGACACTCTCACAAAGACGGCATGAAAAAGTGTCACGGAAAGTTAAATCTCACCTGTAGATGTAGGAGAAAGCAAATATACCCCTTCCCTATCAGCTGATCAGCAGAATACAATACCACCGTATTAACATTCAAATTTATTACAGATGGTGCGGTTTAGCGCTCTTTCTAAAGACAGTTTGTGGCACAAAGTGTACTTGTTCATTTAGTGTGCTTACAAGTTCAACACACACTCTTTTTAATAAGATATTTGCTCACCAAAAACACAGAAAGCCACCACACCAGTGTCGCCAGATTATCGTCTGTTTATTCAGCAGGAAATACTAACCGGACCAGCTCAGGTGAAACTGCTATATGAGATAATTTGTCACTTTTAAGCTTCAACAAAAGCATGTAATTAGTTCAATCTCCTATTGCCATGGTACCATTCTTGTCAGGACGTGGTGTGTAGGCTACAGTATAGACCTTCAATCATATGATACCCTACAATAGCTCACTTTAGCTTCATTTAATGCTCGTCTTGGACAAAGCTTTTAATATGAGGCATATTGTGGAGAGGTAAACACAAAGACGGCCTGGAGGCGAAGTAATTGTGTCAGTCCTGTGTGTGTGTGTGTGTGAGCTGTTAACTCAGCAGCAGCCTTGTGTTTTAATGAGAGCAGGGTCTAAAGTTGTTCTCCTGCTGTCTGTAATGAACCCAAGGGGAGAAGAGGCTTGAAACACACACACACACACACACACACACACACACACACAGATAAAATCACCTGCAATAAACTCCAAATGACCGTTTTTTTTTTTTTCTTCCATGCTGAAACGTCACGCCTTTGGACGTGAATCTCCAAGCTGTGAAACGGGTGACATCTCTTTGATTCCTGCACCTTAGAGGTCACCCGTTACGTTTCATGCCATGGTTTGGATTCGCACACAATCGTAATTAACCTCTTGCTCTTGAAGGGAAAGATTAGATTCAAATGGCGTGCATACATTTTCTGTGATTTTCAGCAGCTGTTACAGTTCGGCCGTATGTGGCCTGCATGTATCTGCGTTTCTTTCCGTGCGTCATTTTTTGACGTTGTGTGTGTGTATAAACAAGGCTGTAAGATGCTCTCCACCTGGAGTCTATCCAAGCACGCGCGCACCCTCGCACACGCCCAAACCACAGCACCTCGGTGGGTCTGTGGCGACAATAGGCGCACTGGAGGGAAACAATCAGCAGAAGTGTATAGAGAAGTAGAGAGGGGAAATGCTCTGTGATTTGGACTCTTTTGTGACCCAGACAGTGCATGAAAGGCCGAGGGGGAGTGGTCATGTCATTATTCTCTGCCGTCAGGTGCTACACACACACTGTTTGTTTAGCGCAGTGAAAAGGATGCTCCTTAGTGTCTTTTGTGCGCAGGGACCAGGAAACACACAGACACATACATGCACACATACATCCCGAGCAGGGCTGGGGAGAGACGCCGTTCGCCCCCCCAGAGGGCTTTTTACACGCGGCCCCTACCTAAGGGAGCGGGGCCGGCACGCGCTCACACAAGCCACCTGCTGCTAATGAGCTACTGTTGTACACTTTGATGAAATATAATTGCATTATGGTGTGTAAATAAAGCCTGCGTGTTTTGTCACAGCATATGCTGCCCAGTGTCACAACAGGAACAACAAGCTGGAGCTGAAAAGCCCAGAGGAGCAGCAGGTCGTGCTCCGTGTCACTAGAGACGGCTCAATTCCCTCACCTCTCCTTCTTGCTTTCACTCTTGTTCTCTTTAAATTTGTATGCAACTTCTCATACACATTTCCCTCCCCGTCCCTCACTTTTCACCCATTGTGTTTTTATTTTTTTTACAGTGTGATATTTCTATGACGTGCAAAATGGAAAGATTCTTTTTTTTTTTTTTGTGGCACATTCAAGCTGTGATGGAGTGCTAAATTTAGGACCTTTGACGCATGACTTGCGTGCTGCATTTTCATAAGATCCATGCATATATATGTTATGTGGTACAGTAGTGTGGTTTTATAGCCATTTTAATATTAAATGAGCTTTAAACCTTCACATTCAAAAGAGAAGATTTATAAAGTGGTTAGTTCATGAGATGCATATGAGATAGGATTGTTTTGCCATAATGTTACCATTTTGCTGTCCCCTGTGCAGGCTATCCGTCTCTCATTGGAGCAGGCCCTGCCACCAGAGCCCAAAGAGGAGGGCGGAGAGCCAGTCAGCAAGCTGCGCATCCGGACGCCAAGCGGCGAGTTTTTGGAAAGGCGGTTCCTGGGCAGCTGTAAACTCCAGGTCCTGTTTGACTTTATCGCCTCCAAGGGCTACCCATCCGACGAGTTCAAACTGCTCACCACCTTTCCACGCAGAAATGTGAGTTCACACATGCACACAAACATTTACTATAGATTTATGTAGTTTTCAAATAAATGTCTTCGAATTTCTATGCATTTTGACCCTAAAATAATCCTTAAATTTACAATAAAACTTTTTAGACTGTTTAAAATACGAGTTAAAATGAATATGAATAAATGCATAAATTTACACTTATAATTTCTTAAAATGACATATTAGCGCTATATATATATATATATATATATATATATATATATATACACACACACACACACACACACATATATATATATATATATATATATGACCCAATAGATACTTTTTATATTATATATTTATATATATTATATATAATATATATATAAATATATATATTATTATTTATATATTATTATATGTATTTAAATTAATTTAAATTATATATAATTAATTTTGTTTATTTTAACTGTATATGTTAATATATATATATATATCTTTTAAAACATAATTAATATTAAAATGATGAATAATAATATTTTTATTATTATATAATGCTTAATATATTTTATATAGTGTGTATATCACTAATGTATTATTCTTCTTATTATTGTGTATTTATGAATCACATTTTTTCTTTAAAGGATATTGTTTAAAAAAAAAGAAGCATTGTTTATATATTTTTAGCTATTATTTTTAACTACTGAGGACATTTTTCTGCAAATTTGGGTGCAAATAACTAGAGTAGCACATGTATATCATAATGATATCGGTCATGACTATTAACCCCACTCATAACAGCTATTATAAGTACCCAAGTGCCCACATAGTCCTGGAACACCCGCCTCCTTCCTGTTCAATATATTTTCTGTGGGCAACTTTCCCCATGCTGGAACATGACTGATATTAGTCTAGAGCCCCACTGATGGTGAATATCTTTTAATTCCTGTCCATCTGCGGTGCACTAATAACTGTGTGTGCCTGCGTGTGTGTGTGCAAAAAGTGTGTGTGAGTGTTACAGCTCAGCAGGAAAAATAGAGTGTATAATTGGCTAGTTAATCCCAGCGTGTGGCAGAAGTTTGTTGCTCATCTTTATGTGTGTGTGTGTGTACTGTACAAGTCCACAGATAGTCACACACCTGCACATTAATTAAAAGCCATGCCTGGTTAATTAGTATTTCTTTTCCTCTTGTGTATTTTATTTTTCCCTTTTTTTATTTATTTTTTACATCTATCTACAAGTGCATAAATAATTTATGGAATATTAATTGCCGTCCTCAGAAGCAGAAAGGTGCACTGGCTACTCACAGATACAGTCAGCAGTTCTTTTTCCTGTGTGTGTTTGCGTCATTAAAGTGCTGCGTTTGTGCACTCTGCAGCAGGTAGATAACAAGCTCTGCTCTTAACGACCTGACTAATTAACAGCATGGAAACAGAAATGGGCTTTCCATTAATCAAGAGATGTGCGCAGGCCTGCCCAGACAGCATGTCATCCAATACCTTTGGGGACCAGCGCTAAGGCCCCCAACAAACTCACAATTTTAAACACACGCACAAAATGCCTTATTGTGCTCATAAACACTCAACGTCCACCTTAAACACTCCTACTTGGGCAGCCTCACACCCAACAAATACCATTTCACACGTTGTATTGCATTTATTCACAGTCTCTGTTTGGAAATCAAAAGAGAATCGAATTGCGTGTTTCTGCGGAGGGTGAAATGTGTATCCAGCAAAAGGAGGGAGGAAAAAAGCAGGAAAAACAGGCTGTGTTTGTGACTGTGACTACAGTGCTTGAGTTTAATCCTCTCTCTCTTTCTCTCTCTCTCTCTGTCTTTTCTAATTAAAATCATCTCTGCCACAGACTCGCTCTATCCCTCCCACAGGATTAGGCCATGAGCACTATTGCATTTGTAATTCTGCACAAATGTTTAAACTTCATCTCTCTCTCTCCAAGCTACCCCCCACCCCCACGCATCCAAAACCAAGATAATTGCCAGCAATAAGAGAGTGATTAAACAGAGGAGTTTAGAAAGAGAGAGATGGAAAAGTGTCTGAAGGCTTTTGTTTCATTTGCGGCCTGCGAGGGTTGTGTTTGTCAGTTTGTTTGTTCTTTTCTTCTCTTTGATGGACAGATCCAATGCACCTGCACTCTTCTGAGCGAGAGCGTGAGGAAGGATTAGAAAAGCAGCCTCAGGATTCCCTTTCTATTCATAACACTCATTAATGTCATGGCACAGTCACATTGCCACTCACACCAGCGCTTAGGGGACCTCCAATCATCTGACGAGTTCTTTTTGTTTTCTGTTGTTTTTTTTAAAGTTATCCAACTCGGGATACATGAGGATCTCTTGGATGAGTAATCTAATCTCATGTGTGTTGCTTGTAGAACGGTGCTTCTCAGCTGGTGGGTTCTGACCCAGAAATGAGTAACAGGTCTGTTCGGAATAGAGAAAACAAAGCTAAATGCAAATAATTAAATGAAACTAACCATGAAATGAAGATGAATGAGCTTGGCAACTTTTTCTATAAAAATTCATAAAAAAATTCATAAAAGGTTGTATAATTTTGTTAATGTTTATAATTGAAATATACAATATATTTAGCCCTAACTTATATAACCTAGCCCTAAACAATACACAGAAAGGCTGAATATGCAGAATATTTATAATTGTAATATGCAATATAATATTTATATAATATAATGCACATCTGTCTATCTATCTGTCTGTCTGTCTGTCTGTCTGTCTGTCTGTTTGTCTATCTCTATCTCTATCTATCTGTCTGTCTCTCTCTCTCTCTCTCTATGTATATATATATATATATATATAGATATATATATATATATATATATATATATATATATATATATATATATATATATATATAATGTTATATTGTATATGATGTTATAAATATTTATTTATTATATATATATATCACTTAAAGAATAGACAGAAATGCAGAATATGCAAAATATTTAAAATTGAAATGTACACTATAATATTAATATTGTAATATATACAATATAAATTGCATGTGTGTAGATAGATAGATAGAACCTGTTTAAACATTAGACAGTATTGAAATGCAATAAATAAACAGATTAATATACATTAATACACACACACACACACACACACACATATATATGTATGTATATATTAGTGCTGTTAACCAATTAATCGTGATTAATCGCATCCAAAATAAGTTTTTGTTCAAATAGTATATGTGTGTTCAATGTGTATATTTAATATGTATGTATAAATACACACCCATGCGTGTATATACTGTATTTAAGAAAAATGTTACATTTATGTTAAATATATTTATATATAATATAAATTATGTGAATATAAATATATACATGTAGCTATTTTCTAAATATATACTGTGTGTGTATTTATATATACATAAATATACACAGTACACAGATATATTATGTAAAAAAAAAAAAACTTCTACTTTTGATGCGATTAATTGTTTGACCGCACTAGTATATATACATACAGTGCTGTTTGAATGTTTGAAAACCCTTTAGAATTTTCTATATTTTTGCATAAATATGACCCAAAACATAATTAGATTTTCACACAAATCCTGAAAGTAGTCAAAAATATATACTTTGTAATTTATTTATTGAGAAAAATGATCCGGTGTTTAAATATTTGTTAGTGGCAAAAGTATGTGAATCTTTGCTTTCAGTATCTGGTGTTGACCCCCTTTAGCAGCAATATCTGCAAGTAACATTTCTTGCTTTTGTCTTCCTGCACAGCAGTTTGTAGGAATTTTAGCCCATTTCTCAGTACAGAATTATTTCAACTCCGTGATTTCTTGGTGGCTTTCCTCCTATGAACTGCTTGCTTCAGGACCTTCCACAAAATTTCAATTGGATTAAGGTTCGGAATTTGACTCAGTCATTCCAAAACATTAACTTTGTTCTTCTTTAACCATTCTATGGTAGAATGACTTGTGTGCTTGGGGTTGTTGTCTTGCTGCATGACCCACTTTCTCTTGAGATTCAGTTCTCGGACAGATGTCCTGACATTTTCCTTCAGATTTTGCAGGTATAATTCAGAATTCATTGTTCCATCAATGATGCCAAGTCATCCTGGACCAGATGCAGCAAAACATGCCCAAACCATGATACTACCACCACCATGTTTCACAGATGGGATAAAGTTCTTATGCTGAAATGCAGTGTTTTCTTTCTCCAAACATAACGCTGCTCATTTAAACCAAAATATTCTATTTTGGTCTCATCCATCCTCAAAACATTTCTCCAGTATTCCTCTGGCTTGTCCACATGATCTTTAGCAAACTGCAGATGGGCAGCAATGTTCTTTTTTGGAAAGCAGTGGCTTTCTTCTTGCGACTCTGCCATGGACACCATGGTTGTTCAGTGTTCTCCTGATGATAGGCTCATGAACATTAACATTAGCCAATGTGAGAAAGGCCTTTAGTTGCTTAGAAGATAGCCTGCAGTCCTTTGAAACCTAGTGGACTTTTACACGTCTTGCCTTTAGAATGTTCTGTGTTGGTGGAGCACTCCTGGGGAGGGTAACAGTGGTCTTGAATTTCCTCCATTTGTACACAATCTGTCTGACTGTGAATTGGTGGAGTCCAAACTCTTTAGAGGTGGCTTTGTAACCTTTTCTAGCCTGAAGAACAACACCAACTCTTTTTCTGAGGTCCTCAGAGGTCCCATTTGTTTGTGCCATAATACACTTCCACAAACATAAAACTTTGATAGATTCCTGTTCTTTAAATAAAACAGGCTACGCACTGACACCTGATAGTCATCTCACTGATTAAAAACACCTCTGAACAGATGGACTCTAATTTCACCTTCAAATTAACAGCAAATTAAAATCCTAGAGATTCACATACTTTTGCCGCTCACAGATATGTAATATTGGATCATTTTCCTGAATAAATAAATGACAAAGTACATATTTTTATATCATTTGTTTGATTGGGTTCTCTGTCAACTTTCAGGACTTGCATGAAAATCTGATTATTTTTTGGGTTATATTGATGCAGAAATATAGATAATTCTAAAGGGTTCACAAACTATCAAGCAGCACTGTGTATATATGTATATATATACACATATATATTATATATATATAATATATGTTATACATATATGTATATGCGTGTCAGCTTTTTTGTTTACATAATTGCAATACTATATATTATAATTTCTAATATAATGTATAATATAAAAATGTATGTATTGTATATTTATAAAGTGTGGCTTACAGGGCACTTTTTATTATTCACCTTTATAAATCTTTTGGGCTCATCGTGTGATGTCCAAAGTCTGGTTCACCAGACCAAACCAGTTGCAAAACCACTGCTTGATAAAACATCTGTTTCTTTCTACCCTCAGAGAGCCATTTGGATGTGTAGTTTCACATCTTTTACGTCAGCGCCTGGCCTGTCTGTGCAGTTTGCGTTGGCTTCTTGCCTTTAGACCCCCCCTTAGCATCTCGTGGTAATGCTAAAGACAAGCAGGGAGCCAGAACTGACTTCTCCCCAGAAGTGGGAACCCTCCTTCCCCCCTCCGTCTCCACCCTCGGCCGGCCCTTAGCAGAGTCTTACTCCAACACTGCGAACGCTAACGCCCTCACCGCTCCTGCAGGCAGATAATGATCTCCCACCGCTTTCCTAATTGGCCAAATAAACACTCTACAACACAGCGCTAACACAGACCTGGCTATTGCGTTTTAATTAATGGTGGAGGACCCTAAATGGCTTCATTAGAACCGTTGTTTCAGCTGTATATTTGTTTTTCTTTTTATGTTGGTTTGCTTTTTTCCCTTTTCTTTTTTCCGTCTGTTTAGAAAACCACATCTTATGTGTCTGGTCTTTATTTTCCTTCTCTCTTAGCCTGCTCTCTTATTGCGGGTCCTTTTATTAGTGCTAATGAATGGCAATATTTATTTGCCTGGCTTTCAAAGAGGAGATATTCAGTTTAAACAAGTCTCACTACGAATCAGCGAGGACTGGCATTCAGCTTATTACTAATTTGCTTTAAATGTTTTGCCTTCATGATTCGGAAGCCAGACCTTTCTTAAAACCTGTGTGTTCTTAAATTATAATAATGCCTTCGCGTAGTTTACTTTGCAGCGGCCTGGTAATATACACCTGCTTTATGATGAAACTCTGTATTGTCATTTTAATTAGTTTTTACTGTGTTATTGATCAGGTTAATCCTTAAGTATACTAATAATGAAATTAATTAAACTGAACTAGCAGCTGCAAGTGACATCAGTTAATAATGCTCTGAGACATTCAGCTTTTATTTTGTTTTCCGGTGAACTCCGCATTGATTCCCTCAGGACTTTTCAAATAGTCTGCTTGTAGAAATGTACACAGGACAGTCAGTGATGCAAATGAATTTTCTTTGTGTTCTTTTTCTTTTTAATTTAAAAGTACTGCTCAAATTTCACATGAAGACATATTTACACTAACAGTGCTGGTGAATTTTCCCTTCAGCTGCACTTTTTAAAAATTATTATTGTGTATAATATAGAAGTTAATTGTACTATTTATTATAAGTTCCACAATATTTGGGCCTAAATCTTTACATTTAGCCTTTAGTTGCCTTTGTTTTTTTTTATTAACTATTATTTTTTGTACACTACCAATCAAAAGTTTGAGTAAGATTTTCTTTTTTAAATACTACTACTACTACTACTACAACAACTAATAATACTTTAATTCAGCAAGGATGCAGTAAATTGTTCAAAAAGCATCACTAAAGAAATTTTTAATCTTACAAATGCTTTCCTCTTGAAATTCATATTAATCATAGAATTCTAAAAAAAATGTAGCATGGTTTTCATGGATGCATGACATTGCTTTCAAAACTGATTAAAAAAATGGTTCTTGAGTACTAAATCAGAATATTAGAATGATTTCTGAAGGATCATGTGACACGATGCTGGAGTAAGGGCTTAAAATTCCGCTTTGCCATCACAGGAATGAATTACATTTTAAATGGATTAAAAGTAATAATATTTTACAATATTTACTGAATGTATTGGTCAAATAAGGGCAGTCTCGATAAACATAAGAAACTTTCTTTCAAAAACATTAAAACATGGCACCAAACTTTTGAACGGTAGTGTACATTCAACTTTTTTGTTACTTTTTTTGCTCCTTTTCAATGGCCTGTTAAATCATTCATCGTTCCACTTAGGGCTCAGAAGTCGAGTAGCACTTGGAGAGCAGGATTCCCTCTCTCTCTCTTTTCCTGTGGTCATCTGTCCTGTGTTTGTTTGGTGACTGTGTGGGGCCGTTGAAGATGAGTGTGTTAAAGGTTTAACAGGATTACCTGCCATCAACATCATCAAGGCCCAAAGAAAACAGCCGCCTGGGCCTCTCCTCCTTCGCACAGCTACTTCTTGCTTTAATAAACCTCTTCAGGATTACGCTGATATGAGTCTCCACACTCTTCAAATGATCTTTTTTCTTCTTCTGTTTACTTTGGCCGTCGGAGAACGTATTGTTCATCAGTGGAGATCACACTACCCAGGCACGTTTGAATTCATTTGGTCTTAACGTCCCCCGCCGGTGCACTGCGGGTTAAGGTTGTCAGTCAGGGGGGTTGTAATCGTGCTTTAATTTTATGAGACTGCGTGAGTGTGTGTTTGTGTGTCAGTCGAGGTGTTAGAAGTACAAGTGCAATCGCTGTTGCATAGCGAATTCTAATTTAATTCAGAAGGGCCAAACAGAAGGTTTCTGAAGAAACTAACAAGTGCTGGGAAAAGAGCGAGGGAGTGAGAGCAAGAAAAGAGCGAAAGACAAGGAGAGTGGAGGAAAGCAACAGCTTTGTTTGTTGACAGATGCTTCTCCTCTTATGGTCTGTTAATTGGATAACAATGTAAACAGTCACCCATGGCATCTGTCTCCTGCCATTGGAGTGCCACCTTGTTTCTCTCATTCCCCTTTAAAAGAGAACAGTCATCAACACAAACACGCACACACATCTGCGCCACCCTAGAACCTCATTTACTTCTACCTGATGCTGTGGTGTTATAGCAGGTTTTCGGGTTAATTTCCATTGGAAGTTTTTCTTAAGTGCTCGTATGAAAGAAAGGAAGGCATCCTGGTGGGAGCGACGTGTTTTTACGACATCTTACTACCCCCTCCTGTGCCCTCAGGTCAGATTGAAAAACAAAAGGCATAAGTCACACACTAAAATGAGGTTTGGGGCAACACCGCTAATGTGCTGAAGCGGGTGTGATATCTGCCAAACCCGCCGATAATACGCTGTCACTTTGAACTTAGTGTTGTCTGTGCAGTGCTTCATGTCAGGTGTGTCCCAACGAGGCCTTTACCTCAAAACATTTCATTTTTTAATGTAAAATTTGTTTTTTAGACATTAGAATTATTGTTTTTGTTATGGAGCAGAATTCTGCCTTTAAAGTATGTTTCAAGTTAAATAAAATGTATTGACAACATATGTGTGTAATTGTGTGTAATTAAGTATCAAAAATTAACAATGAAAAGTACTTTTTATTAATCTTGATTGTTAATTTCTACTTATACTAATGTTTGAAAGTTGGATTTTTTAATTAAAATTTTTTTCAGCAAGGATGTATTTCAACAAAAGCGACTGTAAAGACTTTTAAATTGGTACAAAAAAATCTCAAATAAATGCTGTTTTTTTTTTTTGTTCTATTTATCAAAGAATCCTTAAAAATAATCTGTTGCAGTTTCCAGAAAAATATTAGGCAGCACAGCTCATTTCAAAATTACACACAATCAAGCACAAGCACAAAATCAGCATATTAGTATGATTTCTAAAGAGTCATGTGACACTGAAGCCTGGAGTAATGTCTGCTGAAAATTCAGCTTTGGCATCACAGGAATAAATAATATATTAAAATATAAAACTGTTATTTTAAATTGTAATATTATTTCACAATATTACTGTTTTTACTGTATTTTTGATCAAATAAATGTAGCCTTTGTGAGTGTAAGAACGCTTTCAATAATGTAAAAAGTCCCCCAAAATTTTGAACAGTACTACATACATTTTTAGCTATTTATGTAAATTAACATTAATGAACAATAGTATAATTATTATTAAAGTCAATCTGTGCTGTAAATGCTGTACAAATTGCTATTCATGATTTCATGAATGTATAATGCACTCATATATATATATATATATATATATATATATATATATATATATATATATATATATATATATATATATATATACACACACATATGGGGCATGCTGCCAGTTATCACAGAAAATTATTTTAATTATTTTTCTTTAGTTTCTCAAAAAGGACTTTACAGAGCTTTTTCTCGTTATTGTGGCAAAAAATGAGTAGGCATTTTGATTTGGGCCAGTAAGAAAAGCACCCATGACACCTTAGAAACCATGAAATATGGAATGGTTTTGAGATTTAATAACAATTTTTCAGTATGTTGCATATATTCTTTTTATTCCATCAGTTTTGTAATATTGTCCAATGTCCTGACTGCTTTAACAGAAATAACACTATACACAGCTTTATTCTCTGACCCCGCGACCTTCCAGTCCAGCTGCTTTCAGCTCTGTGTTTTAATTACAAACACGTAGAGCTGGAGGGTTCTATTGAGGAGAGAATAGGCCTTAATCAGAGCCCTGTCACCAAGCTGCAGTTAAGCCCCTGTCCTGAGCACTGTGGCCGTACGATGTGTGGACACCCAGGTGTGAGCAAAGGCCCCGTGTAACAAGAGAATGCTCTGCTATTAGCTCACTACAATACAGCCATCATCTCCCGCTCTCCTTTTCTCTCTCTGCGCAGGATCGCAAGCCGCTTACACAAGCGCTAGTCACTCCTCATCGGCTGGGAAAATCCCTGAACCGAGATGTGGATGATAGTCTAGTCAACACAAATGTCAGTTAGTTTGCTGTTAAAAGTGTGGCCAGTGATTGCATTGCTCTTGGATAATGAAGTCGGGCTTCACTCATGGAGATTATTAGTGGCTGATGAGTTCTCACCCCATTGCTATTGTGTTTGGTTTGGATCGGACCATTTGCGATAACAAACAGCTACTATCCCAAGGGGAAACAGGACACGTACCTCACACGGGGACATTATCGCATTACAGCGTTAACCAATGACATCAGAAGGCTAGACCCCACACATCGCTTAGTTTAGGAGGAATGGCCAGACTTAACCTGCACACCTCATGAACTGTTTTTTTACAATCTTAATATTGCAATAATGGCCCGTTCATAACAAGAGCAAAAGATTACTGTAATGATAACTATATTAGCATCCATAAGGCGTTCAGTTAATTGTAAGTGCATCCTGCAGTTCTGTCATCTGCCACTTGAAACGCTTGAGCTCTTTAAAAAAAGATGGATTCTGAGTGTTTTTAGCATTCATCAGCTGGAAAAAAGTGATTCTTTCTGAAAGTGATTCCAACTATATCATTCATCTGTGATTTTATTGTTACAGTTTTGATGTGGATTATGGAAGCTTGTTTCCACTATAAGATTTAAATAAAAATAAAAAAACACTCAAAAAAGGTAACTGACTTTTTTTTTCTCAGAAATGCAAGATATAAGCTGAAAAAAATCATAATTGCGAGATAACTTGCATTTTTGAGAATAAAGTTAGAATTTTGAGATATAAACTTGCATTTACAAGAAAATAAAATCATAATTGTGTGATTAAAAAGTTGCAATAACCCATTTTTTTTTATTCTGTAGCAGAACCAAAAAGTCAGAATTGTGAGATATAAACAAACAAACAAAAAAAACCTCAATTGCGAAAAGGGTTCTGAGTTTATATATTGCATTTTGGACACTTTTTCAGAGTATATTCTAACTTTTTTTTTTTTCTCAGAATTGAAAGTCCACATAGTAAGAGGAAAAAGTCACAATTAATTTTTTTTTTTTTTCTTTTTTATCCCATAGCGGAAACAGGCTTCCATACTATTCACTTGTAGTTATGATGTATGTATGCAGTTGTGCTGTTGAACTTTGTAATGCTTTAAGGATTTGTTTGTCTATTGTTACTTTTTTGTATTTTTTTTGCTATTTTGCTTGCTGTAAGGTGACCTTGGGAGTTTACAAAGGCGCCATTAAATAAAATGCATTTTTATTTTTTTATTATTCTTTTCAAAGCGACCTATTATGCCCCTTTTTACAAGATGTTAAATAAGTCTCTGATGTCCCCAGAGTGTGTATGTGAAGTTTTAGCTCAAAATACCCCCACAGATACGTCGTTATAGTCATCCTCCTCGGTGTTAGTGGGTCTTAAAATTTACTTTTTATTCCTTGAGCATTGAAAAACATCTCAAATTTGCTTTTTTTTTTCTCCATCTCTTCCCAGATAACGCAGATAGACCCAGCGTGGAGTCTGGTGGAGGCTAAACTCTTCCCTCAGGAGACCCTGTTCCTGGAGGCCAAAGAGTAGGACTGATTTGTGACGTGCTGAGGCGAACAAGAAAATAAGCAAAGAACTTTTAGCATGATGTCCACAGCAACCAGACACACACCCACATACACACAAGCCTTCACACACTATCACACAGTGCGTTGTATATGAATGCTGAGTGTACATTTTATGCACACGGTGGCCTTCACAAGCACATGGATAAACGATCACTCTCCTCCCATAACTGCAGTGTAATGTTCTTTTTCCATCCAAAATGTAAGGTAACCGAAAAGAAAAAAACAAGCAGAGGTGTGGAAGTCTAAAATATTCAGCCTCACAGACAAGGACTTCTCACTGCGGCTGTGTTTTAGACATGTTTTGTGTTGAAATGAGACAAAAAATATAAATTAAAAAAATGACAAATAAATAAAAGTCATACAAAGAGACATTTCCTGGAGAACGCTGGACCATTTCCTTTCCCAAGGTTCTCAGAGTCCCTGATTCCCAGCACAGCCCTGGACAGCCCACAATCTCAGCTTCTTCCTTATACCTAAAATGATTATATTTGGTTAATTAATACTTGTTTATTTTTCTCACTTTCCCTCCATTTTTAAGTTTGATGCTGTATTAGATTTAGGTTAATATACATTATATAAAGAATATATGAACATGCATGTGTCTTGCCACTCTACATTTATTTTAACCTTCATGTGTGGGTGACTATATCGTCATGACATCATCAAACCATCACATGGCCTCATGACTGCTAAGGTAAATTTAAAGGATTCTTACATTATTTATGTAATGTCCTTCCAAAGTTGCATGAGTGTTTTCCAAACAGAAATTATGAAACACTGTTCTGAGGACCATTTGAATGATGATTTGATCTTCAAAAATGACGCAAGCATCATAAACATGGTCGATATGATTTGTGTGCTGTATAGCAAGTCTTCTATAGACATATAAGTAATGTTTAAATGAAAATCTTGGTCTATCATGGTGGGGTATAATAATGTTTGATTCATTTTTGATTTGTTAATGAATCGGACAGAGCGACCAGTGCAATTAAAACAAAAAATACAGGAACAAAACAATATTAAGCAAATCAAATGACATTCATTTCATTTTTTTGCTTTAAACTATTCTTTTAACATCCTATGACAGGAGTAAAATAATATTGCACCAATTTATTTTTACCCAGTTATTTTCCAGATTGCTGCAGTCAGGATTGTTACAAGTTATTATTTGATTCAGTAAGGAATTTACCCTGGGAATAGCACATTATCTTCACTGCTGATGTGAACTATGGGTTAACATTGTAATTCACTAGAGCTTGTGGCCTTTTTTTGTGTGTGCATGAGAATGTAGCCAGTGGCGGTCACATGACTGATCATGTATTCAGGACTCAAAGAATCTTCACTGATCACTCTGAGGAACTGTCTGGATGCTACATGACATCCAGAGACACCAAAGTACTGACAGTAGATGTTTTAGAGTTTGTTTTTTGTTTTCTTTGAGGTTTTCAGTCATTTCTGATAAGTATTATTAGCCATTATGGCTATTTTCCCCATTGAACCTTGAAATTTAAATGCTTATTGTAAACTCCACACGTTTTAATGAGAGAAAAGCAAGACTGTGCTCTTGTTCGGGATTGATCAAGTTAAATAATCAGTCAAAATATGATATATGATGGTTCAGTGATCCATCCTGATTCTTTGTGGATTTTGGTCGATGTATTGAAAGCTAATGAATTGATCTGCTATAACTATAAGTAGTGAACAATGTGTTTTACGTAAAGTACTGTTCCTTATGCATACTTGACCTTTTTTTAACTGGATAGAAGGAGTCTAACCTGCAGGCTGTTTCATTTGTGTTGTCTGCCTTCTCACGCAAGGAATCTGAACGTTTAATGTGTGCATCCAGTCATACTTCTTCTGTAGGTGATGTGCCCTGAGAAGACATGAATCATTCTGTTTGGTGAGAATGAGATTAGTATGTTAAACTAACTCAAACACCCTTGTGGTGTTCTGGTCAGTGAGTTCAGTATTCATTTCAGATAAAGGAGAAAGCAGCCTTATTCAAAGTGACAACAACAAACTAAATTACAGCTCTCTTCAAGCTTGGTCGGGTAACACAATTCTCTGAAATCAACTTGTGTGTGTTCGTCAGCCCCAAAATGAGCATTCGCAAAATGTGAATGTTAATTCCTTCTTGTGGTTTATATGTGCTCTGCAATTTAATGTTGTCAAATATGAGTAATGCCTGTGTGAATTGGACTTGAATGCGTTTCAGAATCTGCAGATCGCTGTTCTCCAGGTAGCATTTTAAGCTTGGCGTAGTCTGCTGTTCCGTGTTCATGCTTTCAAGAGAGAGCAAGCAGTGAAAGGTAAGATTTTCAAGTTTTCATCATGCTCGATCAGGTGTGAAAGACGGGTAAATCCAGCCCGAGGGAGAAATGCTGGTTATGCAGCTCCTGTGTGCATGTGATATTACTGTTTCAATGACTGAATGATTGATTAATGCATGCAGACATTGACTTTGTACTGACATGGACAGCAGTGATGAGCAGGTCGGAAATGCTGTCATTTTAAGTAGTGAACTGATATTTTTTTTAGCTTGATCCAGCTTGTCTACACTTCGTTATCGGCGTTCTGTTGGCAGGTGTCTTCTGAGCAACATGAGAAGAGCACAATAATGCCCACAACTGAAACAGTAATCCTCCTATTTGGAAAAAAATAGTCCTGTGTAAAAGGACATAATGGGTTTTTGGTTTTCCTGCCATTTTGAATATTTTTATTAGCTTTTAGACTTTATACACTGTAAAAAAAATATATATATATATATATGACCATTAAGTTATGACGTGTTTTTATATTAACTCATCAAAATAAGTTCAGCAGTTTTCACCTTTAATTTATCAGTTGTACAAGGTTCAACTCACTTTTAAGCCAGTTTAATGTAATGTCATTTGTAAGTTGATTTTACTTAAAAATTCAAGTTATTTCAAAATTCAGCTTATATATATATATATATATATATATATATATATATATATATATATATATATATATATATATATATATATATATATATATATATATATATATATATATATATATATATATATATATATATATATATAAAATATATTGTTCTTGACACTAAAGACTAGCCAAGTTATTGAACAATTATATTTTAAAAAAAAAGGACACAACTTGAAAAAAGGATAGCCTTAAAAATTATATAATATATATAAAAAACATGCACATATGTATACAGTATATATTTTATTACCTTCATATCACCTAGTTAGACATCATATAAACTAGTCTTTATTGTATTCCTGGTGCTTAAAGACTACTCAAGCACTGAGCAATTTTTTTTTTATATTATATTACTGTTCCCTTATGTTACATTAATGTGTATGTGTGTGTGTGTACAAACACATGCGATTTCATAAATATTTTTATTTATTTTATACTTTATAAATATTTTGTTATTTATATACATTTTAAAAAGTTGTCAATGTGATTATCTTTTTCATTTAGTTACCCTGTTGCCCACTTGTCAGATCTGTGACATCTCAATCCGTGACCCATCATTGTATTGTAGCTGCTGTCAGTCAAGAATCCGATTTTCCAATGCCATCATGGTTTGATCCCAAACTCTCTATTTAGGGACAATAGAGTTATTTTGTGGCTTCTTGTGACACAGATTCTGCTCTGGCAACATCAGGTGGTGGTTTGATTCTTCAATGACAAAAGGGAAGCGTTCAATAACGTTTGACTAGTCTTTAAGGGTCAAGAATGCTGCTGGCCCTTGGTGAGAAAAGAGAATTCCTGACGCAAGTGATCTCTTCTTTGAAGCAGTTCCTGATCCCACAGCATCCACTCACCCAACGATGCTGAAATCCCAGACTAAACTAACCTGGAGGGTCACTCAAAGTTTACTTTCTCAGACACTAGAGAAACAGAATCTATGCGGCTTAAAGAGTCACCCGAAAAAGGGGCTCATTTGTGGTGGGCAATGTGTGCGAATGGAGTGAGAGAGACGGGAGGGATTGGTGTGGACAGAAATCGTTTTATTGGCTGCTTCCAAAAGGAATGCTTTAGTCATCCTGACAGATCTCCAGGAGTTTTCAATAGAGTTTTCATTTCATTAGGTATTGAGCCCTTAAGGTTACTGTAGGTGGAACTTACTTTTTGACTATTTATGGATGTTTCTTCAATTAGGGAAACTTTACTCTGTTTTTTTTTTTTTTTTTTTTTTAATGATTGGTTTTGTCTTATTTTTTAGTAGTTTTCGAAGTTTAAATAGATTTAAATTTGATAGAGTATCTCTTCCCCACTTTAATGCATTGTTGAAATTCTAATTTTCAATTTTTCCTAAGGGAAATAAAAATCACACTTTTAATTCATTTCATGCTTTAATAGCAAAAAATACTGTAGCCAATACTGCTTTTTAAGAACAATTTCTCCAAAAAGGGTTGAGTTTCTATTTGTTTATTGGTTGTGGAAAAATGAGCAATGACATGAGAGCACATCTCTGCCAGAGAAATGTCATTTTACATAATATTATTTAAAACTGAGAAATCGTATATTTTGTACATATTTTTGAGAAACGTAAACTTTCTAATTTATTGTCAACTGGCATCAAACGTTTTTCACGAAATGAATAAAATAAATACACTGAAATACACAACTTTTGTATACTTTATTTACCAATCAATCACAAACGCCCAATTTTGTCTTGATAGATAAACAACGTCTAGTAATATTAACTGACTCATTTAACTGATTTCTTTGTAGAAATTCATTATATATTAAGACGTCATATTTTACTCGGCAAAGCAATTAGGCAAATCTTCAAGATAATGAAGGAAGCTATTTTATGAGAATATTTTCTCGTTTTACAAAGATGCCTACAATGCATTTATTAAATTAAACGTAGGCCTATTGTCAGAACTTGAATAAAATGAAACGGTTTCCCCCTCTTTTTTTTTTTACATTGAATGAAAATTCGTGTTTTATACTTTTGCTGGGCTATATTAATCTTAGAGGCATAATGTACTATTTAAAAATGTGATTTGTTTATCATCGTTTAATGATTTTAATTATCGTATATTAGCTGTTATACGGTTGTCCTTGACATTAATATCAGCATTTTTTTTTTACACATCTGGTTTAAGAATTTAGCCTATAATTTTCATTTGCTTCTTCTTTAAAACACACTTTTAATTAAGACACTACTTTTATTTATTTTTGTGAGTAACGGTGCTACTTGTAAGCAGTAGGCTAATTGCAAAAAAACCAAAAAATTAAACGGATGAGCTTATTAAAATATATCTGGTATCGTTCAGCAGCTATCAGCTGTGACACTAAGCATTAATCTTTCGATATTAAAAAGTTGTCCAGAAAGTTAGTTAACACGGCCATTGTCCAGGTTGCACAATTCCCGTTTCTCACTCCCGTCTCATAAGAAAATTCTGCAAGGGAGAAGAAAAAATAATAAAGCTGTGGTATTCGGATTATCGTGGACGAGGATAAAGCATTAAATGGGGCTAAAGGGGCCTGAATAGACGCAGTGGCGTGCGAAGAGAAGCAGAGTAATTATTGCTTCATAATTGTGTTCTTTTCTTTTTTCAGACAGCATCGCGCTGCAGAGCCCCACTTGGAGCGGTTGTGACATTTAGGAGGCCGGTCTTTGTGCTCAACACTTCAAGTTTAAAAAACAAGGCCAATTGAGTCGGCGCAGCTCAAAGGGACCACATTGTGAGGGACCACATTGAGTTTGGATTTGGGACAATGGTGTTTCTCAAATTTCTTGCAAAAACCTATACTCCATCTGTGATCTCAATGAGCGCTCTTTCACTGGGTTCCTGCTTTTCTGTTTGATTCGTTTGTAAAGGGAGGCAGATGTGGAGGGATGGAGGCCGCATTTTAATTGGCTGCTGCCTGAATACACACTCACATCATTTCATCTGTCATCGGCGCTGTGCATCCTTGATGTAAAAAGTGGAAGTGAGTCTACAGAGTAAAATTACAGTAATAAGTTGTTTTTATAATGTAGTATATTTTCCCCCAAAGACTGGACGTCTTAATAAAGTTATTTCCCATCTTGCAATTTTAAAGTTTGCAGAACCAAAGGAAGACTGCAATATTATAGAAGCATAGTCTGTAGACTATATTGTAAGCATCAGACCAAGAATAGATTGCATTATGATTTTAAAATAAGACAGAAACAGCTCCGTTTCAAAGTTTGCGTTTCCATCAAGATTTAAGAAACGTATTTTGTAACATATGAAACCTATATGATTCTCGAACTACTTTGTTTTATTAAAACAAAAAGGCATCAAAAGGTATAAAGTAGCCTACTGCTCACTCTCAGGGAAAAATGTACAAAATCTGTCACTGTAGCTTTTAAAAATGTATCATTTAGATACTAATAAATACACTTAGGGTAAAATGTGTACCTTTAAGGTATAAATGTTCTATGTTTAGGGCTAAATAAGGTACAACAGTTTACATTTTGAAAAGGTGCCACTCCAGTGACAGTTTTTGTGACTTTTTTTCTGAAATTGTATGTGAAGGTTGTTTAATTACGTAAATTAAAATAGCCTAAGTATACGGATGGATAAATAAGCGATAATTAATAGCCTAATTTTAATAGGTTACGCTAAATGAATAACTATTAAAAATATATTTTTTAGGTAAATAACTAAAACAAGTCAAATCGTGCGTCCATCCTAAGTAAGCCAATAAAAGCTTAATTTAACGCAGTTATTTTAAGCGCTCTGTTCTATGCCTTTAGGGGAATGCCATTGCTGCGCTTGAGGGTCCTGCGCGGCGCGGCAGCTTTTCATGTGAACAAGAGGTTAACAACCTAATGAGGACTTGGAGACGAGATGAAGCGTGTAAATACATTGGGATTTCTTAAAAAAAAAAAAAAAAAAAAAAAGCGCGCTCGGCACCCTCATTCCCCTTTTTATCTGCTACTCTAACCTCTGCTGCGCTCAGCGCACTCAAACCATTCCAGCAGGAGTTCCGCAGGGAGGCAGTTCGGGTCCAGCCGCGCTCCGGCCGGCTATCAGCGGAGAGAAAGATCCGTACAATAGCGCTCCGGGGTGCTGGAGGAACAGAGACATGCTGTTACATATGTCGGGTCAAGCATCTCTTTTGTGGTGCTTTAAAAAGGTGTAAAACTCAGTCAGCGGTGGAGATTCTAAAAGGAGTGAAAGCCTTGTATGGGTTTTTGATGCATAGGTCTGATGAACTGTTGAAAGAATGTTGAATTTCCTAAGTGCCCACAGTCAGTTTTAATTGCCCGGGGGCATTTAATTGGAATTCACAGAGACGCCCATTCAATGGAGAGATTTTCTTTTTCAAGTAAAGTGTGTAGAGGGCCGGATTCATTATTTAAACTTCATAGAATATATAGGTTCTGCCTGAACAGAATTAGTAAATGTTGCCTACTCTCTTAAAAATAAAGCGGTTTTAGCGCTTCTTGGTTTCAGAGTAGAACCTTTTTCTTACCAAAATTTGCTCTGTGGATATTCTGAAAATTAAAAAGTTTTTAATGTTTAGCTGTGCATTGGTTTCTGGGTTCATAAACGTTTTCTCGAATGGATAGAAAGTAATTGTGAAAGCCAAGTTTATTAGATATAATGAGCTTTAAATAATGTTTAAAATGCATTTGATATTCTGCACACACTAAATGTTTTGCATTGAATAAGTGGGTTGCATAAAATGTAATATGTAGCCTAAGTCGTTTACTTTGAGTTAGTTACATACCGAAAGTTGTGACTATATGGCTATCATCGACATAAAAGCGTACATAAAACCGGCTTAGTTCTCATATCTGTCAAAAGAGCTGTGCTTTCATCATCTCTCAGTTTATGAACAATCAACGCCTGCTTGCGGTTTTGTAATGATCTCGGGATGTCTATTTTCAGTCGCGTGAGATCGCTGCCGAGATAATGACTTTGAATGTCAAAAAGCTTTAGTTTAATATCGTCTCTATTAGTGTGCTGGTTGGGTAATTAAAGGTGCAGATGAGGGGGAGGGGGGAGGGGGGGTGGATGGGACAGATGGCATTTGCTTACTGTGATTGAGTGTGTAAACAATAAGAAACCGAGCGACAGGGCAACAGTACAGGCCCACATCACTTTATCGAGGGGGACGAGAAATTCAAAGTCCAGGTACCAAAGAGAACCATGGCGCTCTGCTTTAAATACTTTGAAAAATACAAAACCTATTTGCATTAATCCGAACGAACAAGAAATAATGTTCAGATTTAAATCTGTTGTTGTCAAGCAGATTTGGTTAGCAGATGCAAGCAAACATTTCATTTTTAGCTGGTAAACTGTATTTTTTTATTTTGAAAACATGTTGTAGTCATGTACAATTATAACCTTTAATAAGTAAGCAATATAGGAATAAATTCAGTAATCTTGTAAGCCTATCTAGGCTACAAGAAACTCGTATTTTACAAGAACATATTTCAAAAGACATTTTAACGTGCTCAGAAGCCATTTAGTATTATTACACCACAAACTTGAAATATTGGATAATTATGTAAAAATGGGCTAGCTAAAAATATGTAGCCTACACTGTTAAAAAAATTACGCTAATCTAAAGGGTAGATAAATTGAAGCATTGCAAAAATAACATTTTAAAACCTGGCTAGTTTTACAATAATAATCCTCGCTTTTAATTCTAGAATGTGTCGAATCATAACAACACAACTGCATGCAATTCTAAAATCATTTAGCAATAATAATAAGATGAAGAAGAAGAAGAATAGCACTTTATTTTGATGTTTGTGTTTTGAACAATCCACTGACTTTTAAAAGTATGAAGAGCGCTAAAAAATCTAATAAAATCAAATAGTCACATGAAATGTGTTCGATAAAAAACAAACAAACAAACAAAAAGACTAAGTTAAGCAACGAGAACAACGCTTGCAATAAACAATACAATGCCGGTGAGAAATATAGAGTTTTAATAGTATAAATGTTCGGCAAATACAGAGAAACAGAAGCGATAGTTTGTCTTGCAAAGGCTAGAATGATATAACTATTCCTATGGCGCCAAACCACATTAATACCATAACAATCAGTACCGTGTTCATTTAGTTCATCTTTAATTAGATTACAATCAAATATCGCAATGTTTTGTTTATATCGATGATAAATGGCAAGCACATTGAACCTTTTTGACTCTAGCAGCCGGCGTTTAAATCTGTAGTTCTACAATAATGCTACAAATTAATGACATTTCCAAACGACGCAACAATGTTTACAGTAAACAGTTACAAACATGCAGTAAACAATTACGGAAACGAACTGCCCTTAAAGTCTGGCGTAGCAACTTACCGTTTTGCCTTTATCGATATTGACGTCATTCTACGAGGAATGGGCTCTTCACTAGGTACAGCAAATCCCTAGAACAAAATCTTGTCTTTTAAAAGATAATAAAAATTTACGAAACTTATTTTGGCTAATAATTACGTGTAAATAATAAATACATTTATCTGCAAAAAAAAAAAAAGTCTGAAATAATCCCGTAATAAACTTTTTAACTGCTAACCTATGCCAAATCGTCAAACAATGCGTTTAAAGATTGTAGTATCAATAGTCGATTGTCTTACAGGATCTTTTGCCTGTAGTTTAGTAAATAATTTCTTATGATAAAAGTTTTATGTTTTAGCTCTGCGTGATGCTTGTTATTTGAGAAAAGAACGCAGGTGGACACAGTTGAAAAAGAGACAAGCCAATCAGATCGCTCCTTCCCCCTTTGGCCAATGACAGGCGCCACATTGTTGTCAAATTTGTCTAATGAAAACGTGGGCGCAACAATAGATCGAGAGGGATCTGTATCCACTGAAGATCTCTCGAGGAAGTTAGTGTCTCACACTGGCTCCAGCAGCAAACTCTGCTCTCTCTCAGACTGTCGGCTGATCATTGAGTTTAAAGTTAATTTTGCATTACCTTCGATGGATTTTTGTGTTTTTAAAATTGATTTTATTAGTTTTAAACGTATTTTTAATTTCTAATAGATAAAGTTTATTGGGCTTGTGGACAGCGCGCAACAAGTTGAAGATCTCGCTGGAAAGAGGACTTTTATAAGCAATCATAAGTATTTTCTGATCTCTTCTCTGGACACTGGCATTCGGGCTGTGTTCTTCCTCAAGTGCTGTGCTGAATAAATTCGCCGTGTATCGATTCTGCTTAATGCTTGTGAAACGTCTCCGATCGAAGACTTCGGTTGCGCACGTTTTTTAACCTATCGATCGGCTGTTTGTTGATTCGGAGAATATGGATCTTCGTCCAGAGATCCCACCCGTTTCTCAGGCAGGGTCGCAGGTTCATCCTAGCGCCGTTGCTGCGGCAGCTGCCGCCTCCATCCCGGTTTCCATGGCCAGTAACCTCTTAAGGGCCCCGCCGCTGTTGCTTCGCGCTACGGAGAAGTATCCACGAACGCCCAAGTGCGCCCGGTGCAGGAACCACGGCGTGGTGTCCGCGCTGAAGGGGCATAAGCGCTACTGCAGATGGAAGGACTGCATGTGTGCCAAATGCACTCTGATCGCCGAGAGACAGCGCGTCATGGCCGCTCAGGTTGCGCTCCGCAGACAGCAGGCGCAGGAGGAGAACGAGGCGAGAGAACTTCAGCTGCTCTACGGCACAGCAGAGGGTCTGGCCCTGGCCGCTGCCAACGGCATCATACCTCCCCGGCAAAACTATGAGGTCTTTGCCCCAGTTAACAACGAAACAAACTCTGGTAGGTGGATAAATTATAGCCTACTCATATAGCTAATATATACATTCTTAAAAATAAAAGTTTCAGTCATATTTAAAGAATTGTAAATATAAATTAATTTTCTAAAAAACATTTACGCACTTTTTTAATACGCGCTCTTATAATTAATCCAAAGAATCTCTAATGAAACATCAAAAACTTTTTGAATATCCAAAGAACCATATGGAAAACGAATTCTTTTAAAGAATTAAATATTTAGCTAGTGTATGTGATATACAAAGAATAATATCGTACTGTGTAGGCTAATTTCCAGTTGAATTCCAAGTTTCACTCTCATACAGTCCAAGAAGTAATAAGGCATGTTAGCTGATGGCAATTATTGACGTGCATCAATCTATTTCAGGTGAATCGAACATTCAAAAGTTCGAGTTGTTCCCCAAGACATCTTTATCTGGATCGGTGACCCCACAGCAGGCGCCTGGAAAGTCCGTATCCACAGACACCGAATCCGTTCCAGGAATGTCGTCTCCAGATATGCGTCACGGCTCTGGTTCGGAGAACGGTGACCGCGAGTCCATCGTGAGCTCCCCGATAGCCAAACCATTAAAAGACGGCGATGAGACGCCAGGCTCCATCAGTCCGCTCGGCTCAGACTCCGGCTCGGATACGGATAAAGATGATCAGGAACCCTCGCCCTCCTCCGCAGCATCGCGACAGATGAACGCCATCGACATCCTAACCAGGGTTTTCCCCAACCACAAGCGCAGCGTCCTGGAGCTTGTGCTGCAGGGATGCGGCAAAGACGTGGTGCAAGCCATAGAGCAAATCCTCAACAACAGCGGTCAAGCCAAGGGCCCAGAGGAGTCCTGGACGGCGGATCGGATGCTGCAGAGCGCACAGCCTCCCATGTCCTCCACCCCGCGGCCTTTGTTACCTGGAACCATGACGCTCAGCAATAGATCTGCCTTCTCTCCTTTGCAACCCAACGCGCCACACTTTGGTTCCGACCCGAGCACGTATTCTCTCAGTACGCATTTGGGCTTGAACCCACTCCGACTGGCGTACTCGGCTCACAGCAGAGGCCTGGCCTTCATGGCTCCATACTCCACCACGGGTCTGATGCCAACTTTGGGCTTCAGACCGCCAATGGACTATGCCTTCAGTGACTTGATCAGAGACAGGACTCTCTTGCATAAAGATCAGAGCTACACCAATGGACTCTATGGTCCTCTGGTCAACAACACTCCAGAGAAACAGTGAGATAGTGTTTCTCAAATGTAGACAAAAGTGTTTCTTGTCTTTAAAGACTCGTAGACCTAAAGATTCCTCATCCTTAAAGACTCACGGGCCTTGTGTTTCTGTATATAAAATTCGTCTAGTTTAATCACCAGGAAAAAAAAATGTGTTTGGTGGTCGTGGCTTCTTTGAAGTTTGTGATTTAATCAAAAAGAAAATGGTTACGCGTAAAGGCTAAAGTAGTTACCCATCTTACTGCAGGATGGCGTTACCAACACTGCCTCAGCGCAAAAGGAGCCAGAGGTGAATTATTTTAGATCTTTAGCAGGGTAACCATAGTATTTTCGAGTAATGTAAATTGTGTATTTTAAAATCCTTCACGTTTGTTACAATCCATTTAGATTATTTACCAAACGGATTAAGCCCCCGTGTGATAATAGTGCAATTCCTAGAATAATAATTCGCTTCATCATTAAAAAAGGGAATATTCTAGCGTTATTGTTATTGTGGAACGTCTATTATCCACTCTTTTTCTGCTCAGTGTCTGTTAAATCGTGCCATGTTCATTCAACAGAACAGAAGTTCTTTGGATTTAATATGGTTACTGGCTCAAGTAGACATTTGTGTACCCTTTGTGAGTGATATATTGTGTTACACGACTAAATTATGTATATTGCATTTCTTGATGATAAAGTCATATTTGTCAAAGTCATTTTCTCAAAAAGCATCAAAAGGGATCTAAAAAAAGATGTAAAACGATTGTTTGTTGAATGAAATCTTGCTGCGTTGCGAAGTGTACATTCCTCTGTGTAAATTTTGCAAAATAAATAAATGTTATTTTATTCTTACGTTTTGCTTGTTTTGTGCATTAATTTTTACTACTTCTTTTGTTTATCCATATTCTATCAGTTGTCGCATTGTGACATTTCAAAACACATTTAGCATATAATACAAACTAAAAAAAAAAACAATTCCATATTTTCAATGTTTAACAAAATCAATACGTTTAATGTATTTCAATACAAATACTTACCATATGTATTTTTCCAAAAATGAATTGCTAAACATTTTAGAAAGTAAATTTGTTAATTCTTTCATAACAATAGGCCTATGTCTAGTTATTATTTTTCGTATCGACAGTCCAAGTTAAAGAGAGATATTATATTATAAGCTCTTCTCTTCTTTTAAAAGATTGTGAAAGCCTTTAAACAGAGACACTCTCAAAGCAGGAGTCCACTGTATTTTCGCACGAGGAGTGTATAGCTGCACTATTGAAACGCGATGCCATGGAGACATAATCCCCCTCGCCTGAGCTCAAGTGTTTACTTTCTCCCCGCAGATAAAACAGTGTAAACAGCAGTGTCGGATTGACAGTGTGCCTTCATTTAACGGAGAAACCGAGCACTCCAATGTTCATAATGCACATTTGATGAGGTGCATGATAACAGACCCTTCTCTCGGTTTGTTTAATATTTACAGAGATAGTGTTTTAATAAATTTGAGATAAATTCCTCTGCCCAGGTGCTTTCTTTTCAACTCATTTTTTTTATTTAGTTCAGTGTTATTTATTTTACAGTCCACATAATTATTACAATTTCGGTAGGCCTAATTGTAAATCGAATAAAAATACTATGTAATACTATGTTATAAATACTATACCATGTTCTATGTTATAGTCTATTGTTTTTAAGTAATGAAATCGTCGGTCAAACGATTTACGACAAAATGGTTTTAAACTATCAAGTATATTTCAGCTAAATAAAAAAGCCTAATAGCCTACATATAAGCCTATGCTAAAATACATTCAAAATGTGTGCTTATTTATTTGGCTGCTACATTAAAAAAAAAGCGTTGCATTTGGAAATGGAAAAATATGTTATTAGACAGATTTTGTTTGTGTATGTTCAGATACCAAGCATGTTTAATCTTAGTTTCAATCAATTTCTATATATTTTTACTTACATTGCACAAGAAAAACTGAAATACATAGCATACGCCTGTTTGTCTTTTTAATTTTACATTTAGGCTACTCTTATTCAGAAAGAGAAAAGACAGGAATATGGTAGCTCCATTTAATATATTTTTTCTTATAATGAATAGACTAGCTATTTTAAATTTTCCTAGAAGCAACGCAAGGCTGCTTTTGAAATGCAATGCAAAGTTTATTATTTTCAAAATGTTGAAACAAACAAAACAAACAAATATGATACCGTTTGTTCTCGTTCAATTTGTTCAAAAGAGTTTCAATAATAGGCTATTACAATTCTAAAAATAAAGATTAAATAGAAAAGAATAAAATGAACACCAATTACTAATATAAAGAGTCATTAAAAACGCAAATACAAATAACACCATTGACAAACTGTCTGATGAAATTCCCTTGTCTTGAAATTGTTTCCGAATTTTGCCATCATGTTAAAATTCTGACCTTCAATGCGAGAGTATGTCGCCCTCTTATGGTAGAATATGGAATAAACGGAGACTGTCAGTGGATTCACAGGTGACTGTCTAATAGTTTTGTCTTTGATTATGTCGCCACCTTGCGGTGAAACGTATGAAGAGCATACACAGAGGCACCTAACAGAGAGTAACGTTAGACCTGTTCTGTCGTGACGTCAATTAGTAGGCCAAACCGGAAGACGGTTTCTCGAGTTCACGCGGGAATTTATGATGGAGTTATACTAAAATAGCGGGTTTCGATTTAGGGTTAAAAGAAGGTAGGCTTATGTATAGTTAACATCACTTGAAGAGACGTTTAAGTGTACTACAACGCTAATTTGACAAGAGTCTATCAAGTGACAGGTAAATTTCGCCATAGAGTGCAGTTTTGGACACGGTCTTTCATGTTTTTGCTTAGAAACAAATCGTGCATCTACCGACTGTAATAAAAACTTCAAATTATGATAATTTTTTTTGTGAGCATACGTTTCAAAAATGACCAGAAGCACATTGGTCCCCATTTAAAGCAAGACATGTAATGGTCCTGATCACCCTGTCAGTATTTACAGTATTATTATTAGCATGGAAACTGTACGTAAGCTCTTATTTAATTAATATACAATCTAATGTAAGAGAAAATGCATCTACTATAATAGATGTAAACTTTAGCAACTTCTCTGTGAGAAATGATGAAATAAGTAAAGTGACAGGTGACATTTGTGCGTATACATATTGTTTCATTCTGTTGTATCATTTATAGAAACTTTTTTCATTTTTACAATGTTTATCAGGTGCGAATTTGCAATAAGACAGATCTGTAGCACCATCTACTGGACTGTTACTGATATAATACTTACTGCTTCTTTCTTTGTCTTATTTGTGTTGAACAGTGACTAAGATAATGATGCTTTACACTGTAACAGTTTAACAGTTTACAGAGTAAACCAGTAGTGCAATACAACATTTGCAATGCAATATAATGCAGTGCAATTCAATGATGACTGAGAGATGGACAAATAAATGTTCCTTAAAAGCCTGATATATCATATTTGATACTCACATTTTAACATAATTTTACTGAAAAAAATGATGTGTGGAAAATCAATTAGACCAAATATGTTGCTGTTGTCCAGTATATTGAAATATGACTAACAAATATATATATATATATATATATATATACATACATATATATATATATATATATATATATATATATATATATATATATATATATATATATTTAAGATTTCACATCGAAAATACATGTAACGGAGCCTGTAGGTTTAATCATGTTGATAATTTAGAGGCCTTAGAAATTCGTGTATCAAATATGATACAGTAGGATTTATAGGGTTAAACCATTAAAAGTTCTAAAATACATTATAAGCACAATGAAATGGTAACTGTGCACATATGCAGTGCTGTTACTTGAGCAGACTGTTGCAAAAATGCTATAAATAAATAAACTGTATTGTTAATCTTTTTTTCCCCTCTTGTGTTAGTTATCTAACGTTTGTTATATTTAATCATATTTTTTCTAGGCTTATCTAATTATGGATTTGGTGCCTTTCCAGACTCCATAGTGACCTCAAACTGTGCAATATCCGCCTTCACTGTCTCTCAGGTGAGTGTTTTTGGATGCATAAATAATATGGGGTAATTGTTCATGAGAAGACTAAAACCAGCTATAAATGTATTTCAAGTAAATTAGCCTGAGAAAGAGGCATTGTGTCGGAGCGCATGAGGCAAAAAATTCTCTAGTTGCAATGCTTTGAAAACATCTTTGACATAATCTGGTGGCTACATGTGCACTGAGAGCTTATTTTTATTATTATTGTATTAGGTGCTTTAATATCCTTTATGTGTATCGTAGGCTGTCTTGTACACAAAAATGTTTTTTTTTCCTAAAGGAGTAGTTAACCCAAAAATGAAAATTTGCTCAAAATGTACTTAGGCTCAGGTTATCCAAGATGTACAGTCGTGGCCAAAAGTTTTGAGAATTACATAAATATTAGTTTTCAAAAAGTTTGCTGCTAAACTGCTTTTAGATCTTTGTTTCAGTTGTTTCTGTGATGTACTGAAATATAATTACAAGCACTTCAAAGGCTTTTATCGACAATTACATGACATTTATGCAAAGAGTCAGTATTTGCAGTGTTGGCCCTTCTTTTTCAGGACCTCTGCAATTCGACTGGGCATGCTCTCAATCAACTTCTGGGCCAAATCCTGACTAATAGCAACCCATTCTTTCATAATAACTTCTTGGAGTTTGTCAGAATTAGTGGGTTTTTGTTTGTCCACCCGCCTCTTGAGGATTGATCACAAGTTCTCAATGGGATTAAGATCTGGGGAGTTTCCAGGCCATGGACCCAAAATTTGAACATTCTGGTCCCCGAGCCACTTAGTTATCACTTTTGCCTTATGGCACGGTGATCCATCGTGCTGGAAAATGCATTGTTCTTCACCAAACTGTTGTTGGGTTGTTGGAAGAAGTTGCTGTTGGAGGGTGTTTTGGTACCATTCTTTATTCATGGCTGTGTTTTTGGGCAGAATTGTGAGTGAGCCCACTCCCTTGGATGAGAAGCAACCCCACACATGAATGGTGTCAGGATGCTTTACTGTTGGCATGACACAGGACTGATGGTAGCGCTCACCTTTTCTTCTCCAGACAAGCCTTTTTCCAGATGCCCCCAAACAATCGGAAAGGGGCTTCATCGGAGAATATGACTTTGCCCCAGTCCTCAGCAGTCCATTCACTATACTTTCTGCAGAAGATCAATCTGTCCCTGATGTTTTTTTGGAGAGAAGTGGCTTCTTTGCTGCCCTTCTTGACACCAGGCCATCTTCCAAAAGTCTTCGCCTCACTGTGCGTGCAGATGCGCTCACACCTGCCTGCTGCCATTCCTGAGCAAGCTCTGCACTGATGGCACTCCGATCCCGCAGCTGAATCCTCTTTAGGAGACGATCCTGACGCTTGCTGGACTTTCTTGGATGCCCTGAAGCCTTCTTTACAAGAATTGAACCTCTTTCCTTGAAGTTCTTGATGAACCTATAAATTGTTGATTTAGTTGCAATCTTAGAAGCCACAATATCCTTGCCTGGGAAGCCATTTTTATGCAACGCAATGATGGCTGCACGCGTTTCTTTGCAGGTCACCATGGTTAACAATGGAAGAACAATGATTTCAAGCATCACCCTCCTTTTAACATGTCAAGTCTGCCATTCAACCCCAATCAGCCTGACATAATGATCTCCAGCCTTGTGCTCGTCAACATTCTCACCTGAGTTAACAAGATGATTGCTGAAATGATCTCAGCAGGTCCTTTAATGACAGCAATGAAATGCAGTGGAAAGGTTTTTTTGGGATTAAGTTAATTTTCATGGCAAAGAAGGACTATGCAATTCATCTGATCACTCTTCATAACATTCCGGAGTCTATGCAAATTGCTATTATAAAAACTTAAGCAGCAACTTTTCCAATTTCCAATATTTATGTAATTCTCAAAACTTTTGGCCACGACTGTAGATGAGTTTGTTTCTTCATCAGAACCGATTTGGAGAAATTAAGCATTACACTACAATCACTTGGACACCAAAGGATCCTCTCCAGTGAATGGGTGCCGTCAGAAGGAGAGTCCAAACAGCAGATAAAAGCGTCACAATAATTCACAGGTAATGCACATGACTCCAGTCCATCAGTTAACATCTTGCGAAGTGAAAAACTGCATATTTGTGAAAAACAAGTCTATAATTAAGATGTTTTAACAAACTGTTATATATGAATTTTAAATATGAGTTCTCTGTGCGTCCTCTCCATTGAAAATGTTGTCTCATCTGAATCAGAAGAGAAATATGCACAGATCGATAGCCATTTACAAGTGAAAACAGTCCAAAACTGTTCTAAAATACATGTTGATAGATTTGGTGTGAGAGCACAACAGGTGACCTTTTCACTGGAGGAAGTGTTCTTATGGATCATGGACTATTTTGGCCAAAAGTGATGGTTAAAAGTTAAACTTCTTTAAATATGCAGTTTTTCACTTCACAAGAATGGACTGGATTCATGTGGATTAATTGTGGATTACTATGATGGTTTTATCAGCTGTTTTTGGACTCTCATTCTGACGGCACCCATTCACAGCAGAGTATCCATTGGTGGTCAAGTGATGTAATGCTGAATTTCTCCAAATCTGTTCTGATGAAGAAAACCCTAATCTACATCTTGGATGGCCTGAGTGTGAGTAAATTTTCATGAAATTTTCATTCTTGGGTGAACTATTCCTTAAATGTATGCATGCATGCATGTATGTGAATAATGACACTATTTAAAAGCAGTTTGGTCATAGGATCTGCCCTCTGTGGCCTATTCAGAAGACATACTCTGACATAATACTCATTCATTTGTTGCAAATTACTGAATTATAGCCTGAAAGCAAATGCATAATGAATGCTTGTGTTTATTTTTGTTTGTTATTGGTTTGTCTCTGGAGGGCTTTGGGGGCTGTGTCGCAGGGTTATTGCTCTGTTACACCTGCACTCTTTGTAAAACCTTTTCCTTCCTATGAATTATTTACTTGGCTCTTTGTTGGTTAAGTAGACCCAGGGAGCAGCAACCATTTGTTTTTGTTGTCTGAGTGTGTATTAATCACTTGTCAAATTAATTAGGCGTAACTGGTATTGTTTATTCAGTACACTGCATCCATTCACCCAGTCTTTGCTGTCTCAGGAAGCACAGAGTAGAATTTGTGAACATTCCTCTGAACTCAAAGGTGAAATCAGTGTTTCTAAGTGTTAATATATTTTAGATTAGGTTCAAAAGCAAGCATTGATATCAATTTGGCCTGGCTAGCAGTGTTGGCTTGCTAAGAGACCCCGTAAAGATCATGTAGATGGAGTTCAGAGGTTTAGGTTGTGTGTGTATCAGGTGGTCTTTTACACTAGATGGCAGTCTTACCACACGGATGATTCCCATGACGCTCATAGCACTGTTACAATGTCAAGCTGTTCTGCTGCAGTGTTTCTCTGATCCTGTTGGACCAATCAGAGAAACAAAATAAAAATCACTTGTTTTTGTTGACTTTTGAAATTTGATGCATGCAAGTATGTATTAGCCAGCTGTAATTTTAACAGGCTTTTAGGTGCTGTATGAAGAAGACTGTATTTTGTTGTTGTTGTAAAAACAAACAAACAAAAAAACTGGCTGCTGTAAAAAATACAGTGATGCTGTTTCAAGTTTTGCATAATGCCATTTAAGTTCCCAACTGTATATGTTATTAAAAATATGTAATGTTAATATAACTTGGAATGCCTATTTATTTAAATTTTTAAAATTGTAAAATATTTCATAGTCTACTTCTTAATTAAAAAAGCAATCATGCATTTTTTGTATTTTTTTTTTAAATGAATCTTTATATGGCTATACAGTACTTTTCAAAAGTTTGGGATCAGTAATGTATATAGTGCTTTTATTAATTCAAGGATACTTTAAACTGATCAAAAGTAAAGACTTTCTCATTGTTCCAAAAAAATCTTTTTCAAATAAATACTCTTCTTTCTATTCATCAAAGAATTCTGAAAAAAGTATCAAAGTATCTTGGTTTACACAAGCAGCATATTAAGCAACATAACTGTTTTCAGCATTGATAATAATAAGAAATAAAACTCTACCACCAAATCAGAACATAATAATTATTCCTAAAATACCACTTTACACTGAAGACTCAAGTAAAGGCTGCTGAAAAAATTCAGCTTTGCCATCACAGGAATAAATTACATTTTTAAAATATATAAAAATAGAAGAGTTATTTTAAAATGTAATATTATTTTACAATATTCGAGTTTTACCTAATTTTATGATCAAATAAATGCAGCCTTGGTGAGCATAATAGACAACATTACAATATTGTACTGACCCTCAAGCCTTTGAACAGTAGTTTTTTTTGTTTGTTTATTTTTACAGTTAAATTACATGTTTTTTTTTTAAATTTATTGTAAGGTACAGTACACTTAACAAATTAGCAGGTTTTTACAATATTTTTTTTTTTACTTCTAATATATATATATAATATATATATATATATATATATATATATATATATATATATATATATATATATATATATATAAAATGTCAGTATTTTATTTAATTCTTGAGTATGTGAAAAATTACCTTTCCTGAATAGTCTTGCTCATTACTAAGCCATTTCTAATCATTTTAATGTTTCCAAACATCCAAACACATTTAATGAATTAAAATTAGAAACACGACCATGTGTCTGCTCTTTTTTTTCTTTATTCAGTGAAATGTGTCTGTTTCTCCATCTACTACCTCACAGCGCTTAGCCTCCATTGTGTTGTTGTCAGCGTGACAGCTATCCTGCAGTGAGCTGATAGGTTTGTGTGATGAGTTTGGGCCTGTGCGATTAGACAGAGTCACAGTGGAGCCACTAAAGGGCACGACTGGACACAAATGTCACTGCTGTGACATCAGTCAGGTAAAGGTGAAGGGTAATTATGAATATGAGGTCAGCAGTAAGTAGTCCTCTGCCTGGGAATCACAAATACGAGGTGGACAGCAGTGATTACAGAACACGCAGATGCTTTAGCGCACTGCAGGAGACGCACTTCTCGCATTATGCACAAGTTCAACTTCCACCTGTGATGAAAAACATTCAGTTCATCGCTTCCTCCTTGATGCTGTTTGTGCGTTTACAAATCAGTGTTTCTGAATATTTTCCCAGCTATCAGCTGCTTACGGTGGGCGTCTCCTCCAGAAGCTCTGCTGAAATGAAACGCATTGAAGTGCGAGAATCTTTTAAGAGGCGAAAGCAGAAAGTAATTTTGCGAGCGCTTCGCCGCCGTTATCTGACTGTGTGTTTTTGCGAGTTTCCTCTGGCTGAGCTGTAATGAATAATTAGTGGAGGGAGAAGATAAATAGCCATGGGGCTTCCTGCTACTGAGGAAATCCATTTAGGTTATTACTCCTTACATAAAACTCATTTTCACTCTAAGAGCTGCCTTTACTGTCCATGCTGAATAACAAATAGAAAGTGCATAAACAAACAAAAGAAAGGCAATTACTTTTCCGCTCAATAGAGAACGTTGGTGAACGCTCCTTGTCTCCGGGGTGCGAGGATGGTGTTCGGTTAAGAGGGGATGCAGTCTCACGGGGGGTGGAAGGGTGACTCACTTTAGCATTGGGTTGATGGCTTTCAGTGCATTACCTATGCGGGGGTTAAGGTAAGGGGTCTGACCCCAGTCGGCAGGAGTGGATTGGAGATTCAGAGGCAGGTGGAGGTCAGCAAACTGTGCATTTTTTCAAGGAACACCTTGAGGATTATTGATTTAGGGGCGTCATTTGATACATTGATTTAAGAGTAACTGAATGCGGGTCTGTAGAGGGGAAGGTCTACAGAGGGCTTATGTCCCCATGTGACCTTGGCATCTGCCCTTTCAGGCCCTATTCATGACCCACGTGGTCAGTGTCATATCACTGCCAAGCTGCTGTCCTGTGTCTAGTGGGATTAAATGTCAGGACGTTGTAGGCAAAGGCCAGTTTTGATTGTGTGATTGCCCACAACGTCAGTTTTCAATCATGTGCAGTCCAATATACTGTGTACATAGAATTCATTTACTTTTTATGTGTTTATAGATAAAATTAAAAATACAGTTTAAAATCAATCTAAAATAATATCTGTTTGTTCTTAACTTTATATATTACATATGTGATTGTGTGAATTGGAAATATATTCATAATTATAGAATAGTACTATTCCTGATAGTAAAAAGTAAATATAAATAACAAAACTATCATTATATATAACCATATTTATATTAATATTTTATTTTACATATTATTTAATAATTGTTTGCTCAATTATATAGGCTATACATGTAAATTTAAAATATGTAAATGTGAAATAATAAAATATATATTTTATATCTGATTATAATATTATTTATATATTTAAAGATTAATTATATGAGATGATAGTATATTTATATTTATTAAAAAATGTACAGATATTATAAATATATGTGAATATTTATGTATAATAATTTTTGTATATTTCATTTTTATTTATAATTATATGAGTATAGTATAATTATATTTCATTCTTTTATATGTACATTTCATAGATAAATACACAAAGATTATTGTGTAATATATTTTGTATATTTCTTTTATAATTATAATAATGTTTTTAATTTATGTATGCTAAGCAATGAAGTTTTTGTATATATATATATATATATATATATATATATATATATATATATATATATATATATATAGCAATCAATTTTTTATTACACAATAAAATACTGTTAAACCAAAACTGCTCAACAAATCAAAAGTTGTTGTAAAAGATAAAATAATAAAATTGTAACTGAACAGTTGGTCTGTGCTTTTTTTGGTGGCGTTTTCTAGGGTGTGTGTGGTGTGATCCGTCTTCTTTGGTTTTGAAGTGTCAGAATCTCAGCGGGAGGAACACAATTCACCTCTCCCACTCAGTTTTACCTGAACGATTCGAAGTCTATTCACTGCATCTTTCTGCCTCAAAAAGTTTTTGGAGCAGGAAGCACTGCTTGCTATTACTCTTGAATCTTTCATTAACATAAGCACAATGGTGTTTTTGCCTCCCAAAAATCTGACCACAAAAAGATCATCACTCAGAGAGAGTAATACTATGACTTGGCATGTGGATTTAGTACCAGGAGCTGCTGTGGCCAGTTGATTCGGTCAGTATGCGTGGTGGTAATAATTCCCTGAAGGTGTTTGGTGGTTGGCTTCAGAAGAGCTGGACAGGTTTTCAATGAAGTAAGCCTTTTATTTTAATTTTTTTTTTTACCAGTGGAAGCAGAACCTTGGTGTCACATTTTATGCATCATCATTGTATCTTTTGGTTGGACAGGAAAGTTTGGAGAATGGACAGTCATATCATGTAGAGCAGTGGTTCTCAACCTTTTTATTTAGCAGGCAGGTCAACATACAGAATATCTGCTGTTACTGATGTAATGATGTTCTCAATAGGCAAAACAACTATAATTTCAATTTGTTTAATTTTGTGATTCCAGAAGTTTCAAGAACATATATTTGGGTTTTGTCAGCTTATAGTAATCTTATTCTTAAGTGAATATGAAGGGATGAATTAAATAAGAAATATCTTGTGAATTTGATCTTTTTTTTTTTTACTTTTGCTTTTTTAAAATAATTTGAAATCATTTTGCATGCCCATTGAAAGTTTGCTAAGGCAGCCACCTGAACCACCTCTGGTATCTCTGTTGAACTATATGCCCATTTCACCAACTTTGTAGTTGCTTATTAGTAGACAAAGGCCTTGGTTTGCCTTCCTGTTACTCCACTATGTATTCCCTCAAATATTCTCAGATTAAGCAGACACATAGACATAGCAGACATTCTTTTCACTCACAGTGTGTGATTGTTAGATCAGTTTGATATGCATCATTGTGAGCAGCTTTGATGTTTTTAAACATAAAAGATGAGACACAAAGTGCTCTCTATTAAGTATGACTGTGCCAACTCTTCTATTACCCTCCACAACACTCCCCCGTCTCAGTCCATTGTAGCATCGGACGCTTTCAAAGCAATCGCTTCGTCTCTGTACCTGAGATGAGAGACAATCGATGTCTGATTGGCAGAAGTAGGTCTGTCTGAAACGTTGAGTCTACTATGTTGTACCTTCTCGATATCTTTCTCACACACAAGCATACACTCACCCACTTTTTTTCCCCCTGTCACTTACTACCTCATACACACTTTCATTCTCTCTCATGTTAAATTATAGCACAGCGTACAAGTATGAGAGTCATCAAATGAAGATTAAAGACAGCCCTGTTTCTCTGACAGCTCCGTCTCTGGGCCTGTCCTTTCGCCTCTAGGGAACAGAGACAATTACATTTAAAATGGATTCGTTCAAAGCATTGAACAACTCATTAATTGCATATTGCAAACAGTACGTTTCAGCAGAAAGTACTGATGAGGAACTGCAAGAAGCCATGAAAAAAAAAAAAAAACTGAAGCTCTCACCATTTGATTACGTGCCTGAATTCATAATTTGAAGTTATAGGCACCCATTGAAGGGATTGAGAGACTATAGTGTTTAGCTGACCAGGAATACCATCAGTTGTCTCTTGCGTTTAACAGTATGCAGTACAAAGCATTGTAGTCAGTGCTAGTATGGGTGAAATTTCATAATTACACTGAACAAAATTATAAACGCAACACTTTTGTTTTCGCCCCCATTTGTCAAAGATCTCAAGACTTTTCCTATGTACACAAAAGGCCTATTTCTCTCAAATATTGTTCACAAATCTGTCTAAGGCCCCATTTACACTGCATGGTTCAAGTGACCCAATTCTGATTTTTTCCTCTCATGTGGCACAGATCAGATATGACCGGTGAACGTGCAAGCAGGAAAAAACCGCATGGATTCCGATTTTCTCAGATCGGATTCAGGCCTCATTCATATGTGGTAATAAATCGGATATGAATCGGATACCTGCATTTGCGTGTGCCATGTAAGCAGACAAATCAGATATTCCCCAGTAAATGCGAGTCGTATGTCATAAAAAAAAGTGACGTCAACTCAGGTGGACACCACCAACTGAGATCACATGACTTATTATAGGCGCGATGGAGGACGAAGGATACACACAGTGGAGCAATGCGGAGTTTTCATGTCTTTTAAGTCCTCTTTTTTCTCTGCCGTACGAGACCAATGTTTTGCTGATTTTTTTGTTGACTTTTCAAAATATTGTGAAAAGCAAAACACTGTATCATTTTATTTGCATCTGCATCCATTGTATTTCATGCTGTTTTACTTCCTTTTTTCCGGGTCAGAATGTCTACGTTTGGTAGTTTCAGCAGTGTATAGTGTAAATGCAAAAATCGGATACGGGTCACTTTTAAAAGATGATGTAAGCGGGTCGTCAAAAAAATCGGATATAGTCAGAAAATCGGATTTGGCCATCAAGACCTGCAGTGTAAATGCAGCCTAAATCTGTGTTAGTTAGCACTTCTCCTTTGCCGAGATAATCTGTCCACCTCACAGATGTGGCATATCAAGATGCTGATTACACAGCATGATTATTGCACAGGTGTGCACTTCTCTTCAATGGCTGTGCGAAGTTGCTGGATATTGGCAGAAACTGGAACATGCTGTCATATACACCGATCCAGAGCATCCCAAACATGCTCAATGGGTGACATGTCCGGTGAGTATGCTGGCCATGCAAGTACTGGGATGTTTTTAGCTTCCAGGAATTATGTACAGATCCTTGCAACATGGGGCCGTGCATTATCATGCTGCAACATGAGGTGATGGATTTATGGCACAACAATGGGCCTCAGGATCTCGTCACGGTTTCTCTGTGCATTCAAAATACCATCAATAAAATGCACTTGAGTTTGTTGTCCATAACATACACCTGCCCATACCATAACCCTACCGCCACCATGGGCCACTCGATCCACAACGTTGACATCAGCAAACTGCTCACCCACACGATGCCATACTAGGCATGGGCCGGTATGAGTTTTTGACGGTATGATAACCTTAAGCAAAAATATCATGGTTTCACGGTATCACGGTATCGTTGTTACAGCTCTGAAATGTGTTATTTTTAAATGCCTGAAAAAATAAAATAAAATAAAAAATTCCCGCTGGACACAATATATTTTGTTTTTGAGCAACATACAGAACATTAGAAACAGTAGAATTAGTTTATTTTTTTCTTTGATTTGATTCCTAAAAGAAAAAAATAAAGACTGACATCTTTATTTAGCCTAAATCTGTAATTACAGTTATTTATTTTTTGTTATATAATTCATATACATATCATTTATATCATTTCATATCATTTAGTTATATAATAATAATCATACACATAATTTGATTTAATAATAACCCAATTTGAAGCAAAAACAGAATGTTCTGACAAGCTTTGTGAAATTATACCACGTAAACTTTTCAGAAGACAGTCAAGCTCCCCTCAGAAACACATTCATATAAACCCCCAAATCAATATTGAGGATTTTCTTCCAATAGTTTGTGCATCATGAACAGTGAGTGATCTGCCTGCTACAGTATTTTTCTCTGTGCGTCTGTCTTCACCGTCTCTGGCCTGTGTTTAACGGCGTTAACGGACTTCATATTTTCACATAAAGGACATTTTGGAAAATGATTGCATTGCAACGCAGTTTGTGCAAGTCCAGAACAGAGAGTTGCAATAAGGCAAAAAACATCCGGTTGCCGATCGCTTAAAGGCTAAACTATATTTTGGCCATCTGTGCACCGTCTGCATTACGTTATTTTCGTCATCAAGAGGGCTCGCGGACAGCCGTGCACCCCGTGGTACTGCTCATGTGTCGAGCTCATCCATCCGCGCTCATCTGTGGTTAAGTATACTTTTGAAAGCTGTGCGGACACGGCTGTGCGCGAGACGGAAAGGAAAGCTGAATGTGAAGTGTACCCGAGCCTTAAGTTCGGCCATCCTACAAACACGTGACTGACTGCTCGCTTGCACCAACAGGAGGAGGAGGAGTCAGTGTTACTCTCTACATTGCACTCAGCCTGAGGGATTCCTACTCTTTCAGTCATTGAGGAGACCTGGAAAACAGCGCATACCGCAGGAACAGTATAATGGAAAATATTAGTGGTTTTGATACAGTGACATTTTCAAATCGTGGTATACCCTGAAACCGGTAATCGGCCCATGCCTATGCCATACACACTTTCTGCCATCTGCCCAGTACAGTGAAAACCCGGATTCATCCATGAAGAGAACACCTCTCCAAAGTGCCAGACGCCATTGAATGTAAGCATTTGCCCACTCAAGTCAGTTACGACGACGAACTGCAGTCAGGTCGAGACCCCTATGAGGATGACAAGCTTGCAGATGAGCTTCCCTGAGACGGTTTCTGACAGTTTGTGCAGAAATTCTTTGGTTATGCAAACCAATTGTTGCAGCAGCTGTCTGGGTGGCTGGTCTTGGAGGTGAAGATGCTGGATGTGAGGTCCTGAGCTGGTGTGGTTACACAAGGTCTGTGGTTGTGAGGCTGGTCAGATGTACTGCCAAATTCTCTGAAACGCCATTGGAGACGGCTTATGGTAGAGAAATGAAAATTCAATTCAGGGGCAACAGCTCTGGTAGACATTCCTGCAGTCAGCATGCCAATTGCACGCTCACTCAAAACTTGCAACATCTGTGGCATTGTGCTGTGTGATAAAACTGCACATTTTAGAGTGGCCTTTTATTGTGGCCAGCCTAAGGAACACCTGTGCAATAATCATGCTGTCTAATCAGCATCTTGATATGCCACACCTGTGAGGTGGCTAGATTATCTCGGCAAAGGAGAAGTGTTCACTAACACAGATTTAGACAGATTTGTGAACAATATTTGAGAGAAATAGGCCATATTTTTAAAAATTAAAACACAAAAATATTATAAATAATCACAATAAAAATGAAAAGCAAATATGAATGTTACTTATTTAGTTAATAACAGATTTTTTAAATTTATAACACAACAATATTATCAATAATTATAATAATAATAATAAATTATATAACAGCCAAACAACAATAATAATAATTAATATTTATTGCTATTATTAATATTATCTATATTGTCCTTATTTTTATTTTCATAAGGAAAATATAATTTTTTATCAAATCCATGTTCATAACAGTACTACTACTACTACTACTACTAGTTATTATTATTGACAATATTATATACATATTAATAATTATTAATAATTTATATACATGTTAATTTGATGAAAATGAGCAAATCAAATTAAAATAGTGTAATGTACCCTTCAGTTATTCTTAATGAAGTAATTAAGTTTTATATATATATATATATATAATATATATATATATATATATATATATATATATATATAAAATATATTTATATATTATAATATTAATCAGTCAGGCTGCACAGTTATCGAGATGAGTCAGTACTGTACTGTACGATGAAAATATAATACTTTTTTTGTACTTTTTACCTAGTATATCTTTTTATTTTATTATTAACTTGGTGCCAAAGTACCGGTACTTTTGACATCCCTACACAAAAACTATAAGTTTAAAACTGAGTTTGCCATGTCAGCTTCTTGGACAGAGATAAGCTGCTAACAGGTTTTCTCCTGAACAGACAGCCTCTTGTATAGCCATTGTCAGTTACTCTCTTGACCATTAGATAGCAGATAGCAGACTTACTGAAGGGGGCAGTTTGTGTCCTGACAAGGCATATGTTGGTCTGCCAGTGCTGTAAGCAGCCCATCACAAATGCATTGTGACTCACAGGCCTTCTTCGGCATTGCTGTGCGAGAGAGTGGGAGAGTTTTGAAAGAAATAGAGAAAAAAAAAAACAACAACAAGTAGGAGTCGCACAGCAGGGGCTTTTGGAGTGGGCACTCTTCCAAAGTTGTTAAGGGCATTAATATTTCAAGAGCCCTTTGTTTTCCTCCAGGGCGATCTTTTACAAGCAGCCAATTAGCGTCGGAGGAATTGCGGAGGCCGGTGCCGCTCCTCTTCGTTGACTGTAAATTAGCACCCGTACGGTTTTGGAAGGGACAGCTGTTGTGTGTGGATGTTTCGTGAGACCCTGGTGTCTGTTTGACCAAAGCCAGTGGGGAAAACATGAATCCTACTTATGGTAAATTAGTTATAAAGCCCATTTAAGATGCTCACTGATTTCCAACGCTCCCCAGCTACTCTTTGGCCTGTGCTGACCTGTGTTGTTGATTGGATAATCGCGCCCCGCACATGGCACATACGTGAACGAACGCCCATGTGTTTGGAATGGGGAATTGCAGCAGGCACAAACAATGGTTAGCATAGTGCTGGGACTCAGTGTAAATTAATTAACAGCATATCACTTTGTAGAAGCAGTGGATGCAGATGAATGCTCCGCTAACCCGCCGAGTTGCATACTGATTCTGGTTCCCCTGATGGTGGAGGGAAAAACAGGGAGAAAATACACACACATCTCTGAGGGGAAATGCTGTGAATCCATAATAGCCTGCAGTACAGACAACTCAGCACTCGGTACTTTTGTTTAAAGACACGCCTCTTCAGCTGCCGCTCTTTGACGGCTAGTCGAATGCTTCTGATCGACTCGGAGCTGGATGTGAGCAGCATCGAAAGACTTGATGTTATAACCTGTTATTTGATGTTATGAAACAATGTTGGAGCATGTTATGACACTGCAACAATTTAGTAGCTAATGTGTGATGGATGTCAGAAGCACAGAAGGAGATGGGAAATGTAGCCTAGAATTGGGTAGATATGAAATGTAAGGTTTCCGGGATGGTACAGAGGGTTACAGGCATGATGCAGCACAAAATGAACTAGGGGGAGTACAGCTACTGCTGGAGAAGAAGAAAAAAGTATAAAATATGTCACCTGGTTGTGTCTTTCTTTTTTTTTAGCAGCCCATATTTTTGCTATAAATATAAATACATATTTAAATCGGTCGAGTGAATCACCTTGTGGACTGACTCATTGTGAACCTAATAGCGGATGTTGTTTGCACTAATTAGTAAATACTAGCAACCATGACTAGAAGTCAAACCACTGCAGATTGCAAGGAATTTTAAGTTAATTTTGATTTGGTTGTAATCAAAAGTTGTGATGTCTTTAACCCATTTAGGTAATAAGCAATCAGAGTGGTATATCCAACCTAATCTCATCATAAAAACACCCAAATACCCAAACCCAAAAAAAAAACATACACATAAACAAAAATCTCAAAAAATTATATCTCAATATTTTATGGAATTTTGTTGATAACAAAAAAATTATATCTCAATATTTTATGGAATTTTGTTGATAACGATAACTAGACAATATTTAGCTTATTGTGCTGGTAATTTGGCAAGTTTAGGACTGCCTTGGACAGCCGAAAACCAAATTATATTCTTCATATACTCTTCACATTAATTACATTGCATTAATAAAAAACAGAAATAAATCTTAAACTGATCTTTCACTGAGCATTTTTACCTTTATAAGTCCTAATTAAGTAAATTAAATGTATGCATCATCTTTTGTGTCAAATTCTTAAATTTAATCAATAAATTCAAATAGTAAGACACTACAGGGCTGTTACCAATCAAATGAAATCATTTTGAACATAATTAGTGTTTGCAATGCAGAGGTGGCACAGAATCTGCATCTAAAGTGGTGTCTTCTAAAGTCTTTTTAATGCAGGACATGAATGCATTTAAACTGCAGTCACAAATGCATAAATAATGTTTTTGTGTTAAAAAAGTTGGATATTAATATTTGAAATGATTTTGGGAAAAAATTGAAAATGTACTTTAAATATAAACTTAAAATCACCAGTAGATTGTGGCAAATCACTGCATGAGTGAGTCATTGAGTCATTCATTCAACGATTTGTTCAATCTGCAATATTCCTGATGTTTGGAGAAAAAACTGTAATCTTTGTGTGATATTAAATATATAAGATATAAATATAAAAGACATAAAATTCAAACGGGGGCATTTTTTACGGGTATTCTAATAAAATAGACTAAATAAACCAAATAAAACAGTGAAAACCAAGAAGTCTAAATGTGCTCACGCAGTATAACCTATATCTCATAGTGTATGTGTGCACTCTTTGGGTGTGTTTTATTTAGTTTTTGTGATATACTCGATAATGTCGTTTAAACAACAATTACAATATTATCATAGACTATCATATATTACCATATAATGCACACCCCTAATACCTATACATACAGAACAATTTACTGCAGTTTTCAGCCGAAGTGAACACTTGAGGCAGTAAAACAACATAAGCTTTTATTGCTGTTCACACAAATTATGATTATGGGGCATATTATCAATTAATAAAGACTTATTTTTGCATGATACCTTGCACAATACTGTGTTATGACCTCAAAACACTTTTACCATAGTGCATGATTTGCTACTAGAACAATTTGAAATTCACATCACATAACCAGCTCCATATGTATGTTTTTCTGATGTGGTAAACTTGCTTGGTAGCCCACCTGGTATAGCATTGCACTTGAGATGCGAAGGACTCAGGTACGAATCATAGTCATAATAGAAGAGCTGAAAGACTTGGAGAAGCGAGCTAAAATGTCATTTGTTTCAACAAATGTGTTTCTGTCTTTTGTTTGGTTTTGTTAACACTGTCGGTTTAGGGTTTAGTGTAGGTGGAATGTTCTTTTCAAAGGTAACAGAGAATTAACATTTTAGTTCCACTCACCAGACATTTCATTTCCGAACTGATGCAATACGTGCAAAAATCCACATCATAAAATGTTACCAGATTGGATAAACCCGGATAAAACTAGATGCACTTTTAGCGCCACTCACTGGACATTTCAATGCAAAAAGTGTTGTGAAATGTGCAAGAAGCAATGCAATATTATTTTACAGAAATTGTTTTTCCAGTGAGTCTGTGTCAGACAATTCCTTTTTCTGATCAGTTTTTTAGTTTAACATTACAACAATCTTGACTATCACTTAGTCAAAGCATGAACATAAAATGAGCATAAAATAAATGTAAAATGATAATTAAAATTTAAATGCAATTGTTAATATTGATAGTCACCTCTAAACAAAGTACAGATCTTATTTTAGTACCTTTGCTGACATCTTCATCTATAGCTTTGTTAGAGTTTTCTGGCCAGTGAGAGTGGGGAAAAGTGGTGTGAGAGAAGCCAAGAAGTGCCTGAACTGGGTCAAAGAGAGGGGAAAAGAAAGAGCCAGTGGCCATACTGTCTTTAATGCCCTCCCTCCCTCTGACCAGCAATTACAGGGACCCAAATGATGATCTATACAGGCAGAGAGCAACGCTCCGGCCAATGGAGACAGATGGGGTGAGAGGACAAGACTGCAGATTGATTATTGATTTAGAGGACAATGATGGATCGCGATTTGAAGGAGAGTGTGTGAGGAGAGAGTAGGTTGAGAAGGAGTTGAGTTTAAGGGGATGTGTGTGTATGAGAGGTTGGGCTTTGAAAAAGAACAGTAGTGATACCTTGCAGTAGGCCTTCAGACCTTTAGAGGGAGCTCTTCATGTTTGGTAAAGATGATTCACCAGCATCTGATGAAATATGATGAAGATAGAGTGGTCAGTTATTATGAGTTGACACTGTTTTGGATGGTTTCTGTGGATAACTGTGGCTAATGTATAGTTATAATTTATTTATAAATATATTATTCATCCAAAAGTTATTCATCTATTTATTTTTTAAGAGTGTCCAAACTTTTGACTGTTGTGTATGTTATGTAATAGTCACATTCTCAGAAGTAGAGCTGCATGGGGTGTATGTGAGTAAGAGCAAAAATAAATTAATAGTATAAATAAATATAATCTATTGCAAGAACATTTTAAGCTCAAGAGTCCCAGCATCTGCTGACAACTGAAAATGTTAGAGAACATATTTCTCTGTTATTAAATGACTCTTTATGGAGCATTTGTTCTGTTATCTATATGTATAAGTCAGTGTGTAGCTAGTCCACATGGATTTTCTTGACACTATTTTTTTGTGTTGACATATTTCCCATTGCTTCTAGAGGTTTAGGTGGAAAATTATATTGAATCAGCCTGTTTATTGTTGCCAAACGAAATTGTTTGCATCACAATTTTATTAATTTAATTTAATAATTGTTTATATTTGATTTTATTTCATTAATTTTTTTTTTTTTTTAAATATCTGCTAAAAGCACATTTTGTCAAAAGTCTAGCATATAGATGGCCACAAAGCTAACACACATGGACTAAAAGCCATAAAACTCTAATTTAGATTTCCTGTAGTCTTTCATGTAATCTTGTTCTGCACTCAGCGTCTGAACAGGTCACTCACTGTCCACTCTGACTGCAGTCCACACGCTTTGATGTTCTGTCTGTGTGTTTGTTTCTGAACAGATACATTCAGCTGGTTCCCTCCACAGCTTTAATGTAGAGGATTCTAAGAAGAAGAAATGACCAGACAAAAGCGCCTGTGAGACACTGCTTCATTTGACGAGTGGTGCTGTGATGGTCACGCTTCAAAACACCACTTTATGTGTGTGTGTGTTTTCTCCTTTCAAATCTTACATTTCATGAGAAAGACCACAGGGAATTGAAAACATACTGAGGGCCCTTAGGCTGATCACATGTTCTCTTCCTATCATAAACGGGAAGCAGTAACGCTGGAAGGAAACTCATTTAGCATGTGGATATCATGCACTCATTAGAACACACAGTCAAAAATAATTTTGCAGCTTGCTTAATTTACGTAATTAAAGTGAGCTAATACATCACAATTCATGGAGATTTTGTCACAATTTAATTTAATTGAGTGCAATCCATTATTTGTAAAATAAAAGTTTACTTAAATCCATTCACATTAGGACCACATGAATAATTTCTGCTGGTGTTTTCAGCATTTCCAATATTCTTTTACAAAAATTGTGTACATTTATAACACTAAAGTTTGTATTATATTACCTTGCCATTTCAGCTGAGGGAGTGACAGCAAATTTGACATTGTTCTCACTTCTGACTACTGTAATCAATAATTCAATATTTTTTTTTTACTTTTTGGAAAGTCATAGAAACACTATATCATGGATTATTTATTTTTGGTATTGGCTTAAATGGTAACATAAACATTTGATTTGTTGTAGTTATCATTCACCATATAAACTATAGAACTTTATGCAACTATGATGACTTTTGAAACTTGGAAATGTGAGAAGGGGCCATTATTTGCATTAAAAAAACATGTTGCTGGTCCAGATATCAGCTAGTATCCTCTTCATGGAAATCTGATCTCATAGTTACCCGATAATAAAAATCCATGAAGTCTGATGTAAATACCAAATCCTTGGTTGGTCTAATTTGATATGTCTAATTTTATTGCATTTATTCTATTCTGTTAGGTTTCCACTTCACAAGGTTCACAGTTTAATTTAATGTCAGGAAAACCCATTTCCAACGTGTGGAAGTGCTGTCCACAATTGAATTAAGTTCAGCCGAAGAATTCTTCTTTCGAGTGCATCTTCAGTTGGTGTCATAACAGTAAATCAGGATTATATCAGTTTCCATCTGACAAACTCCATCTGATGATATTGGCCGGAGTCTCTGTGTGTTACAAAACCATGAGGGATTGTGGGAGGACATCTTGATCCGGTAGATTCTGCCTGTTTAGGAAAATCATTTTCTTTTGAGAACTCTATGTTTCACCTCTCCTCCACTTTGAACTAATCACTGGCAAAAGACTGATGAGGGCTGAATTAATGCCCGTAATGAAGCCATTAGCGTAATTATAACCATGGCAATCAGCCCGTGTTTTGACAAAAAAAAAATTTCCCAACTTGGCGGAAAACACCTTCGTGCTGCACACAAGTGCTCTTAAATCTGCCACATGTCCTTTCCTCTCTGAAATACACCCACACACGCACACACGCATACACACCCTCATCACAGATACAAGCACTGTACTGTCAGTCTCCAGGGGGTTTATGCTCCGGTGGATTCTCTCTCTCTCCCCTCTGTCTTCTTTGCAGTGAGTGCTCTCTGCCCCATCAGGACTTCCTGAGTGGGAGGAAGGTGTATGTGCCAGATTCTAAGTGCATTAGAGAGATTTTGCCTCCAAGGCTTCGACCAGGAACAGCCACGCCCGACCTCCACCTTTACGGAATGAAAGACAAAGAGAGTAAAAGAGGCAAAATAGTACCAGCCTTGAGGGAAACAGATCTTTTTTTTGTTGTTGTTTTTTGTTAGTGCCTGTTTATTGGTCACTATATTAAAGTTAACTAAAATACATAATTGCAGGAAAGTAAAAGGGATGACTTGCAACACCTGTTGCATTAGTTACTGTATATTACTTGCAAAGTTCCTCATTTGTAAGCCATTTTGCATAAATGTGTCTGCTAAATGAATGCACATTATGCAATCTTGCTGGAGGACCATGGGCATTACTAAATGCCTAATTTTCATCATATAGTTGAGTTGCATAATATATAGTCTGATTATTAGAGATTTTATTGTATTAGAGATTAAATAGCATTAATAATAACACTAAAAATAATAATATAATAAAAAAATCAAGAAACAATATCTAATATATAATAATTATTTTTGATAATGATATAAATCATTGCATTAATTATTATTTTAAATGTGCATGCTCATTTCCTTTTACTATTTTTACATTTAGATTACATTTGTCGTTGTCTAGTGCTTAATTAAAGTTAATCTTAAACACTAACAATTCCTTAGCACTCTTACAAGCAAATTTTACAATGAATTTCCATTTTTTCTCTCTGTACGTTAATTTTGTAATGCCTCAAATCACCTGTAACATTTAAAATGACTGGCTTTAAGGGTTTTATTTTTTATTTAATTACACAAAATATTATTTTAATGTTTATATATATATATATATATATATATATATATATATATATATATATATATATATAGAGAGAGAGAGAGAGAGAGAGAGAGAGAGAGAGAATTTTTATCATGCTTTTATTGATTAACTTAAAAAAATAATTATCTGTCTCATCAGTATCAGCCATTATTATAAATATGGCGTGGTTGTAAGCTTTACATATTTGTGTCTGTCTGGGTTTTGCTATTAATATGCTATTTGTTATTATTATAACAGCTAATGACTTTAATGAACAACCTCATTGTTTGTTGTTTATTTTAGGGTTAGTTGTAGTTAGTCTATAGTTATCATAATTAGCATATATTAGGAACAAGCCTCCACGAGGGTGTATATACAGGGTTGTACATGTATGCGTTCAGGGCAGAGGACCAATGAAGTGCGAACACGAATAGCTCTTTAGGAGTGAGCTGGTGTGTGTGATGCGCTGTGTTGCCTACAGTCCTGCCAATTAGCCTGTTTACGTCTTTAAAAAGCTCTTTTAAGGCACATTAAACATGCACATTTCACCACATGGCTGTGTGGCTCTGAGGTTAATGAATTTTCTCTTTAGCAAGGCACCAGAAATTAACAAGTGGATCTCGAGATGGCAGCCTGAGAGAGGTTTTTATGTGTAAACAAATGCCATCTGAATCCTCCTGTCCACGCACACACACACAAACTTATGCATAAGCAGTCTCGCTTAAAGGAGCGTTTCTTTCCTTAGATCACAGTGGGGGGTCCGTTTATTCACCGTGACGAGTTTGAGTCGGAAAAGGGACTTAGTAAACAGTCACGAAAGCACCTGATCCTTCTCCCCATTCCCCACCTCAAAAACCTCCTGATGGGTTTGCTCGTATCTGAAGTGTCATTTCAGATTCTGTATCTCTATTTCTGAAGATCTTGGCTGGATGACTGACAGATTAAAAAAACCTGCACTCTGTGGAGGTTTTTGAATGAAATTATGTGAATTATGGTCATCTTTTTGTGTTAAAAAGTAGAGGAGATGGTTTGGGTTGTTGGGCTTGTGGTGTAAAAAATGCCAGAGGCTTAGCTCATGAATATTGATTAGGTTACGCACAAATAATTTGACATGATCTTATACTGTTTAGTGCTTATACTGTTTAGTTTGCCAAACCTTTTTGCCAGCCAAACTCTTTTGATGTAAAAGATTTACTTGAAGGAATTTTAAGTGATTAGTTAATTTATCAACAAATTAACAGTTTGTTCACAGTTTGCTGGTGTCGGTTAAATGGTCATGTGACATGCAGGTAAATAAATGTATTTAAAATGTACATTTACATGGTTTAATTACTAGCTTTTCACCAACTGACAAACTCTCTGAAGTTGCTCAAGAAACCCAGTTTGGGAAGCCCTGGTTTAGAGCATGTGGTGTATTGATCCAGAAATCAGATCTGAAGTGATCAAAACCAAAAGGATTTATGATAAGAAAAGTCCAAAAATAATTTAAACAACAATTTCTGTAGCACATGAAGTTATAGTTAATAAAAAAAGTTATTACACAGTGTTTTGAGAGATCGGTCATTCTTTCTAAACAATTCATCATGATACACTTATTCAAAACACTTTAAATTTGATAACTTTACATCTAAATCTGTGATTGCCATCACCCATTGATTGTAAAGTTTTACATGCTGCTTTAGGAGTTCTTGGATTTGATTAAATCTTATTTGTTTTTTTATTTTATAAAACATCCGTGGATGTATTTATTGTATGTCAGTGGATGTATATCAGTCACATTTTATTTGTGATTTCACTAGAACTGGAACTGAAGAATGATAGATGAGAGTGTGTTTATTTCTCACAGGTTGCTCTTTAAGTACTCTGGGGACTTAATGGAGCTCTTAATTATGTTTCACTTAAGTATCAGATAGACACAAATGAAACTGTTGATATTCAGCAGGAGCATAGAGCTATGAAATGAATGTGTAGCATAGCCTTTGATGAGAAGAGAATTTGAGTTCATATTAAAATCTCTGACTTTTGATGACTTTGGTATCTTAGCAACTCTGAGCAGTTTGTGGCATGGTTAAGATCCCCATCTGAACTCTAGAGGAGACATGAGATTACTAGGGTCTGAGGACAAAGATGAGAAGCAGGAGGTCTGAATGTGAAGTGTGTATGTTTCAGACCAAACAGGAATGAATGAATACTAAATTTTTTGCAACTGGTCAGATAAACACCTAATGCTATTTTTTGAACCTATGAGTCACAGTGTTTACTCTTTCGGGTAAATTAACCTAAGAAAGGCTTACTTATAGTTGTCCCTAGGATAAAGTATTTTAACTTACAAAAAAAAAAAAGGAAAACGGGCCTCATAATTCAAAATGTTACAATGTGATCTTTTTGTCTCTGGTGACTTATGTTGCACTTCTCAAATCATTTGATCAGCCTAAACCTAGCTTCATTCTTACAATCAACTACAAGCTCACATTCAGCCATTCAGTTTCCATACAGTCTACAACCAATGGACAGAACCAAGTCCCTGTCCTATTTTGTCTTTACGATAATAAATTTCACTTGGATGTAAGTAACAATATGTAGGAAGAGATCTGTCACTACTAATGTTTCATCACAAAGCAAGAGTGTCCATTTGCTTATCGTTTACGCTCACATTGCAGTGGAGAAGATACAGCTGAGATATTATTCATGAGATACACTTGTGATGTGTATTTCTACCTGTTATCTCTGTTGTATTTACAGTATCTGTGACGTACGTGCTGCAGGTGTGGTCCCGTCACTGCAGAAAGACCTACAGCAGAACAGAGAGAATTGAGAAACAGTTTCATAAGTGGTTCATTCTGGTATTAACGAACAAAGAAATAGACAAAAGATGGAGCAAGAAAGACGAGGAAAAATAATTGTGAATTATATCATTGGCCGTTAAAGCCCTCGGCTAAATACTGGACCAAATCCCTCAAGTTCTCGTCTAAAAAACTCCAACAAATTTGGACTCTAGTAATCTTCAGATTTAATAACCTTAAGCTTCCCTAGTTCTATAAATCTGAGCTTCCAACACCATCCCTTCCTCCTCCTCTACCACCACTACCCTCTTCCTCCTCCTCCCTTTCTTGCTCCCCCTGTGCTCTCCAAGCGGCTGTGCATTTTATCTCTGTAATAACACAAAGCTGCCGTCACAGCCTCCCGTCAGGCAGATAACAGAAATTCCTGCCCATATTTTAATAGCTTCTGGCCGCTATCTCTCGCTCCTAACTCCTAAGGAGCGTGCGCACTCACCTTGGAAGCGCAGCCTGGAGGAGATTCCCCGAGAAACCTGTGACTAGTGTGCTCGCGATCGGAACGCCACCGGAATCTTAATGCCGGGCTCTGCTGTTGCCATAGCGCTGCCTCCAAGTCTTACTGTTTTCTGTAGTGAGTCGTACCTGAGGAGGGCTGAGTTTCGCGACCCTCAGGGGCCGACGGAGAGCGAGACGCTCTTAAGCAGCGCAAACTGGGCAGCCTTTAATGCTTTTACTAAAGACCATGTGATTTCCCTGGAGTCAAAACATATTCAAAATGTCTGTCAGAGGGAGGTGGGATGGATATTGTCAAGTACCATTACAAGATTATTATATGTTCTGTATAATGGTGAAAATGTATGTTATTTTCCAGCTCTGCTGCTGCTATAATGCAGGGAGATTAAAGGAGGAATTCAAATGGCCCTACAGATTTCCAATGCCTAGCTCTTGTTTTGTTTAAAAAAGCACAAAGATGTACACTACGTGTTTTGAAATGTGAGCAAATCTGGAGCACGGACCTGAATGAATATATTATTTTTCATGGCATGAATCCTGCATGTATCCCCCCGACTCTTCACGCCAAATGCATGGGAAACTTCACTGAACATGCTAATTACTTCCCGTTCGGTTTTTGACATGTCACCGGGGATCCGTGCAGCAGAAAGCCAGCTCGTTGTCGCAAACATCTCGGCATAAATTGTTTGGCACAGCCCTGGCAGAAGGCATGTGCGAGGAGTGCAAACATGTCCTGATGACTTTTAATCCTTGTGAGTCAATAGAGAGGTGTTTATTAACTTTCACTTGACGCTGCCAGAAATATCTGACGGGATTATGCATTAGTCCGTACGGGGCGAAAAAATGGGGGAAAGACTGAATTCCAGCACACTAGGAAGGAAGCTGTTGTGGTCTGATAGGACGGATGCCAGCTGGAAAGAATGTGGACTCACACACACACACATACACACTTTCACCTCTTTATGTTGTGGTATTAGAATACAAACTGTAAAGTTACTGTGACAGGAAGCTGATGTCAGCTGGTTGCCTTGCGTTTGTCTTCCCAGGGTGTTTTCGTTTTGCAAGAAAAATACTCAGTTTGTCCTGGCAGATATAAGGTGTCCATGTACAGAGTATTGTATTTACTTCGGATATGAAGTGATCGGGGGGTGGGGGGTATTGTTGAATGGGGTCTGGAGTTCTTGTTCACGATTGTGAACCTGCAGTAGGCATACTCAGGTGAATCCTCAGGTGTTAGTGGCATTAGCTCTCCGTCTGTGCTGCTTAATCTCTGTGGCAGTGAGGATTAAGAGATGTGCTGCGTGGGATTGTGGGATTGAGTTAATGCTGTGTGAGTCAGTGTAAAGATGTGTGTGGCAGCCCTGGTGAGGTGTGTGTGAGGCTGTTTGTGGTGCTTCACAGATTAAAAAAAGTGTTTTTTTCCATTTAAAAGTGAACTTAATTTGAATTGTTTATGTATCAATACCCATATTCACTTTTGTGAACAAATGAGTCTTATGAACTGATTCTTTTTAATGAATCAAACTTTGCAGCTCACTTCTTGAATAAATGTTTCAGCTGATATTTTTTAATGTATCATTTAGAAAGACCAACTCGGGAATTATCATTTGTTACTATCACATGCATATCCATCTCTCTCTTTCTCTCGTTATATATATATATATATATATATATATATATATATATATATATATATATATATAACATATATAATTTCTAGTATAATAGTTTTAAATGCAATTTAAGGTAAATTTTACATGAATATACCAAGTTTGAGGAACTCCTGTGTCGTTTATAGCAACAGTTGAGAGAATTGTTAGAAAATATGACATCAATAACTGTCCAGATCAATTGTAAATGAATCAGCATTAAATCAGAATGTATACTCATACCCACGTTTTCCATATATCCCAGATGTGTATCTACACATGCATGTTTGTATGTATGTGAGTGTGTTAGGTTGTGTATTAGTGTGTGAATGTGCATAGCTGTGTATTTCAGTGTATTGCTTCTGTTTGTGCCTGAGTGTTACTGTGTGGTTTCTGTGTGTGTGTGGTTGTTGTGTAAGAGAGCTGACAGGAGCAGCAGTGGTTGGGATTGAATTAAACAATACCATTCAGAGTGTCTCATAACAGTATGAAATATACAGCATACCTTCAGGGAGCGCTTGGGGTCTTACAGCAGCCTCTCTCCCTCATTTTCCTGCTTTTTGTCTGTGTGTCTGTCTACCACTATCTCTCACTCACTCTCTCTCTCACGCACGCTCGCTCGCTCACTTTCTCACTTTCTCACCTACTATTTCCTCCCAGCTGAATGGATTTACTGTATCTTCACCTCTCTGGGTTTGGTGTAATAAACTCTGGTATGCCGGGCTCCTGGTTGCTGTACGACAGAGAGAGGGTGCGTGATTTGTCTCTTAGAAGCCCGTTGCGGGAAATGTCAGGGACAATCATGTTCAGTAGAGTCATGTTGGGAGAAGTTTAGTCTGTCTGTGAATGTCACTGCGAGGGGGGAAAGCAGGACAGATTCATCCCTGTAGCGATCGAAAGCCCTTTTAAACTTTTGGAGAATTCTCACGGAGCATTAGACGTTCCGGCATCGAGGCTGTGTGTCATGGCACACTGAAAATCCTCCACGCTTTATAGCGATATGCTGCTTTATGTGGTACATTTCACAGCATGGATCTTTAGGACGATACTATTGGGGCGTTATATACTCAGGACTGTGAAACAGCTCTGTTTAAAGAATCTCATTAGTGTGGGATGCCACATTTAACTATGACTTCTACTGCAAAAAAAGGAATTGGATGTTGGGAGAGATGAAGGACACTTGACCTTGGTAATCCATTGCCTGAGGATGTGAAAAGAAGAATGTCTCGCTCTAGTTCCATCCGCCACCTTCTCATATTGATAGAAAGAAGCCAGACCTTTGAGATCTGTAAGACGGATCGGCCTCCACTGACAGCCATCTATCATCGCAGCTGAAATGTGATTAATGGTGTTGAATAAAGGGAAAAAATAGCAGACATTAAAGTTTAGCACACAAATATGGCCCATTAAGTCTTTTTCCAGTTGCATTTATGGCTACCGTAATCCTTTTTAATATGGCAGGAAATCGATGGCTTCATATTGCTAGCCTAGCTTTTCAACACACTCAATCAAATCCACAGAGGATCTGTCGATAGACCTTGGGCTACTCTGTGAGGTTTGTTTAGTGCTCATTGGACATGCCACTGACCACAAACACAAAGATAGATGATTTGTGAGTAAGAACTGATGGATCGCTATGTCCGGTGCGTACTTTTCCACTCTTTATTGTTTTTACTTTCTGTGAAAGGAAATTGTCTTAATATAGAGAGGTCACTGATGGCATTGTATCCTGACATCTGAGTCAATGCCACCACTATAGCTGCTTCTAAAAATGTGAGCAGTTAAATTGCTTTTTTTAATATAGACTGCCATATTCAGTATGATATCCTGTGAGAAAAATGGCTAATGCTTTACAATTAATAGCAAGTTAATGCATTAGGGATCACGTTTTTAATACCACTATTTACTAGTTGCTTATAAGCATGCTGATTATTAACATATTGGCTGATTATTAGTACTTATAAAACACGTATTCTGCATGACTATATTCTACATTCTTAATCATACCAAATACCTAAACTACCTTAACTATTAATAATCAGCAAATTAGTTGTTTATTGAGGCAAAAGTGATAGTTAATGGTTTTTAATAGCATTTTAATAGAATTGGACCTTAACATAAAGTGTAACCTCATTTTTTTATAATTTATCTTGGTTAATGTTAATTTATATTTATACTATTGTTTTTCTGTTAATTCATGTTCATTTTTAATAACTAATACTGAAGTATACCATTTTAAATGTCAGAAATGTGACTAGATGATTAATAATTTACTTAATAGTAGATGTGACTTAGTAATATTATTTCTGTATAACCAGTTAGAAAATTGTATTGCATTTATTCATGTTTAATATCTAGGTTCCCAGATATGTTTTATATTTGAGACCTTAATCACAATGCTATTTTTTATTGATGGGAGACATGTGATCAGTGACTTCAAGCTCATACTTTAATGTTAAGTAGGTTTTTAAGGCTATTAAAATGGTGTCTCTCAGACACCAAACAGAATATGAGAGGTTATAATAAATTCACTGCACTGTGTTAAATGAGTGATTTTATTTCTGTTATAGCCTAGGGAATCAGAGAAACATAGAGAGCCCTTGAGTGTGCACATTTTCCTTCTCTCTCAGAGCAAGGGCAGAATTCAAAGTGGAAGGAATTGTGGTGCTTACCATCTGTAATCTCTCAGAGGGAAGAATCATCTCATGCTATGATTATAGAGAAGGTGAGAATTTCTTTATATGTTCAGATCTCTTAGAGTCGAGAAGAGCATCTCTGTCTCTTTTTCTCACTCTCACGTTCTCCAGTCCTTTCACTCTATCTGTATCCCATTCTCTCCGTCTTGCTTGTGCTCCATTTCTTCTCACGTTCGCTCTTTCCTCTAGTTTTCTAGGCTGGGAGTTTCTTCTAAACCCATAGTGAGACCCTGATTATCTGTATTCAGAATAAGGAAATAAGTCTGTAATTCCAGCAGGGCAGGGTGCTAAAAGACCTAATTTGACAGAACAAGTCCAACCATAAAAAGTCTTTATGTAATCATGTGCAGGATTTAGCATCAAACTAGAAAAAACCTGGAGTAAAGTGGGTTTACTGCATCCCTCTGCAGGAACGAGGATTATTACCGTGGCCCTGTGAGTGAAGCTCGCTGATAAATTCTGTATTAAGATGTTCCAGTATATTGAAATTTCTCCCCCACATGCTGGAGCCGGAGCAAAGAAAGACCATTACAATGGTGAGCAATTTATTTGTCACGATATTTTTTTCTCCCTCTGAAATAAAAAGCTGTATCGCTTATAAGTTTTTTCCCCCCACAAGGCCATTTTCTCCTTGAGGCACTGGATCAGGCGGATGGCGGCTGTTATTTGTCTATGCAGTGAGGCTGAACGAAAGAAGAGCTGTGGTGCTTAAGACTGTTCTAATACCTCCGTTTTCTTGAATAATTACCTCCATCATAGCTGCTGTGATCCACAGTGCCCCGGACTCACAATCCTACTGCTGAAGTCTCTTAAAACAGAGAGACTCAGGTATACCTTGCACAAAACACGCTGGCTGTTAAAGGTACAGTTGGTCCATGAAAAATCATAAGGTTGCTCCTTCGGTTCTGTTGGTCAGTACATTTTATGTCCTCATCATAATCTTAATAATATCATCTTAAGATATTGTATAAAACATTCAACTCACAATATGTAAAAACAGTATTCATTATTTGTGATAATATTTAAATTAATGGTACAATTTTGATGTAGGTGGTAACAGTTGTATTAAAGTGAGTGGAGCGGTTGAAGTGTTGTTACTAAAAACTATTTAAAGTTTTCCTTTATTGAAAGCCTAAACAACTTAAATGAAAATTAGTAATGTTGCCTTGGCAACTAAACTGAAATCAGTTTAGTTACTTAAACTGTAATAAAAATAAATGAAAGCTAAATGAAAAAAAAAAAAACTAATAAAAATTACAAAAGCACATAATGAAATTACTAAAACTGAGAATTTAAATAAAAAGGTAATAAAAATATGAATAAATACTATAATATAAATAACACAAAAATAACACTAGCTTGTGAAAAAAATGTGTGCTGACAGTCACAAAAAGCTACTCATTTAGCTTGGAGGAGACAGAATTGTGAAACCAAACAATATTTTTTGATTTTCATTATGTTGTATTAGTGCTAAAAAGCTCTCTGTCTTTGTTGAGAAAAAGAGAGAGAAATATGTGTTTGTTTCAGTCCATTTTACTAAATGGACTGACACACCGCACACCACGTCCTAATTAAGATTTCTAAACTTGTAAGTAGGAACTTTCCAGGAGGATTTGAGCACAGCCGCAATAACTTTTAACATGGAAAAACACATTTATTAAGAAATATTCCAAGTGTTTCTTCATTTTTTCCTTTAATTTATTCTTGGTAATATTTTTTTTAATTAGTAATTGATTTGTAGTTTCCCCCTGTGTCCTTAATATCACTTTCCATTCTTTAGTTTTTCATAGTAGTATAAAAACAGGTCCTTAATAGCATCATCCTCCAGGAAGTGTCATTATTTTTGATTGGAAAACCACAAAATCAAGTTATAGAAATAGATTAAGTGAATTCTGTGATGTTTTCTTTTTGGAATTACTTAGTTTCTCTCACTCTCTCACTGTACTTTATGTAATTCTTTAATTACAGAAATCTTTGGATAAATATCAAAATGAACAGCGACTTGACACCTCATGTAAATTTCAGTCTCCCATTGAGTAATGGCTAACTTTAGCTCTTCATTCCCATCCTGATAGGTTCCCCACTGCTAAGCATCCTTTTCATTTTCTTGCCATGGTATAAATAATTAAGTTATAATTTATAAAGCTTGACCAGAACATATTTCTAAAAGTCAGGCATATTCATTTACATAGTTCAAAAGGTGTTGCATAGCAGCAGTGACCCCCATAAACATTGCATGTTTGAAAGAAAAGTTGGCCCATGCATCCAGTGTTAAGAAACTAGCAGCATGCTCTTTGATTGGTACATTGAAATGGCTCCAGCTATGCTTTTGGTGTGATGCATTGTTTAGCATTCAAACCTGACCTTCATGAGCCTTTTCATTTACAGTATAATGCAAAAGATCAGATTGAAAATACGGCTCCTTTTTCAGGAACTTGAATGTGTTTGTGCACCTTGGCATTTTGCGTCACGTGTGTAGCGTGTTGTGTACGTGTTGACGGGTGGGGTGGTAAATGTGCGGTTCTTCCAGCTTCTGTGCGCCTCTCATTTCTCTTTGCCTTCATGTTAATGGAATCAGGGGAGAAAACCAATTGTCCTTAAGGAAAGAGTGAATGAAATGCACTGTAAATGCCAGCGGATGACAGATCGTAGAGATTGGACAGACGCAAGGGGGAACGAGAAGGAAATGGCGAGAGCGGGGCGAGGGGGCGGAGGGGAATAAATGGTGTTTCTGCTTTTCATTTCTAGCTGTGCCATATCCTCCCATTTCCCCTCTACCGAGCTACAACCAGACATTAACCGCAGCTTTACAGCCCTGCAGTAGATGCGATAGAATAATGTGGGAGTATGTGAGCTAGTGGAGGCTTACTGCAGTACATTCCCTTTAATTAAAAAACACCATGAACACAGACCACGAGGAAGAGGGGGGGACCTCAGGACATTCTGCTGCTTTTTACAGCCATCTACAAAGTATTTTATCCCTCTGCAATGACATGTACCCGTGCTTTTATGACATGGCAGTAAAGAGAGACTCCTGGGATGGGAGACCGAGGGTCTTACATTTACTAGCTGGTGAATTATTACGGTACGCAGTCCCAGATCTGCCCGGGTCCCAGATCTCCCCACTGTGCAGTGAACGGTTATGTGGTAGTATGATATTGTTGTGTGTCTGGATTTATCTATTGCACTCATACTCTGTATTTAAGTAGTTGGTGGTATTCTCTGCCGTTGAAAACAGATGCTAAATGTATGTTTTTGGTCGAGATGAAATGCTTGTTTATGTTGTCTTTGTGATTGTCAACCTTATACCATGGAAATATATTTGTGCAGACATATTTTTCTTAATGATTGCATTCTAGAGCCCAATCACTTGACGCAGCTTGGCTAATTTATACATTTTATTTGCTTGTGCATTAATGATTTCAGTTTTTGTAACACAAAATTCTAAATCTTCAACAGCTGCTGAAAGGATGTTTAATGGTTTATTAGCTTGATTAGCTCATTATTCATGTCGTAATATATTTTAACCAAGGCTGACACACGCTAATGAATCCTCTTGATTGTTCTTGTGGCATTTTTTTTTGCTCCTAATGTTCTCAGTGTTTTACCTGTGTATTTTTATCTGCGTCTACATACAAACTGTAGAACTCAACAATAAAGATGCCCTGATGGGAGGATAAAAGATCCGGCCAGTTGATAGAACTATGACTTGCATTTTGCATTTAATCGGTGATATAGTAAAAACAGTAATATTATGAAATATTATTACAATTTAAAAGAACTGTTTTCAATTTTAATACATTTTAAAATGTAATTTTTTAGCAGCCGTTACTCCAGTCTTCAGTGTCACATGATCATTCAGAAACCATTTAAATCTTAAAAACAAATATGCCGCTTAATATTTTCATAGAATACATTGAAAAGACAATTCTAAAGAGTAATTAAAAAATTCAAAGCATAAATTTCTTTAAAAAAATGGTACTGAACCCAAACTGTTGAATGGTAACACACACACACACACACACACATATAAATACACAAACTTTTTTTTTGTAAATAAAACCAAACATTTAATGTTAATAAATTCCATAGTCAGCATATTTAAACTGCAACTGCCCAACAACTTTTGAAAAGCAAATGACCTTGATATATCTTGGCCCCAGGCTCGGAAATATTCATAAGGTCCACAAATCCTCCCTATAATATGAAATTGTCAGCACATAATTTTTTTTTCCTTCCCTCAGCTTCTATTCTTATTTTTATGCCACATTTGGGTACATCCATTTGACAGTTTTGCCTGCAGATGAGAGTTTGATTGGTAATGAGAAAAGACTTTGATTAGGGCTGTTTCAGTAGAGTTTGTGCTTCAGCTCAGGAGAGTCTGACACTCCAAACAGGCTGCTGGTCAGAGTTGTCAATCAATATTGGTCAAATATATCACTCTGCTTGTTATTCCAGATGAGTCACTGTCATTATTTCACTCGAGTAATTGTTTGGACCTTTGACCTTATGGCAATATCTGTAATTTCATTCCCTGCACCCTGTAAGGTTGTCAGAAATCAATGACAGATGACATAATCAGATGTCCTTAGAACTGAAGAATTCATCTACTGTCATTAGCGATTACATCCAAAGGTGCCTTATTCTACACTTGTGACATTACTTCTTTCCAAGTCTACTTCTAATGCTACTCATTTGTGTACCAAAAATAGTTCGAATTTACTTTAACGTATGTGAATGGCCTCCAGATAACTCGCTTGCAGAGTGTATTACAAGTTATCAGTCTTGAGCATCCTTCACTTTATAAATTACCTTTCTAATTCTTGATGCTGGGACAATGAGAATTTAAGAAGGACTAAAGTTAAGAGATTTGCAAGGACGCTGAAGGAGGCAGACCATACGGCTGTGCCTGGCAGATGTGCTCTCTCTCTCTTTCTCTCCTCAACACTTTTTTGCTCTTTTCTGAATGCAGTCATTGTCTGCTGTATGGGACATTGGGCACGGAGACTCTCATTACTCAAGTGAGGAGGTCTCCAATAACAAGGGCAGCTAGCGGACGATGTTTGAACGCATTAGCTGTGCAGTAATGCATAATGTATGACATGGTGTTTGCGTGCAGGATGGTCTTCACCTGGCCTGTGGGCCAGAGATTATAGGCAGAGAGATGGGGCGAAGAGATGACATTATACCGAGGGAGAATTTCAGTCCATTCATCTCTGCACCACGACTGCTGATGGGACTCTGGCGCAAGAGCCTGCTTGCGGCGATGCAGTGAGAATGCATTTAACACCATTCAAGATCCAAGAGTCTGAGACAAGAGTGCAGTGTTTTAATCATTAATGTGGAAATCATTCGTCTGTTCTGTGAGTTATTACTCCTCGTAGGTAGTTCATCTCAGTGCCCTGATCGTTTCTTTTTCCTTGAAAACAGACTCTAGTTCCAATTAAAACTGAGCCCCAAATATAATGATAAATTATTGAATTTGATTTACCTTTGTACTTAAGCCAAAACATTTTTAAATATTAAAATGTTTTAAAATATTTTAAATGTTATTGGGAAAGTATTTATTTTTGCATTTACTTTACATTTTCTACCCAATATACTATTGTTTCTTTCTGCCTAGCAGTACAGAAACCATTTCAGTTCAGTTCATTGTATTTGTATAACACTTTTCTCAATAAATATCATTCCAAAGCAATATGTTGTCACACAACCCACAGTTGAAAAGCCTGCAATAAAGAACTCAAAGAGGAAGTCTGTCTGGATTCCTCTGCATTTATAAATTTACAGCAAGTAGAATCTTATAAAATTCCAGAAACACATCTAATGTTGGAAACTCCCATGCATTCTTCACAATGACATAGCTGCCATCTCTCTGACAAGAAGGCAGGTTTCATGGAACGCCAAGTAATGGCATTAAGTGAAAACAAAATCATAAAAAAGACTGAGGTGACTCATAAATTGTCATCGACTTGGAGCATTCTCCTGAGGAAAATGGTTATCTGTTCCTGAGTTGACAGTTTCTGATGGATTCTGCCTTCTTATAGACATTAGATCTGTTCCAAAACTTAGTGAGCTGCCTCGTCGTCTACTGTCTGTCTAGACAGATGCTTTCTAATGCGGCATCCTGAACATTATGGAACCTCTGTGATTGATTTGGAACACTTTACATACATAGGAAGCAGCTTCACATGGGACACTTAACTCAAAGTAAATTTCAATTGAGTTTGACATGCCGCAAATCTAACCGTGTAAAATAAAATACATAACATAAATATTGGGTCAATTATTTATTTTTATTCACATTGAACTTTTATTTTTTATTTAGATGCAACTTTTCTCTCAAATCATTCATCTTGGATTTATTTTTCACAGAGCCTGTTGCAGTGCCTTTTGGGTTTGCCTTCTCAGCATGGAATAAATGTAATACTGCCTCAGATTTTGGCCCCAAGAATTAACATTGAAACTACAACTATGATTGATGTAATGCAATCCAAACCATAACAATAAATTTATTTTTTATATTTTTTGATTACATAATACATTTTATTTTGTATTTTATATATTTATATTTTTAGTGCTGTCAAATTTTTAATTATGATTAATTGCATCCAAAATAAAAGTTTTTGTTCACATAGTATATGTGTGTGTACTGTGTATATTTATTACGTATATATAAATACACACCCATGCATGTATATATTTAAGAAAAATGTTACGTTTATATATTAAATATATTTATATATAGTATAAATTATATGAATATAAATATGTATATGTAAAATATTTTCAAAATATATACTGTACTGCATGTTTTTGTATTTATATATGCATATTAAAATTTACACAGTACACACAGATATATAAAACTTATTTTGGATGTGATTAATCCCGATTAATCATTTGACAGCATAATTCTTTTTTCTTTTGAATTGTGTATTTTATTTTGTATTTATTTATTTTATTTTATTTTCTAGTTTTTTCTTTGCATTTTTCACAGAAATTTTTTTTTTTTTTTTGAGAAAAAAAAATTCTAATTTGGTGCAGATCTTGAGAATGCAAAATGTAACTCTTGTAAACACACAACTGAGTAAAACATCACAATTTATCCCAGTTTTGAATAACTTTTAACTGATAGTCACAGTATTATCATATCATGAGCCAGATAACAGTATCATTTTGCATCGCCAGGTCCCTGCTGATTCCCACCGCTGGTGCCTCTCCTTAATGTGTAGCCTCCGTAGGCAGCTCATAAGTTTTTCGACCGAGCAATTTAGAGGGCTTCATTTGAGGGAGTGTAATGACTGCACTTGGACATTAAATGCAAAGAAAAGTCATCGGAGCAGATCTGATACAATTCAGCCATGCCAAGCCGCTTTTGTAGAGGGCATTTTTTTAGTGGGGGCTAAACGCAGACGAGACACAGGGTGGTTAAACAGCGCTGACCGAGCGAGTGAGAAGAAATGACTGAGTGGCTGAACTCACATCTGCTGGGGGCTGTGCTGTTCTCATTAACTCTCTCAGTGTGAGACAGTCCAGAGTGCTCTCATCCACTCCCTGCGTCCGACTCTCACTGTTACCGCGTTCAAACAGTGTGGGCCCTCACAGCCTGATAGCAGAGATCCTGTCATCAGCTCATCAGACCCATAATGCACCTCAGATGGTCGCGCAAGCCGCCGTGTGGTAAGCTGCCCACACTGTTTATATTTAGCCCTCCTGTCAGTGCCGCAGGATGAGAGATGCCTGTGGGCCTTTTACCAGCAAGTGTGTGTGCAACAAGGAGCACACACGGGTACACACAAGCTGTGTTTGCTGTGTTGGAAGCTCTTAAGATAAGACCTAATGAGAATCTGTGAGTGGAGTGACAGCGGTAGTAAAGGTGAAGTTAACTCTGTTATCGTCTCACACTGCCCTGAGCTAAACAACATAAAGCAACACAGATGGACCTGAATGACAATGCTGACAATCGCAATAACCGTCATATCCCACATTTCTGCACAGTGCAACCAGCTAATTCATTGCAAACAGTGTGTCGCTGTCCCATTGGATATGTAAGCACTTTTTGAGCTGTAAAATGGTAAGCGGAGGGATAAAATTCAGTAAAACGAGTCTTATGAAACCAATTTAGTCTATAATCCTTAGCAAAAGAGAAAGAAAAAAATCAGTCTGTGCACGCTTCGAATGCTCTCTAGGTGAATGTTCCCATTTGGAAAGGACTGCACCTCTATATTTCCTGACAAAGCAGTTTTATCCTCTGATTAATAGACCGGTGAGAGAAAAAAAATGTGTTTTAATTAGAGAAGAAAATCTATCAGCACCTCCTCAGGATAATTTGCTCCGACTGACAAAACCATTGTGAGTAACAGGAGTGTGAGTGGAAATGTGGTTACCTACAACAGCAGGCTGTATTTTAATCAGTTGTTGTATTAACAAGCAAGAAGCAAGATCAGGAGGGTTTTTCCTATAGTTCGCAGCACCTAAAACAAAAAACAAAACAAAACAAAAAAATCTGTACAAATAAACAGAACTGAAATATACAAACGAGACATATAGTGGCGTAATTTCTGAGATTAGCTTGTAATTAGATTTGTGCACATCGAAGGCGCTTTCCTTTTAAGGTATATAAATATATATATGATTGAGTGAATGTGTGTGTGTTGTATTGTGCAGTTTGTGTATAATGAAGACAATTTGCCCAGGAACAGATGGCGGGTGTTGATGCTCTCGTTGACAGGTAGCATGTTGTCAGCGCTTGGTGTTGTTATCATACAGAGAACAGCAGCTTTGAGTCTTAATTGGGACCCAGAAGGATTTTGTTGGGTGTTGAGGAAGAGAGAGATGGATAGAAAGAGAGGGAGACAGACAGAGAGAGAGAGAGAGAGCACCAGAGATAAAGAGAACGAAAGAGAGAGAATCTCAGCCAGGAGAGGAGTCAGAGTCAGTATTAAAGTGAAACACATCAAAAACTCACCAGCTGGCCCAACACATTCCTGAAAAGAGGAAAGAAGTCGAGTGAAGGGACTTTTTCTTTTCACTCCCTCTCCAAAGAAGGGTGTGCGCACAGGAGAAGCCAGAAACAGAGACAAAAATAGATGCCATGTGTGCTTTTTTATTTATTTAGCTATGTATTTTTCAGCACATGCTTAATGCCACATCAAAGTTCTCTTCGACTAATACCCACGTCTCTCAATCTGGGCGTGAATATTAAATACTCGTTTTGGCTGTTTTCCACGCTTCCCCTGCAGGCACCTCGATGAGGTGGAGGCAGAAACGGCAAGAGCTGGGGTGATTTCAGAGTGACTTGTTGAGACCACTCTAGTCTTTTCCTCCACACAAGAGATCCCTGGAGAGGAACAGACATGGCAAATGATATCGAAATGTTAATTTCTTTCGCCCGTACAGTGCGAAAGCATTTTTTTTACGTCCCGTGTTTTTCCCCACCGTCCACAGGCACCATGATGAACGGCGCTTTCTTGCAAATGTATGGTTAAATGGTGGATGGCGGCAATTGGTTTGCACAGAGAAGCCTGGGTAATGGAGTGAAAGAGATGACAGCTGCTGGAACCGGGGAAATGAAATATCTGCAAATTTGTCCACTTTTTTTCTCTGCGTTTTGGAGGGGTAATTTGAACACCATTACACAGGATCACATGACTGTCTCTTAAAATTGGATTAGCCCTATACATCTAAAAATTAAATTCTCTTATGTAATTCGGTTGCAGAACACCCGAATAAGCAAAATTCTGTAAGTTAACAAAATACCACGAAGACTGTAAGTAAAAGGAATAGTTTAACCAAAAATGAAAAGACTGTTATCATTTACTCATCCTCATTACTCACCTTTAAACTCATATATGTGCTGCTTGTTGTTTCCATTCATTTACAATAAATGGAGTCTGGACCATTTCAAGCTTTAAAATGGGCAAAAATCCACCAAAAACGTAGTTGTGTGTGCTACATTCCAGCACTGAATATGTTGAAATCTGATCTACTGTAGTTCTCCTTAATGCAAAAAAAGCAATGTCCAATTAGTGAAAAGAACAAATTCTCTTACATCAAATCTTTTGAATTAATTGGTTGTTTCATTCACAGATTGAACTGATATGATAATAAAAATGTTTTTTGAGCACCAAAACAGCGTATTAGAATAATTTCTGAAGAATCATGTGACACTGAAGACTGGAGTAATGGATGCTAAAAAAAACAAAAACAAAACAAAAACTGTAATAATGTTTTACAATATTGCTATTTTAATTGTATTATTGGTCAAATGAATCCCCAAAAACATTTTTAAAAATCTTACGGACACAAAACTTTTAAAAGCTTCTGTATGCATTTGGAATTCAGCCCACACTTTATGTATTGACAGTTATTATGCTTGAAAGCACCAGCCTCCATTAGTTGCAAGGAAAAAAGCATCAAGAACCTTTTTCATAATATCTTCTTTTGTGTTCCACAGATGAATGAATGTCCCATAGGTTTCGAATGACATGAGGGTGAGTAAATGATGACAGGATTTTCATTTTTGGTTGAACTATTTCTTTAAACTAGAAATAGATTAAAGTCATGGTTTTAGGTATATTCATATAGGTTCACTGGTGTTCTGACAGTCCTATTTGTCTAGAAATGTGTTTAAAAAATGTGTCAGAAATCGAAATGTAATACATAGATCAACGTGAGTATGTTGTCACAGTGTGGTGAAGCAGCTTCCTTTGACCTGGTACTGGATACCACTGATAATTCAAAGTTAGAGGCTAAGAATCAAAGTCAGGCTGTGATCATTTAGGTCCACCTCTGTGCGGCTCATTGACCCTGATCCCACAGAGAGACGTTTAAAAGACCTCCTCCTCATGCTGTCATTGGGCGGATTCCATTTAAAAGTATCCCCTACACACTCTAAAGGGCAAAGCACTTGCAGTGAGCACTTTGAAGGGTGTAGGGTGTGCATTTGGAACAACTTACTTGATGACATACACCACTGGCACTTTATTCTAAATGAAAATGTCATCATGATATCATGAATGTTAGTGCAAATTTAATCTGTATAACTAGGCTTTTTGCTAGTTTGTTGTGACAAAAGTTGTCCTCTTTACTGTAAGTCAGATTTCTTACAAAATACTTACGTCTCTGTGTAAAATTTGCACATGACAGTCTTTAAATTCCCAAGGAAGATTTCAAATAAAGACCTCAGGTTTTTAAAATGAATTGCTTAGGCACCCTATGGTTAAGTGGTCTTCTCAGACCATAAGACTGTAAGTAATTGTGCCTTTTGGGAAAGGGCCAGATTCATAGTCATCGAAAATATTTTCCTTCATATACACTTCATAAAGTACAGTCATAAATACAAAATGTTGCCAGTATTCTTGCCCTAAAAGTGATATTACCACCATCTGCATGATTCTTTGTGTTCTCCACTCAAGAGGACTTAACTTTTGCCTTTGCCGAAGGCTCTGTCGACAAAATAAATCAATTTATCGTTACAAGACACCATGCTGAAATGGTCTCATCTTTCTCATAACTTCCCACTGGTCTCTAGCCAAACAAGCAAAGGCATCTCATGACCTTATTATTGAGGAGAAAATGGCTGTTTTCTGTTTGTTTTCGGACCATATGGCTCCATTAGTGGCTTAATGACCCTGAGGCCCCTTGAGCGCTCCACGCTGCCCCCAGTGGCCACTCATCCTCTCGCATTGTTGATGGTTTTTTGCATGCTCCAGTTAGCACCCACAAAATGCTCATTTGCTGTTTATGATGTTGTGTGTCTCTGTTTGTGTACCTGTTGATTTGACTACACCACTAACATTTTACATTCATCATTGAAAACTGATTGTCAACAGGTTTTTTTTTTTTTATTGAGTATTCAATTCAAATAATAGCAAATATGTTCTAAAATCTCTAAAGTCCAAGTCTTTTGTTATGAGTTAAGTCTCAGTTCCCTTTAGTTTTACATATATTGCAGGTTTCAGGTTGCATGTGTGCACAATAGGATATTTATTTGTTTTCCCTATAGTAAGTGAATTGGTAACTATGGTAACCTGAATTGGTTTACCTTCACATTCTTATCATTATATACTTCTGTTTTATTAGCATTGTTTGCATGGCAAAATTGCTTTTATCCAAGGTGAATTTCATTGAATTCAGTGTATACAGTTTGAGCTACAAGCATTTAAAATAGACATCACACACTTGTATATACTGTATATTGTCTGTAGGTCCGAGTTGAAGTGCTGCTATGAAATACAGGAGAAAATGGCAGCGAGTGCATGATGTTCACCAGTCTTGTATCTGAAGACTTATTTGGATGGACTTATTTTTGTAGGAAGAGCTCAGGTAAATTTGTGTTTTAAATGTTTAGTGATTTTTAATTTTGTCCAAATCAAACATGATTCTCCCCCCACACACATATAGATTTATTTACTTGTTTTATTTTATTTATTTTCCTGTATTTATTTACATTTGTTTTATTATTTTTGTAATTGTATTTATTTTCTATTAATCTTGTTTTTTTATTTTTATTTTCATCTTATTCATTTATTTTCCTTTTTTTGTTTTTCTCTTATGTATTTATTTATTTTGATCTTTTTTTAATACTTAAATTGAAGCTACTTTATTTATTTATTTATTTTAATATATATTCATATATATATTAATTTTTTTTACAGAACTATCTGAACCTTCTTTATAGATTGAAACTTTTTTTTGGCAATTCTTGGAGTAAAAATAACAGTTGGTGGTTTCAGTTCTGCTGGGATACCATCCAATTTAAAGAGGGAATCAATAAGGAGTCCGATCATGGAAACTGTTCAGATCAGCCACTGGAGTAGCACCGACTGGTATGATCTTCATCTTCATCAATTGCTTCTCTTCATTATACAGTATACATAACTATTTAACATACATTACACATATTTTAGGTTTTGTGATGTGTGCATTGTGCAAAAAATCTTCTGTGACATCCTGTGCTAAAACTGTAACTCATACATCATTTAGATATCAAATTCCTTCCAAATAGCGCTTAAGTTGAGTCTCAAGAGTTTATTTACAAATTTTCATGAGACTGATTTCTCAAGCTCGACTTTCCTTTTCTGTGTGATATTTTTTTTTGAAGAGATATTTCAGAATGTTGCGCAGCCTTCTCAGTCCCCTCAAGGGATTAGAACATGGCCTTCAAAAATGATTTGATGTTAATCATTAATTAGTGTGTGTTTAATGAGACCAAATGCTTTAGTAACAAGCTGTGTAGTGATTCCCCTACAAGCCTGGCATTAGCAAGGTCAATCTACATGGCGTTCAATGATTGGAGAATGAAAAGCGATGCTCTGACGTCACGGCAGTAACAGAAACAAAGAACTTTGGACAAAATTTGCATGCAGAAGAATAGGATTTGAGAGTCAGCATCACATGGGTCTGACGAAGACAGAATGACTCACCTGTTTGCTCAGTTAAGAGGAGCACGGCGTCCTCTCGGATTCTCAGGTGGCTGCTGCAGGTTAATGAATGGAAAGCCGAGAGCTCAAGAGTATGGTATTAATGCCTGTTATGATAAAAGATATCACTGCAGACTCTTGGAAAGTCAGACCAACTTATCATTAAACGGATGGTTCAGCCTAAAATTAAAATCATATAATAATTTGCTGACCCTCATGTGCTTCCAAACTAAATCTTCCAAGAAAGAAATAGAATAGAAGATTCTTTTTATGACTGCGCCATTTTTATGATGCGTTTTTGGTCTTTTTGTAGATTCAAAGCTTCAGTTTTTAGCTATTGTTATTTTATGGAAAAGACTGACCAGCACAGATTTTAAAAGAGCATGGGAATGAGTAATTGATGACAGAAGTTTTGTTTTTGGCTGAACTATTCCTTTAACACTTTTCTGTTCCTGCTTTTCTCTCTGTCTGCCATTGTTTGGAGAACTTCAAAAGGACTTTACTTCAAGAGTTTACTGTGGAAAGACAAAGAACTTTTCTCTGCATAATAGACGAAAGATTTACATTTTGTTTCCAGTATTTCAATTAATTAAACCCTTGAAAGGTAAATTGTGATTGACATTAATTTCCCATTGTTTTTGATATGAGAACAATGGAAAGCTGTCAGCAAGGCATAAAAACAACTTAATACTTCATGCAGAGAATGAGTTATCTGTGATTTAAATGTAATAATCTGATGAGCATGTGAGACAGCTTAATTAAATCAGATATGATTTGAATATCGTCCAAAAGATGTCATTTGTAATGAAGGCATAGGAAAAATTGTCAAACGACAGTAATTGCTGTAAATTGAGGACTTTGTACAAGAATATATTATGGAAATTGCAAAGGTGGTCAAAGACCAATGAAAATCATTTAAAACATAAACTTCAATTTTTAGTCTTTTCCATCTCTGCAGCTTGGTCTGATGCTGCCTAATATCATAGGGTTTTGAAATATGAAAATATGACGATTACAGGTGAATACGTTAGTATGAAATCAAATTATCTCAAGGCTCATTCTCTCTGTTTTTAAATGATTTAATATTTCCCGTCTAAACTAACAGATGCATATATAAACATTTTTATTTCTAGTATATGCAATTAATAAAATACATATTTATTATTTATGCTATAATTGTTATTCATGTGTTAGATTTTGATTTCATTTACATTAATTCACTTATGCTAAATGAATAAATGCAATGTAAATGAAATCAGTTTCACCAAACACATTTTCAAGTCTCAGCAAATAGTGCTTCATAACTATTCATAACTAGACATTTGCAGCACAGAAACCTCAGGATGTGAGACAAGTCCATTGGATCCTGTTGCTACCGATCTGGGTTTGGATCGAGATCCACTATGTCCTCTGAATGTAGCGGTGAGTCCTGTTGTTGTATTGACGTGTTGTTGCTCTAAGAGCTCCAGTTTGGCAGGTTCACCTTATTTCAGCTCACAGTTTCATTAATGTTGTTGTTGCAATGTAGTAGTTGTGGCCTTGAACAGAATAATAATCTTCTTTCAGAAAAAAAAGAATCCAACAAAATAATCTCTTACTAATTAACCACTAACTACATCAATAATTTCTAATGTTTTTTATTTTTTTTTTTTTTTAGAATAGTAGTTTTGGGTTTTTAATAAAATAAGATCCGTGTTTAACATGACATGACGAGACTTTTATTATAAAACATAAATTACATGCAGGCATACCCAAAACTGGTTTGAAAACTGTACCTACAACAGCTGTCTGATTCAACAGCAACATAAACTCACATTGTTGTAGTAGCTATATTTAGTGACTCTTGTCTTGAAAAATATTATTTTCTAAATTTTATGACTGTAAACTGAGCAGCTTTATTTGCACCCAAGAATTATTTATTTTGTCTGAAAATTAATGTAACTTTTTTGATGAAATGAAAAAAAGCTGTTTACATATATGTTATTAAAATTTTTTATTTTAAATTATGAATACAGTTTACAATTAAAAGTTAAAATGTATTCTGCTTTGTAGTTTAGGCCTACTAAAATCTTTAAAATCATGTTTTTAAAATATGTCCATAGCTTTGTTAACACATTTTATCCACAGAAATTGGGAAGTTGTTATATATGATAAATGAAAAATTAAAACATAAACAACTATATAACATTATAAAAACAAAAAAAAAAAAAAAAACCAACCAACCACAAATATGGTACTACAATAAGCACTTACCAAAGGTTCATAGCTTTAAATGTTGGTTAAACAGACTGTTTCTTTTCTAAATAGGCCAGAATGAGCAGAAATGTTTGGCTACTTAAGATTACTTAAGCCTAGTAAACGTCACTTTAGCTAGCCTACTGTATATGCCAGTGTCTTAACAAGATATATACATTATGTAACCATACTGACCTAACAGTGCCCTTAAAGTATTCCTGCCCCTTCCATCCCCTTGTGAAATCCTGCTCGTGCTGTAATTATTGGATATGCAAAGTTGAGCAGATAAGACTCAGAGTCGTTGTCTAATGTTATTACAGAAGGCCTTTAATAGAGGTAATGGGAGGCTGATTGGGGAGCTTTGTTAGGCTGTGGGGCGTTGGTATGATGACCTGTGATTATCCAGGCTGTGTGTTGACTGGAAGGAGACCCCCTACCCAGCGGCAGCAGCCAGGGAAGCCCACCACATCATTACAGTGAGTTGTTTTGTCATAGAGTTAGAGCTAGTCCCTCATTAGAGCCAGTAGTTCTCACGACTGCCTTTCCTCCCTTTCTCTTTCTCTCTTTCTCTCTCTGTCTATGAACTGTGTGAGCTCTGTGGCTCAGAGTGCAGTCCTTAGCCACTCACCCCCACACACGCGTGCTCTTACTACACCAATAATCACTTGTAACATAAATGGTAGATATTAAACACACATACCCAAACTAACCTATCCGTTACGAGAGAGACACTACAGTTTTTTTAAATATAGTTTTTGATAATATTTTTAGAGTGAATGACTTATATTGTGTAATATTTTGTGTCAGTTTTGTTTTTAACAGTATGGGATGGCAAGAGTGTTTCAGGTCAGTTCATGGAGCTGTAACCTGATCGGGAAAGTGCTGCATTGATTATATAAGTATGTTTAATGTACGTTTAATGTACGATTATATAATGTATGTTTTGAAAACATTTGGCTATGCATTGAACAGTTATTCTGATTTAAATATAACACAATGGTAAAAGTTATTTTTTGCTTTGGGTTTTTAAATGTGTAAATGTGACAAATCCTGTAAGCAGAATATACCAATAAATAAATTAATGTTTATAAATGTACATATGAAGTACTGTCAAGGATACTGTAACAATACTAATACCTCAACTAACCCCCCCCCCAAATTTCTGTGGATAAATTGATTAAATAAAGCAATTTAGCATTATATACTAGAAAACAGATTACATTTTATCTCTTAGTTTACACTTGATTCATTAAAACATTATAATGTCTTGTCCTACAGTTCATTAGTAAATACATAGTCAAAATATCACCATATAAAATTTAATCCTTTGACAGAGCTAGTTTTTCATTAATTAAGGTTATTTGATGAAAAGGCAAAAATGTGAATGTAAAAAATTAAAAACGTGGCTAAGGAATGTTAATGGGGATCTTGGTGTTGACTTAGGTGTTGAGAAGTTGTGTAAATATGAGCAGAGAGACAAATACTGATTGGGATCAAATAGGACTCACACAGGGCAAAAGTGGGAATGTTGGAAGAATGTTTGAACACTTTATGTATTTATATAACAGGGCTGCTGATAGATTCAATCTCCAAATTAATCGATATAACTGAGTTCCTGTCTAAGGAAAGAAAAAAAAGTTGGGTTCAGTAATTCATTTGGACAACACATGTAGCAGAATATATACCCATATTTCAAACTTGTTGAGCTTAGATGATAATTAAATTCTGCAAATGATTTTAACCCAAAAGGAAAGGAACATGAAGTACCCGAGAATTTTATTTACTGCAGTTTTCCAAAACTCAAAAAATTATGTTTACTTTAAAAATATTGCTTTCAGTTTTGCAGTTTAATCGACCAATATCAGAATATAAGAACATTTACCTTGAGGTCACATGCTGCCAAGTACCCAAATGTGTGTATCCCCAGTATACAGAAACCATTTACTGTCAAATTTGTTAAACATCCCATCTGGGTTTGATTTATGAGATAAATGACAGAATGGAACAGTTGTTATGTAAAAAAAACACATTCAACGAGTCCTATGCATAACACCTGTACTGCAAAACTGTGCTCAGCAGCACACTGTTGTCCACAACAGATAGCAGAATTTGCAAAATGATTGTATCGCATTGCGGCAAATGATGTCTGTAACCCTAATACACATACAGATGCACGATCAAAATGTAACCTCGCTCCACTGCCAGCCACAACAGATTCAGACTCATATCAGCTGTGCTGCACAGCTTGAAGCAACAAACTGTAAACTCAAATCATCCGGGTCTGAGAATTCCTGGTCCAGAAAGGCTCTGTCTAGCAATGGCGTGTCGACGCGTGGCCCAGTATGGATTCAGATCACGAGGTATGGAAGGACTCTTTCACTGTTCTCCGGCAGAGGCTTTAGCATTCTGGGATAGCAGGGTGTGTCCCCCCCGACAGGGGCCTAGTGATGGAGAGTGGCTGGCCAGATGCTGTTTCATGCTAGATTAGCCCTCCTGTGGTCAATTTGCTTTTCCTAATGTCAGCTCCCCTCTGCTGTCGCCTAGCAACCACTGCTGCAGCCAAGAGGCCCAGCCATGCATGCAGAATTCCACCTGCCATTTGTAAAGAAGGGTGTGTGTGTGTTTGTGTGCATGCATGTAAAACGGGGTGGTGTGCATGTGTGAATTGGATCCAAATGCCTTCCAGATTCAGGGATACCGAGGTAACCATAAAAAAGAATGACAAAAAATCTCCTATGAGGATTTTTTAGCACTTGTTCCGTATTCCGTCTCTTCTCTCACAACCGTAAAGTCACATTCCACTTATTTTAACACACTTCTTTATAGGTGTGTGTGCTTCTCCATTTGTCTTGCGAAGACGACTGCTGTGTGATGATATATCGGCTGCTAGATTCTGCACATATGTGTCTGTGTATGCGCAGGAAGTAGCGAGCGAGCGAGCGAATAGATCTTGATTACATTTGCAAGGCATGAGCTGAAGTGAAGGTCTGAATGAGATGCTCGGTGCTCAGAGTTAACGGCAAAGGAGCCTAATGCTCCTCTGAATGCAAGAGAAGCGTTTTCTTTTGTAAGTAACAGCAGCCACGTCAATACCAGCTCGGCCCTCCAGCTGTACTGGGTTCTGAATGATTCAGCACCGGGACGATGTCTTTCCAAAGGAAATTAGCTCCGTGTTATGCCAGAATGTGTTTAAGAGTGAGCTGAAATGTGTTTCGTGAATGCTCCAGATGTTTTTGGCATCACGCTTGTGTAGTTGATGGTTGATGAAACCCTGTACGTACCCTGCAATATTATGAGATTGTTTTTTTTTGAGCAGATGCTCTATGGTAGTGGTTCTCAGTTGGTTTTTGGTGGTGTGTTGGCAACCCAAAACTGTAACAAATTTTTTTTTTTTTAAGTCAAACATTTAAATTCATTAACATTGCCATTAACTACATAGGCACAACAATTTGCAAAAAATAAGGAAAATTAAGTTTTATTTTCTAAATATCTTTTAATGGTTTCGTTAGTCAATATTTCACTGCACAAAACATATGTAATGTAGTTGAGTCCTATTTTCTTTTACTTTGCATAGTGTTGTTCATGATTTTTATGAATATCCAGCTTTTAACTTAGCTAATCTAAAGTCAAGCATTTATCTGCTTTTTTTAAGTTAAAACAAAACATTATTACTTATGTAATGTTGAAAATCAAAATCATGATTAAGTAAAAATAAAATAAAATAAATTTATGATAACATTTTTATATTTTAATGTATTTTAAAATACAATTTATTCCTGTGATGGTATAACTTGTATCCTGAGTGTCTCAGAAATACAGTGCCTTCCATAAGTATTGGAACAGTAAAGACAAAATTGCTTTCTCTGCTGTGGAGTCAAGACATTTGCAAATATGATTAAAAGATGAATATGCAACAAAACTACAGAATGTCACATTTTATCATTAGGTCTTTCAACACATACATGTTTTACCAAATAAAAAGGACAGCACGTTTAGAGTTCATCCCACTATATGATGTGAGCCTAAGTATTGGAACAGCTGAATTTAAGGCAGATGTAAAAGATTAAAAGCTAATATTTAGTTGCAGATCCCTTGCTTGCAATCAGAGCAGTGAGTCTGCAACACATAGACATCACCAGACTCTTGGTCTTATGCTTTGAAATGCTTTTCCCCAGCCTTTAATGCAGCCAATTCCAACTGTTGCTTGTTTTGGGGAGTTTCTGTCTTTAGTCTCCTCTTCAGCTGGTGAAATTAATGTTCAATTGGATTTAAATCTGGAGATTGATTTGGGCAATCTAAGACAAAGTCCTTGACTGAACTGGCAGGTGTTTTGGGTCATTGTCCTGATCCAATATGAAGTGCTTTCTAATGAGTTTGGTGGCATTTTTTTGAATATTGGTAGCCAAGATGATTTTGTACCCTTCCAAATTCATTCTGCTACTGCCATCATACATTAAGTCATCATTAAAATTAAGAGGTCCAGCTCTAGAGACAGCCATGCATGCCCATGCCATGAACCCACCTCCACCAAGCTTTACAGAAGGATCATTTGCAGTTCCCTTTTTTCTCCAAACTTTTGCTTTCCAATCACTTAGATAAGGGTTAATCTTTGTCTCATCACATTTGTGAAGAATCTTGGCTTTCTATTTTTGGTGCTGATCAGAGGTTTGCATCTTGCTGTGTAGCTTCTGTAATTCTGTGTCAAATTCTCCTGCGGACTGTAGATTGTCAGAGCATCACCCCAACTTTCTGGAGGTTGTTGGTGACTTTACAGACATGTATTTTAGGGTTCATTTTCACAGCTTTTATGATTTGTCTGTCATCAACTACTGTTGTTTTTTTCGTTGTTGGTTGCTGATGTCGCCGGTAGTTTCCAAGCCCTTGATTTATCCATGCCCTTTGTTTTTCCTATAGTTCTAATTGACTTCCTCTTTTCTTTTAGCATCCAAATTGCTTGCTTTGCTTACTTCATTTCAGAGTCAGCTTCCTCGTCTTCATCCTGGTTTGTGTGTATCATCATGGAATGCAAGACTTATAATGCAGAAGCAATGGATATAACTGATAAGACACATTCCCTGCTTTTAATATCTGAAGACTTAATGCAACAGGACACAGCTGAACACTTAGAAAGAGCTGTGAGGCAACTGTTCCAATCCTTATGCTCACATCAGATAGGGAGATGAAACTCTAAAAGTGCTGATCTTCTTAGCTGGTAAAACATGTGTGTTGAATCACCCAATAATAAAATGTGACATTCTGTAGTTTTGTCTCATATTCATCTTTTAATCATACATACAGATTTCTTGACTCCACAGCAAACAGAACAATTTTGTCTTTACTGTTCCAATACTTATGAAGGGCACTGTATATATTAATATATATTCTTCATTATTATACATGTTGAAAAAAAAGTACAAAAGCATTTTTTAAAATAGCAATCTTTTGTAACATTAAATATGTCTTTTATTGTCACTTTTGATAAAATTATTTTACTCCAAAGAAAATCTGACTGACTGCCCTTTGTCCATTTGATTAACTTCTGCTTATTGACAGATGAATTTGGTAGATAAGCACACAACTTTTATGTTAAAAAATTAAAATGGGGTGATGAAACCGTAAACCTTGTAAAGGTACCATATAGTATCTTTTCCCAATAATATTATATTTTTAATTGTATATGCTCATTTTACATTTAGATGACCTTTGTTGTTGTCTGGCACTCAAAGTTAATCTTTAAAAATACTCCACATTCAATAACACTGTTAAATGTAATCTTAAGCAAACCTTAATCAACAGAATTGCATTAGATGTGGAAAAGACTGAAAACTGGCTAGGCCTGTTTATTTTGTATGATTAGTATTTATTATTTTCATTTACCCCATCAACCCTATCAGAATAGACCTGTGACCCATTTGTAGGTCATGACCCACCAGTTGAAAACCACTGCTCTATGCCGCCGTCCTGTGAACTGTCCTCTTGTTTAGCAATGCATGTAGTGTTCTTAATCCAGCACCCATATCAAGATTCCAGGCAGTGCTACAAAAGGGGTCAAGATTTGAACTCTCTCCTCAGCCGCTCGTTCAATTTGATTATAATTGACCGACAGGCTGAGAGGCAGCGAGATAGAGAGAGCTGGTGTGCAAAGCTAATGAGAACTGATTGTAAATACAGCAGCTGGAGAGCCACGTGTCTGCCCGGCCCTCTTCAGCCCGACTCGGGTAGAGTGTTTTAAAAGCACTGGAGCATGGGCCACTCGCCTATATGGAGCGGCAGCCGAGAGCTTATGATGGGTCTGACCAGAGGTTTCCGTCTGCTCTCGTTCTCTTTTTTCATAAGCACGAGTGGCTTGTTCACACCAATGTTCTGGCCTGATCTCTTAAAATGGCCACCACTTCATCAACCACCCACCTCTGCTATTAAATACATCCGAATATATCCTGACACCTCTGCGGTGCTCACAGGGCACTGAACGCAGAGAAAACTCTACAAGGTGTTTATAGTAGTCTCAGAGCTTTCACTAGTTGACAATACTGAGATTCTGTAGCTTCTTACACTGTTTAAAGGAACTTATATGACTTTATCATGGATTTAGTGTACAATTTATACATTTTGTAGTTTAAAAATTTACTAATGTTGATTTTTGCTTACAGTATAAATGGTGCTTGATCTGTGCATTTTTCTCTTCTGATTCGGATGAGAAACATTATGCTTGATCTGTGCATATTTCTCTTCCGATTCAGATGAGCAACATTATGAATAGCCATAAGCAACACTTTGAAGTTAAAAATGTTTTAATGATGGATTTGTTTAGCACAAATACACAGCTGTTCATTTCACAAGATGTCAGTTGAAGGACTGGAGTCATGTGGATCAGCTGTTTGAACTCTCATTCTGACGGCACCCATTCACTGCAGAGGATCCATTAGTGAGCAAGTGATCTCATCTACTGCTTTGGATCGCCTGAAGGGTGAGTACATTTTCAGCACATTTTCATTTTTGGGTGAACTATTCCTTTAGTTCTTTACTTAGTATAGACCATAGGGACTGTCCTGTGCACTTGACCAGCTTTAAGCACACCTGAAGAACAACTTAAGTGTAATGGTGTTAGATGTGTGTATACATGTTTGCTTGTGTTTGATTGGAGGTGAGTGGGAGGTGTGCTGATGTTGACCCAGAAGTGAAGTGATGCGTGGAGGACAGACAGCAGTGTCAGCAGGAGAGAACAGGTTTCTTAACAGGTGAGAGAAGCTGTCGGTCGTATGTCCCACTTACACTGCTAGTCCAAAGTTTGGACTACTCATTCTTTATTATTTTTATTTTAAAATGCTGTAAAGAAGTCATGGAAATTATGAATAATAAGTAACTCAAATGAAAATATTGGCATTATGTAGTGACCAAAATGTTAAATGTAAAATTTATTGTTATTAATAAAATGTTAAAGGCCACCTATTATGCCCATTTTTACAAGATATACTATTAGTATCAGGTGCCCCTAGAATGTATATGTGAAGTTTCAATTCAAAATACCCCACAGATCATTTATTATATAATTTTGAAAATGCCTATTTTGAGTGGAAGCAGAAACAGGCTGTTTTCATGCATGTCTCTTTAAATGCAAATGAGCTGCTGCTCCCCGCCTCCTTTTCCAGAATAGGGCTGTGCCTTTACAGCTCATACCTCAGATACTCTGACTGACAAAATAAAACATCTGGTTGGTTTTGATTATTATGTCCATCATGCTGAAATCATGCATTTTAAACCATCAGTTTGAACTTCTGATTATACGGTTTTCTGAGTGCACACATTCAACGCATGCACAAAAAAAATCATCTGTTACACAGCATGTGAGTACTAAACTAAGTTCTCTTTCATGTCTTATTGTGCTTAAGCTGTCAAATACACACAGGTTTGTTAAAGACAAACACAAGTTACAAAAACAGTAGGTTATGTCTGTGAGGGTAAACAGCTGGGAAAGAAATTACATGTTTATATTAGATCTGTGTATTAAGTGATAGCAGCGTAATATACAGGACTGCTGTCTATGCTGACTATATGACCCAAACAATGAAATAAAAACAGAAAATCACTCACTGCTCTTGAAATAATAATTTCTGTAGCTCTAATAAGAAGACATTTCTTACTTGAATGCTGCTTTAAATGCCATCAACAGTCGTGGGCGGGGCCTGTAAAATGTGGTGACACATTTGACGGATTCTGCAAAGGGCTTGTTCTGAGATTTATGGGGATTAAAAAAAGGAGCAGGTGGATTTTTATCATTATAGGGTGGTTGTGTACACACTACCAAGACACATTTATGTTTAAACAACATGTAAAAGTGAATTTTCCATTATAGGTGCCCTTTAAAGGGTTAGTTTACCCAAAAATGAAAATTCTGTCATCATTTACTCACCGTCAAGTTGTTCCAAACCTATATGACTTTCTGTTGAATCTGTTGAATACATAGAAGATATTTTAAAGAATTTTGATAAGCAAACAGTTGATGGTAGACATTTACTTCCTTAGTTTGGAAAAAAATATGTGTGTATATGCATAGCTTGTGTCTTTATTCAGTTGCTTTTCTTCTCATAGTGGAAAATTAAGGTCACTTTGTGACAGACATATGACTAATTCAGTACTCCGCAAGCTGGCTGATGATTGGTTCCTCTCAGGTTGGCCACAGACAGCGTCAGGATACAGGACTGTGTGTGTGTGTACCTGTAGGCTTCTCTGATATTTACAGCAGGGTCCGTTCTTTATTTAATCATTGCCCCTGGGTTTCTCTTGGATGTTTTGCCTGCAGCAACTTTAGACAGCTGATGCCATATTTGGTCTTTACCAACAGGTCTCCCATTCATGGTACTCTCAGTTGAGACAGAGGATTCAGGGCTGGACTAGCAGTGTTGACAGCTGTGAAACCCATGAACAAGAGGAGCAGGACTGTGTGCATGTGTGCTTGCAGATGTGAACATATTTGCTTGCTCACAACATATATCTCATCTTTCACTTAAAAAAAGAAATGTCCCTGTTTGGATCAAAAACCCTGATATCAAGATTGAGCACGGAAGATATATTTTCTCTTTCATTCGCCTATAAAATCCCAAGGCTTATAGAAAAATAAGTGGGTATTACTCTGGAGATAGTTTGGATATTGCACAGAGTAGGACAAAAGATCAGGGTATGAGAGAGAGTTATCTCCAGCTTTACTCTACAGGCCACATTTACAGCCCAAGCTGAAGGAATGCGCATTAAAATTTCAAGCTTTGTTAAATCTTATCTTCAGGACGATCGTTTTAAATGAATGTGCTCTCCAACACCGGCTTCATCAGCAATTTGAATACTTTTGCTAAGATATCTAGTTCACTTTGACCTTCTGTAAATATTCAGCCTGTTTAAACATGACCGTGAAATTAGTTTTATATCAGGGTGCTTTCAAACTGAGGGCCAAATATAAATAAATAACATTTTAATAATAAGTTAAATGTTTTTCAAAGAAGCATCTTATCAAAAATACAGTAAAAAACAAAACATTGTGAAATATTATTAAAATAACATTAAAATAATATTTAAAATATTTAAATTAGCTGTTCTATTTTAAAATATATTAAAAATATAACTTAAAAGGATAGTTCACCCAAAAATGAAAATTCTGTCATTAATTACTCAATCTCATGTTGTTCCAAACCTGTAAGACCTTTGTTCATTTTCGGAACACAAATTAAGATATTTTTGATTCATTCCGAGAGCTCTCTGACCCTCCAAAGACAGCAAGGATCCTTACACGATCAAGACTCAGAAATGTAGCAAGGAGATCGTTTAAATAATCCATGTGACATCAGTGGTTCAACCGTTGTTTACATATATGATAAATGGCGCTCACTGGTTCACGTTGAAGAGACGAATTTGATACATATATTTTTGTTTTCTCCCAAAAAAATATTCGCTATAGCTTGAAAATTACGGTTGTACCACTGATGTCACATCTATAATAATAAAAAAATTACTTACTACCTTTCTGAGCCTTGATCGAGTAAGGATTCTTGCTGTCTATGGGAGGGTCAGAGCTCTCAGAATGCATCAGAAATATTTTAATTTGTGTTCAAATTACTATCACTTACTAAGTTAAAAATTACTATCAAATTTAGTATCTTTTAATCCTGTAGAGGTAAAGCTAAATTTTCAGCAGCCATTACTGCAGTCGTCAGTGTCACCTGATCTTTCAGAAATCATGAAAATATGCTGATTTAAGAAGATTTAACAAACATTTCTAATTATTATCAATGTTGAAAATAATTTTATTTAAAAAAAAGAAAAAAAATATAAAAAAAAAATTATACTATACAAAAAAATAGAAAGTATAAAAAATTCAAATAAAATTATTTTTAAAAAATTATTTCCTTGTTGAATCAAAGAAAAAAATTGAAAAAAAAAATCATACTGACCCCGACTGATGGTAGTCAAATAGAATATATTTAATATATTATTATTGTAAAAGGAGTCAGAGGCGTATCCAGTGCAGAACTTTATTCAAAGAATGGTCCAGGCAGAAATTAATGGCATCAGGTATATCAAGAAAAAACAGAACCAAGCAATAAAAAATACACAATCCAAGATCAGACACGGGAAAGGGAAATGCTAGACAGGCTAAACAAGACTTCGCAGTGAGTGAGAGTGATTGCTGCTTTTATGTGTGTGTAAATGAGGTGCAGGTGTGGCAAGGAAATTGGCTGATGAATGAGGTGCAGGTGTGGCAAGGTGATTATGATGCAGTGACTCATGGGGAATGTAGTTCGGGTGTGGTGCAAGAGTAGAGAGGTATCATACTCAAACCAAAATCATTTTGAATATTAGTAAAATGGTCCTTATAATATATCACTAAAATAAAATTAATGGGCACTCCAACTAATGATCGTGACAATTATTATTATCAACCTCTGATGGTTACTCTAAAGAACCTGTAACTCATTTTTATTAAATATTTTGTCAATTTTGATACAGTTTCACATTATGTGTATTATTTTCTTTGGCGCTATAGTTACAGCAATGATTTACGATTATCGCTGTATAAAAGTTGCTTGCCTTTGGTTATTTGTTTATACAAAAATACTGCTTCAGTAGGCTGTACTAAGAACAGGACAGTTTGAGAGCTGCATCTGTTAGTAAATAGTTGTCAGTCTCTGACTGTGTGAATGCAGCCATCAAGCCTCCATCAAGTGGAGGAAAGTTTGATGTTGAATGTCTCAGAACTAGCAGGTGTGTGCTATTGGCTCAGAGCCAACTGGGTCCATGAACTATGCTGACTGGCTGTGTGTGAATGATTTAGGAACTGGCTATCTTTCTTGCCCCAGTATGCAGTGTGTGTGCGCATGTGTGTGTGTGTTCGGAATACAGAGTGAGAATTCATGGGCCTCTGAATGGAGGTTTGGCTCAGAGACTTCACTGTTGTATGTGACAGATGGTGGAAAACAGCAAGTGCTGAGGAGAGATATTCAAATCTGATCTTGGAGAATGTGAAGAGGGTTTCTGGCCAGAGCAAAGCCTCTTGCAGAGAGAAAGATAAAGAGCAGAAGGGGAAAAACTGAGGTGAGATCAGACAGAGGGAGAGGGCTTGATCAGATTTGTAGAGAAACCCAAAATTGCTTTTTTGTTTCTTTATATCCATTCAGGATGTTCTGAAAGTGGGAATTCATTCTTCCATCCTCCATTCTCTATAATAATTTGTCAAGCTGATTTTACGGTTAGCTGATTTTCACATTAAAGCTGTACCAGAAATACTGATCTCATAAAATGTAAATACAAGAGGCCCCAACGGCAGTAGATATTTCGGTCTGCACCACACTAGATTTGTGCTTAACCACGACTAGTTGGTGGATTGCTTAAACAATTAGAGTAATTAATTCGAATGAGGTCCTGAATAATTAAGCTGGTTTTAGGATAAAAATGGAAATATTTGTATGAATCTTGCTGAAAAAGAATCTAAAACATACAGTCTAAGCTGGTTTGCTGGTTTTAGATGGTCTTAGCTGGTCTGACAGCTTGGTCAAACTGGTCTTTGGCTCAGCCAACAGATTAGAGACCAGATCAAACCAGGCTGATATATAAAAGTTATAATGTGGCTGTTGTGAAACATCACACTTTCTTCCCCCCATGGTATAGCTGGTATTGATTTAAAGGGGATAAAAATGCTACTTATTTTCCAGAAGGTTTTTTTTGTGTGAAATGTCCAAAGTCTTAAAAAAAATCAAGCAATCAGTGTTTTTTTATACGTACACTGTAAAAAAAAAAAAAAAAATCAGCAAAATTTACAGTAAAAATTAGCATCTGTGGTTGCCAAAACTTACCATTTAAAAAATATGGTATCATCATTTTACATTTTACTGTTGCCATACACCCAAATACAAAACACCATCATAGTAACAGATAAAATCATGCAATAAAAACATTAATTTAGCAACATAAGATATCATACAACCCTAATTTACATAACTGATAAGAAATAAAAAAGATTTATCACAGAGAATTCTGGCACTGTCAATTTACAGTTTTTCCACTGTAAAATGCAAGATGACTTGTTCTTTTTCACTTCTAAAAACAGTAAAAGTATTATACTAAAAAAAGGTAACAGTATTTTACTATTAAAATTGCATGAAATTTCCCATTAGATTAGATCTATTACAGGTTTTCACTTTGTATATAGTAAGGAAATTTACCATTAACCAATTAACAGGTTTTTACTGTAGCATTTTTTCTATCAAAATTACTATCAAATTTAATTAGTTATTTAACAAAAGAATCATATTGGAGATTAAAAGAGTGCAAACTATAACAAATGCTATATGTGTGTGTGTGTATGTCTGTGTGTAGATTAGTAAGTTGGAGACCCATGCCAGTGGATGGTGGTACTGGTGATGGTGGACCGCCTGGTCTGAGACTGAAGAATGAAGCGAATGAAGCAGACCTATCCCGTCTGTCTCCTAATAAACAGGCACCAGATCCTGGGCCCCGGCCAGAGGGGAGCCCTGCCACCCAAACCGCCATCTCTCCCTCGCCTCTAGAGCCTAGCAGGGAGGCGAACGGCCACACGCCGTCTGACAGAAAGACAGAGAGAGCAAAGCCAGCGGGCCATATGTGTCTGGTTGTGAGAGGAACTCAAACCACAGACTGTCCAACTCAGAAATGCTGCATCTGCCCAGCTCTTCCTCATGGCAGAATTAATGGAGCGCTCAGCATGGAGCGGGGTGAAAAAGTCACAACTAAAGAGTAAGATGCCTTTTTGATGGATATATTAATTAGAACATGTAAGAGGTATATTTCTTTCATTAAATGTAGATTGTAGTCCAAGCTTGTAGTATATAATTTCATTATAGTATATGGACTAGACCGTTTAATCAAGTTATATCTGGCTCTTTTGAAATACTAAACCATGTTATAGAAGTGGTAGCTCTTCTTTGTTAATTGCAGTCGACAGTGATGAATGTACATTTTATGTGTATCATTTTTACATAGAAAAACATGAAAGGTGTGTTTTGTATGGAATATGCTTTTTTTCATCTCTAACAAAAAAACTAAACAAAACAACAAAAAAACAAAAACAAATGCAAATTATGAGCAATAAAGTTGCATCTGTGGTGTATAAATGATAAAATCATTTTGAAATATAAAGTTGCAAATATAAAAATACCACAATTAAAGAAATAAACTTGCAATTACCTTTTTTTATTTTGAAGAGGAAATTGCCTTCAATAGATTTAATATTTGTGGCCATTTTGTTAGCTATTATATTATATTATATTATATTATATTATATTATATTATATTATATTATATTATATTATATTAATTATATTATATATTTGGACACTTAAGTCTGATATAATGCAAATAAATTTACACAACAGACTATGATAGCAATAGCCGTTTATTTAAAAAAATACTTGTATCACAACCACAAATTTTCTGGCTGAATTTAATGCAAACTAAATATTTTGTAACTATTTTTAGTGTGACTGAAGTGTCCAAAATACATCAGTATAATATTAGTCACTGGCTGCACTAGTCTTGAGATATTCAGCATTGGTGAATGTGTGAAGATACCTGTTCAACAGGTGTGTACGGTCATATGTTCATATCAAGAGAGATCTGTCTAGCTGTTGAATGTATTCATGTTCCATTTCATGGTGCATGACATAACCCCTTATCTTCAGAGCAAATGTATGTCAGATTGTGAGTTGCATAATAATTTGTCACATATGGCATCATGCCAGATGTTTACAGAAGACAGCAATCAAACGGCGGATGTGTGCATTGCTCATCTGCCATATCTTTTCACAGCAGATACCTCACAAGGTGAAGCCATTGTGTAATGAAGATATAAGCCCTATCAGTTAGATCCAATATCAGACGGATCAGATCTCCTGCCTTTGTTAGGAGACTGTGGGTAGTCAAGGAATTTTTTAAAGAGTAGGCAGATGACTCATGATGCCGATTCTCTTCCTTCATGGGGTTTTTGGCTCATTAAATACTTAACGGTGTGAAGAGACTTGGAACGACCTGATGGCTCTATCACACCCCTCGCCCCTTTTGCCCTTCAGCTCAGCATTGAGCCATGCCCACTCTAAGGACATAGACCACCATTAAGCCCTGCCCACCCCAATGCCACAGGCCACAAACCGAGGTCAACCATCCATGTGGTGAATCAGAGCACCCACTACCATACTAATTTGCTTTAATGAATCCTACGCCACATTTTGATATTATAAATGCCACCACAGGCAAATTGCATATCCATACGTCAATACAAAAGTTGTTTGTTCAGTGAATAGCGCTTTACTTTTTGTTTCAGGGGTGATAAATTAATTAAATATATTTGCTTACTTTTTATTTAAATTACATTTCCTTCATGTGGCTCTTCTTCATCCTAGTCGCTTCAGACTTTGACTTATCCGCTGCTGCTTTTTTACCAAAAGCTGTTTATCTTGTTTTTGTTCCTTTTTTAAAAATTCTTTTTAAGTTGGAATTTGAGGTGAGGTGGCCATATCTCACAGAAAGTTTAACTGGAATTAAAGGAAGTTAATTTAGCACAGTTAATGGAATTCTGGGAAATGAAGTGCTCTTCCACTTTGGTTTATAGATTTAAGTACAAATTTTTATATTTCAAACATGTTTGTTTATCTGTCTGTGATGCCTATAAAATGGTATACTTTCAGAATTTTTAAGCATCTTTAACTTTCAGACAAGACTTTGTGAAGCCATCATTTAAAGTGAAGATATGCCTTTTTGTTTCAACAGTTTATTCACTTCTTTATTTTCTATATTTTAAACATCTTTTTATCTGTCTGTAAGGCCTATAATACCATTATACTTCAAGAAGTTGTAAGCAATCTTTAACTTTGTGAATCCATCACTTAAAGTTTGTCAAAGCTTTCTCGTTAAAAATGACACTCGTTGCAGTTGTATATGCTTCTTGGGTTTTTAGTTCATTTAATGCTTTATTCAAATTCTGCATCCTGTTTACTACTGCAATACAAATTCAATTCTAGTTCACACAAACTTTGGTAGTTGGCCTCTGATGTCCAAGCATTTATCCTTGTTTTCTGGTATATACTGTTATACTGTGTTCTGTGGTTGTGCTGAAAGCACTATATAACACTATTTATTATTGTTTTTATTGATTCCAGAAGACAAGATTTTTTTCTAGAAGACTGATGTGACTGGACTCTTCCTCCCATGTGAGTCTACATCATTTTAAATATTAAATATCATTGTATTTTACCATATCGTGACCCTGGACCACAAAACCAGTATTAAGTCGCTGGGGTATATTTGTAGAAATAGACAGAAATACATTGTATGGGTAAAAATTATTGATTTTTATTTTATGCCAAAAATCATTAGGATATTGAGATCATGTTCCATGAAGATATCTTGTAAATTTCCTACTGTAAATATATCAAAACTAAATTTTTGATTAGTAATATGCATTGCTAAGAACTTCATCTGGACATCTTTTAAGGCGATTTTCTCAATATTTAGATTTTTTTGCACCCGCAGATTCCAGATTTTCAAATAGTTGTATCTCGGCCAAATATTGTCCTAGATACAATAATTGACACTTATGACTTGTTTTGTGGTCCAGGGTCACATATTCTACTGCTATTTGCTTTTTATGAAAGCTTTTTAATTAAAAACTTGTGTGTTTTTAAAGCATGACTGCTTGTAGTAAGGGCAGAGAGCTGCAGTAATTCTCCAGGAAGGAAACAGGGGGCGCTGTGCTCTCATGTCTTACTACATCACATCTGTCTGTTTTGTAGTACAGCCTAGGAGAGGATTTGCTTAATGTAATAATGACCTACTAGTAGTTTCCGTGCCTCTCTGCCAATCTCAACTTTTGTGTGAGTAATAACTCTGGCATTCACGCTCTTTGGGATAACTGATCAAATTCTTATCAAAAAGGTGCAGCTCAAGTGACATTTGGCACCTCCGGGGTCTTGAGAAAATGAAACTTCCCGGGAATATTTTAAAGATTAGTGGGTATTAGTTAAAATCACCTTGTGTTACGTAAGGAGCAAGCTTTTCTTGAACATGACATGGCAGCACACAGCTTTCAACACCTTATTTTATTGTCCCAACATTCAAAAGTACAAATAATTCAAACACAACAGTTTTATGAAAAAGAAAAAAACATTTACAGCAAGTATTTTTTTCCATATTTTGTTTCCAGTTTCAGAAATGACCTAAACTAGCAAGGATAACATGAAGTCATTCATCGCAGTAATTTGATTCGTAATAAGAATAAGGATAATGAGAATAATATTAATCATAGTAACAATAATCAATAATCGATAGATAAGTAATAACATAAGTAGGAGAGACCAGCTTGGTCCGGTGAACTTTTTTTTTCTTTTTTTTTCATCTTTTTTTGTCTTTAAAGATTTATAGATTTTTCAGATAGTAAACAAACACATTTCAGGAGAAAATGAATTATGACAAGAGCCTTGTTCCTCACTTTGCCTTCCCTCCTACACTACTGGCTGATGGGTTCCTATTGGCAGGCTGCCACTATAAGGCGCTACAGGGGGAGAGACACTGCGATATGGGCACGCACTATAGAGGCACGGCCCCGCATTTCCAACACCCCCGCAAACTCTCACGCGTCCTAGACGCTCTCCCGTGCAGTCATCCACACTCAGACACGCGGAGGGTGATGCCATTAACCAAAAGAGGAGGACGTAATGCAGGAAATTTGTTCGTACATCAGAACAACATTCTACTGGGGTCGTTGCATAATTCAAACTCCCAACCGCAGCGGGGTTTGAGAAGGGCCGTGCCGCCTCAGCCGCCCCCTTAGAGACGGAGCAGAGGAGGATGGATGGCATTAGAGGTGGAGGAATGTAAGACAGCTCATGAACGTGACTTTTGTTTTCCGTTCTCCAGCATTCACACCGGTCTTAACAAGAGCCGAGCTCTCCATTCAGGAAGTTTACCTTTCAAAATAGACTATATCTTAGAAAATATATAACAGGTGTCATCTATCAAATATTATCTGCTATAGCTATTTTTGTTCAACCAGTACAATCAGAGTCAATGCTTTTTATTCTTTTCTCCTTTTTCTGGAGTATCAATGTGGTTTAAATGAAGGTTACAGTTCAGATGAGTCGATGAATCATACTAAAACAATGGACACATATCGATCAATCAAATTAGGGCAGCAAAGCCTGACATGAACGTCGTCGAGATCCATGAGAAACTACATTTCAGACCCACATTTTTGCATAAAGTTTAATCACGAAGCAACGGTAGTGTGTGGAGGGAGGGCGGGAAGTGGCTTTTAAAACTACACAAACTTATCACAGGTTATATTGAACCAGAACAACTGTTATAACATTCTATTAAGACTAAACTTTATTGAAAAAGATTTAAAGATTTATGTTTAACAAGACAAGAAAAAAGCAATAGCAAATTGAACTATCGGCTAGGTTATGCATAGCGAGTAACTGTTTCTATTAATAAGGGAAGAGCCTCACCAACCCTCTTGACATTTTTTTCGTTTTCGACTTTTAAATTTTTTTGTATTGTAATTTTGATATATTGGTACAAAGCACAAACGTACTAAAATTTCTCAGTGCACAGGACTAATGGAAGAGCGTCTCCCCTAGTCATTTGTTCCCTTTAGCTCAGAAAGACCCCCCCTCCCTGTACCATAATCACGCAAAAACACAGACAACATAAGAAAGGAACAAGTAAATAAATAAATAATCGAGATAAATAAATAATTTAATCAATGAGACAATCAATCAATCGATCAATAAATAAATACAGATTTTTCTCAAGAAGCTTTTTGTTCGATTTCTTTTGCTGCGGCGGTAAATCAAATAAATCGATCCAATTTTTCAGTTCTTTTTTTTTGCGTTTTTTTTTCTTTATCTTCACAAGCGACATGACAACATATTAAACAGGATTCCTCACGAGTTTTTCTAAGTAACTGAACCATCACTTCATAAAGTTTTCATATGAAAAAAGACAATCCCGAACGAAAAACAGTGACAACTCAGATAGATATAGATATTGGAACAGAAAATGTTGACTATATATTATCTATTTGTACACAACAAAGAAAGACACAGTCGTAATAGATCCTTTGAGGAAACAAATACTAGACTAACAGAACTAGCTAATTATCGCTGAATTTTGACAAACGCTGTACACTCAGCAAATAACCTAGAAGTAAGCAAGCCAAAGGAACGTCGTCGTGGACGCCCGAATTTGTTTGTCTGGACCTTTTCCAGACCAGACGACGACCGACGACGGCAATTTCGAAAGAATAACATCAACGAAAGAAGAAAAACAGCAGCTTAATATAATGCCAACATCGAAATTTTCTTTTTTTTCTCTCTAAACAACACGAAGAACAACAAAGTTGGATATTTAAGATATGTGAACCATGTAATATAGCACCTACTGTTGATCGCTAAAGGAAGTACATCTTGAATGCGATATCACAAAATCATAGCGAATTAAACGTAACCATGTATATGTCATCCGAATGGTGAAAGAAGTGTGTGTGTGCGCGCGTGTGTGTATCTTTATTACTTATATTCCAAAGACGGATGGTCTAACGTAAATGAGTGGACGATGAGTGGCCTTGCTTTGGGCTCTTGACTGTGAAGATGTGGTTGGCCTGGGAAGACCCCTCCCCCTCTCCTATTGGGTATCGCTGTTGAATAATTACTGCTATGAAAAATTACCTGCCTGAATTTGCATCCCTTGATAAATTCTTCCATCTACAAAATTCTTCCATCGCCAATCCGGTTCTCCCCGAAAAACAAACGACCTTGGATCCTAAAAAGTACCACGGCAGAACGAACAAGACAAGGTGGCACCTGACCCCTCCCCCCGTCCCTAATTAGCCAGTCAAAATATTTTTCTCTTTTTTCAAATCCAGATTCTTGTAAAAATTCTTCAATAATTATTTGAATCATTATTTATAAAAATAGATCTTCTTTCTCTTTATTTTTTCATTTTTTCTAAACGCATTTTCAAGCAAAGAGATTTTCTCTTTGGCAACAGTGTGTGTGTAGGTTTTTTTTTTTTTTTTTGACGCAACGTGTCATCAGGAGCGCTAGCCCGTCCCTTCCCTCGCCCCTTCCCCCTGAATCCCCCGTGAGGACAGACGTGTGTTTTGTTTGCAGTACAAAACCAAAACTATGCTAGAAACATCTTCTGCATTAGAGAAAAGGGATGGCCTCATCCCTGTCAATTCATTTTGGGGATCTCTAACAATTTACACCAAAACAAATGAATGAATGATCACTGATTTTTTTTCTTCTTCTTTTTTTTAAAAAGAGCCCCCTCCTGTTCTCTTACCAGGGAGGCATTATTCTAACGACAGTGGATCCGGATTTAAAAAAGAAAGAAAAAATCCTGAATCGACACCAAGAGAGTTCGATCTAAAGAAGGACATTTTCTTCTTCAAAATAAGGGCGGTCTGGTTTTGCTACTGTTTACAGAGAAAAAAAAAGACTAAAGTAAATACAACCACGAGAACTCAAGAAGATATACAACAGAATCCCTGTACCACTTCCAGGGTCTCCAAATAATGAATATTCTCAATTTGTCATTTTGTAATACTTAGGCAACATTGGCTTATAGGTCCAAAGTTATATTATAAGCCATATCCAGTTCTTTTTTGTGGGTTTGTTGGTTGGTGTGTTCCTGTTTTGAGTAACTGAGTGGGCAGAGGTGGGTTTTTAGTATTAGAGGAGCTGTAAGGAGCTACACAAGTGATGGGAGGGGAGTTCAGGACTTGTGGGTCTTGTTGGTCTTGAAAGACACTTGCAAGACACGGTCACCCAACCGATACCCATTCAGACTGGCGATGGCCATGGCCGCTTCGTCGTAGTTCGTCATGGTGACGAAGCCGAACCCCTTGCACTTGTTGGTGTTGAAGTCGCGGATCACCTTGACGTTGTTGACGGCGCCGAATGGTCCGAAGAGCTGCCACAGGACACTTTCGTCCGAGTCCGGTGACAGGTTGTAGACGAAGATGCACCAGCCCGTTCCTGTGTGACCGGGGATATTCATCCCTACTAGACTGGTCATGCTATCGATGGTGATGGGGGAGAACCTGCAGGATGAGAGAGAGAGTGAGGAAGATGCGTAAGTCAAGCTGCCATTAGACAAACTTCCAGCTGACTCTTCAAGGGTTACGCTAACAATTTCAGTGCCATAATCTTTTCAGCCTGTCTAAATATCTGCTCCTTGTTTTTCAGGCGGAAGGCAGCCGGAGGGTTTTTTTTAATACTGAGTGAAAAGGCTACGCCCGGTGCTGGCTGCGGGGGGCTGTGCCGAAGCGATGGGTGCCGAGACGCAGAATCTATTGGGGAAATAAATTACAGGAACTCTGCACATTAATACCTTCAAAATTCATCAGAGATTTCCATGCAACCGAGTAAATCTGCTCTCATTCTCCTTGTAATCTTTCCATTCTTGCCTTTTTTTCCTCCCTCATGATACAGAGATTTGAATGCTCAGTTGATTTCACTTAATTGCCTTTCCGCTTAAAGGAAATTTCCACTTTAAATAAAAGGTAAATTGGATAAAAGGTTCATTTCGTGTGCCACCTCTCAAGGAATGACTATAGGCATTATTGGGGTGTGCTTTAATTGAGATTTCCACTTTGCTGCCATCGTCTACGAATCGGAAAGGTTTGGGGAGGGGGATAGGAAGCTGCCAGCGAGCAGAAAATGGAAGCGGCATTTTCCAGCCAGCTAGCACGGGGAACAGAGTGTATTCCACCCACACCCTCTGCCGCTCCGCAGTGTGTGACTGTGATCGATAGCACTGCACGGACTACAGGGCCGGCCAATTCCCTGCTTCTTGTTCTGCCAAGAATTACTCAGACGTTTCATCTGCGTTTTAGGCCGTTCGTCCTGGCAGAGTCAATACATCTGTCTCTCTCTTTCGCTTTTGTGTCCTGTCGCTTGCGTCTCATTATGTAAATGAAGGGTATAATGGTAAGTCGGCACACTTGATGACAAGCAACCATCTCATGACTTCAATTATGCTGGTATTTCTGTGTAAATAATGAATCCGTAGCCATTATTCATCGAATATGGCTTTGTGGTAATTCGAATGCCAGTCATCTGCTAGGGGCGAGCGGGCGAGGGTCGGACTAGCGGATTGCTGACACAGAGCTGTCTGGTGACTACTAGGGCAGGGCCGAGTGCTGTCTGTTGTTCGAACTAAGGCGAACAGTTGGACGAGGAGTTGCATAGCAACAAGTGACTGACCTAGAGCCATCCCACCCTTCCGAGCTGCCCACCTTCACCTAGCAATGCTCACTTCTTCAGACCGGTCTTTGTTCATTAATTACCTTCCACGGCGTGCTCTGTGAGCACAACGCCTCCCCTGCCCCCCGTTGGTTTCATCTCCCCGAAATTTTCCCTCTCTTGAGGCAGACAGGCTTATTTGACAGCCGATCGCAGTGAGTGTAAATAAAAAGGAATCTTTCGTCTCGTCATTTGTTTTGAAAGACGCCGCTGCCTTGTTTGCATATCCTGTTTCATTGTTGCACTTCCCATTACTTGTCAGATTTTGCAAAAAAAAAGCATGTTTTCTTTCGAACAACAATTGTTAGATTCTGATCAGCCAGTGCCAAAATGCAAAGGACTTTTCTAGAAAGAGGAGAAATCTAGTAAATGCGGAGCCTTTAGTCTTAACAGAGAGGTATCTGTAAAAAAAAAAAAAAAACGTGCGCAATGCACAACCTTTCATGCTACTCCCTCCATCTTAGCCTTGAGTGTTCGAGGGACATCAAAGTGTTTCAATAGATACTAAAATATGCAACAAAATGTCATAAGCACTAAAACATGTTCAAAAGAAGCCTTTTCACTACATCCACAGCAGCACAAAGCAAAAGAACATGAGTAAACCCAACTGATCAGAGGCTCCTAAACCTGCAGTGAAACAGTACATTTCCTGCAGGGATCCAGGTGAGCTGTCACCCCCTCCGTCTTGCTCTAGACCAGCTCATTCCAACAAATAAAATGGAAACAAGTAGACAAAAAACATAATAGCCTTCCATCGATCCATGCATTTTAGCTGTTATATGTAATGCATTAGTAATATACATAATTTTGTTCAATTGTTGGCAGCTTGTAACTCTGAGCTGGACGGAGGTACGGCTTCAGCCCCTGAATCCTGTGGAAGCCACGCTTCAAAACAGGAGCTACACAACAATAAAACACAAAATACCAAAACGGAACTCATAAAAATTTTTGAATCATCATAATCAAACACTACAAATGATAAAAGATACTTACACTTTTAGGGCTACGGATTGGTAGGTTGAAATAAAAATAATCAAGAAAAAAAAAAGCCAAAAGAACTAAAGAGAAGGGAAAAAAACCTTGAACTGAACTGAATGCATGTGATTTTCAAAAAGAAGGGAAAAAAAATCATACTGTCAAACATGGACATCTGGCATTCGGTAAAGTTTTAATTACCTCTTAACGCCATAGGCCATATTAAGCAAATTGTCCAGCCTGTAAAGAGAAGGAGGGTTCTGGGGTTAATGCCAGGCAGATGGTTGACTCACTCAGTGGAACTAATGCTACATCCCTGCCTCACTGAAGGAAGACGCCCATCTAGCGATGGGCCATTACACTGTGCTGCCCCATCAGGCATCTCACAGAGTCAATCATACATCCAAAGAACAGAAGACTTGCAGCAGCACTAATGGTAACAGGAGGCCACTTGAATGCCCACCCAGTTATGTAGCCTAACAGTGCTGCAGTCCTAAAATATTATTCACTACATCATTTATGTAACATATATTCAAATAAAATTGCGATAAGTTGGCTCTAATTATTTAGATCAGTTTATATATATATATATATATATATATATATATATATATATATATATATATATATACTGTATATATATATATATATATATATATATATATATATATATATATATATATATATACTGTATATACTGTATATATTTTTAATTTATAATGCACTGGTATTTATTTAGATTTGTGTATGCTATAATTTCTAATATGATGAATATATAAATATATTTTATTTATATTTTAAAGTTCCTGTGAATAACCCTAAGCCACGCCTCAAAAACAGGAGCTTAAATTTATTCAGGTAATATATACATATTTCTATCAAGGAAACATTTTTTTTGGTTACATATTTAATACAATAAAATGGAGAATTCGCCCAAAAAAGAATGTGTATATTTCGAATATATATTCCAATACTGTAATGTATTTCTATAGGGACATTTAAAGAATGATTAACAAGGATATGAGCAAATCAAAAACAAAACTCAAAAAGAGAAATAAATGAATCATACAAACAGATACTCAGAGTGAATTATAAAGAATGAATCTTAGTGTCTGAACATGTGCAGATAATATGCTAGTGTTATGGATGAAATTGGTGTGGGGCCATCTTTCAGCATACCTGAAAACTAATATAAAATGACATTTCAATGAAGTTGGAGGCAGGATGTAATGCAGCATTAACTGGGAGTGCCCTTTCTTCTTCTTGCTGTCTCTTTCTTGTACGGTCTCTCTATTAGCCCCAATGACCCAGTGGGCCGGTGTATTACACTTTCCTTCCCCGTCAGTCATTCTCATTTTAGGCTCCTGTCTGTTTGGCTACTCTGCGACCTCCGTCCCTCACTCGGCTCGGCCTTGTCTCATTTCCTATTAAAACTGCTGCAAGATGGCCGACAGGGCTAATTACGGCTTTCTCACATTTCATACTGAACTTCTCCAGACAAAACACACACGTACACATGCTGGCCCTCCCTCTCTGCAGTGGTTCAACAGTTGGTGACTCTGCCTTCTGTGAACTTGAAGGAAAAACGGAGCCAAAATAAAGCGAGGACATTCAGCATGTCGAGTCATTAAGATGCCAATTAGCCAATTAGGGAGGCAGGTTGCGTTGTGGGTAAATGAGTTAATTGAAGAGAGGGGTCTGAGGTGCAAGAGCAGGCGATGTGTTAGATATATGCAGACGTGTCTAAACCCGGCCTACAGCTTTTCACACTTCCTCTCCAAACACACACACAACACAATGAGGCCTTTGTAAGGCCGACTAATACATGCAAATGGGACTCATCCTTTTCAGATCTCTTCAATAATAAGTGCTTGTGATGTATGAGAAATTAATTACTGATTTCTGTCATCAGTATTGCTGTGCAGTGCTAATTGCTTGACGAGTCCTGTTTGTCTAAACAAAGGATCTTTTGCTTTAAAGTAAACATCGCACCGACAGTTCATGTATCTAGAGGAGATAGAGTGTAACTCATCCAAAGTATTTTATATTTATGATACAACTGAATAATGAAATATTTTGAATGGTTATGAGCTGCATACTAGAGGCCATTATGCTTCCATTCATGCGATTGTGAACACACACTTTTAGGTGAACTCTGACCTGAGAATTTGTATAGTAAAAAAGATGTTTGACCAATAGAAGATAAAAAGACCACGCATTAAAAACCTATTCACACAATATAAAGAATGTATGCTTGAACGGTCTGCACATTCTAAGCTCCATGGTTAGCATTTTTGTGAGAAATTGATATTTTAACATTTCAAATTCATTATGTAATACTTCATTGATTTGCACTGCTGTGAAAATTCAAATGTTTGGGGTTGGTACAGTTTTTTTGTTTTGTTTTTGAAAGATGTCAGGCTGTAATTATTTTAGCAAAATACTGTAAAACTGTATTATTAAATATTAGAGCTTTTTGTGGAAAATAATATGTTTTTAAGGATTATTTAAAATAATGGATTTTTCAGAAGAATAGCATTAATTAAATTTTTCTTTGTAACATTCTGAATGTCTTTCACTTTTGGTTAATTTAATACTTCCTTGCTGGATGTATCATTTTGCTAAATGGCTAAAACTAACACTGTTGATACTATATTCAATCTGTTTGATTGTGAGTTGATATCTGCTGCTATTAAGCAGTAAACTTTCACTGCAAAATGACCTCATCTATTTTGGCAGGCTTCGCCAGCTCGAAGCTCATAAGACGTGACTCATAGCTAATGTGAATTAGCCTGCGAGGAAAGGAGATCGTAAGAAAAGTCCTAGCAAGTCAACAGAAGGATCAAAAGGTGTTGTTATTGTTGCCTGTGACTAACTGTATGTGTAGTGAGGGGACACGGCAGAGAGAATTTACTTCACATCGCCTTTAAAAACGTTGAGAAGTGCTGCCCAGGGCTGTAAAGGTGTTAGCTGCCAGAGTGAAGTTATTGCTGGCCTGCTGAACTGAAATGAAAGGAACAGATGTGAAATGAAAGAAGGGGAGGATGGCGTATGAGAAAAAGAAATCAGAGGGACGTTGTGAACGACAGAACCCCACTGTCTCTTATCAGTCCTTTTGCTTCCGTTTCTTTTCTGAATCTCATTTTGTTTCTGCAGATTTTTGGGAGCAGCTATTCCTCAGTGGTGACATGACACACACGACTTGAGCTCTACAGGTAACTGTTTCACAATCCAGACACCTACTTTACCTTGCTATTCCACCAATTTTGATGTGAGGTTCAAAGGAAGCTATGTAAGAAAATATACATATTATTATTGTAGAATGACTGTATTTACCTGAACCTCTGCGCTTGGTGGTGAAGAGGACCCGGGTAGCGGCGGTTGGGGGATTGGTACAGCTGCGACAGTAGTGCCTGGCTGGTCTTCTGGCTGGGGTTGTTGGCAAACTTCACCGTAATGGGCTCGGCGGCACCTGAGGGCTTCTGTCCATTCAGACCCTTGATGGCTTCCTCCGCTTCTATCCTCTTATCAAAGCGAATAAAGCCCACACCCCGCGAGCCACCTGTGGGGCCAGCACACCAGAAACAACACACCATACGCTTACTGGCTTTATCCAGCCTGCAACAGCAACATCAATGATATGTTCAAGTCCTCCTGGAAAGTTAGTATTTATGAGTTGGAAAGTCGTAATTATGGTGCTTGGTTGGAGCCAGATGGTGATGCATCTTTTCTACAAAAATTTCAGCTAGATTTATTTTAAAAAACAGACGCTACATCCATTGCATCTGATTTTTTTTTTTCACTGACACGCCCCCAACTCAGAAGCTCTGGGCTTAAAGGAATAGTTCACCCAAAAATGAAAATTTGCAGAAAATTGACTGACTATCTAACATGTAGATGAGTTTATTTCTTCATTGGAACAGATTTGGAGAAATGTAGCATTACATCACTTGCCCACCAAATGGATACTCTGCTGTGAATGGGTGCCGTCAGAATGAGAGTCCAAATAGCTGATAAAAACATCACAGTAATCCACATGACTCCAGTTCATCAGTTAATGTCTTGTCAAGTAAAAAGCTGTGTTTGCAAGAAACAAATACATCATTAATACATCAAACCTCATCTGAAAACAATCCAAAACAGTTCTAAACAAACATGTAGGTGGATTTTAATGTGAGAGGACAACAGGGCATGGACTTTTTCACTGGAGGAAGCGTTATTATGGATTTTGGCCAGAAGCAACAGTTTAAAATGAAAATGCCTTGATGAATTTATTAAAAACACACAGCTTTTCACTTCACAAGATGTTAATACATATAATGGAATCATGTTGATTAATTGTGGGTTATTGTGATGTTTTAATCAGCTGTTTGGACTCTGAATCTGACGGCACCCATTCACTGCAGAGGATCCATTGGTGAGCAAGTGATGCAATGCTACGTGTCTCCAAATCAGTTCTGAGAAACTCATCTACGTGCATCTTGGATGGCTTAAGGGTGAAAAAATTCTCAAAAATGTTAATTTTGAGTGAACTACTCCTTTAAAGAAAGTTATAACTCCTTCCACACTGGTGTGGTTGCCTCTGTGTTTTCAACTAGTAAATACAATCTTTCCAACATGACTTGAACGCACCAAACACACAAATGCACACTTCCTGTCTTGCACACCTACATTCAGAATGATTCATTCCTATATTTAGAGACCGAAAATGATTCAGTGTCGAAAACGACAAATGACAGAGATATGCAACCTGTGTGACGGATTCAATTGCTGGTGTCACATTATGCAAATGAGGCACGATGGAACGGGGAGATTCTATTGGCCGGCCAGCATTCCGGTGCTGTCAGGCAGACGTGTAATTTGTTTTCTTTTCTTCATGAGAGGATGGTGATATTGTGTGGAGATGCTGTCGCACCGCTGGTGTGGAAATTGAGCGCGTGTGTGCGACGGCCACACGCTGTGTGGTTTGTGGCAGCTGACGGCCACACGCCGCCTCATGGTACGAAGCTTGTCCGCGACATTTCCGCTGTTTCCAAGGCAATGTTTTTGACCACTACCTGAAAGTAACATTTAAAAGAGCCTGGCTTACTGGGAGGTCTTTTGTTGGGTTGGTTTTTAATGAGACAATCCTTCTGCTCTGAGGAGGTGCGTGTGGAGATGACTTGCCATGAGGGCAATTTGCATAATACAATGAACACGTATTTGTGTGAGAGCGTGTGTGTGTCTGCTCTCTGCTTTCTATATTGTCAGTTCGTTCTCCTCTCACTCTCTCAGCTGTCACCCGCTAGTATTGATGTTTTCTGTTGTGCTGCCTGATTGTCTATTCAAATCAGTGTCTTTTGATGCATTCCGTTCTGCAAACAAATATTTGCACACAATCTTTTCAATGCAGTGAGCTTTCATTCAGACTGCGGCTGCATTACTCTCTTTCCCTCGCAGCGTGAGTCATTCCTGACAGCTTTTCACTTTTCCCTCTCCCTTCCTAAAACCTGCTCTCTTTAATTAGACCGTCAGAAGTAAAGGCTCAAGGAACGAAAAGCATGCATTATTCCAGAGAGTTTAGGATGCACAGTTAGCTTCGTGCTCATCGTGGAGTGATGTTGAGGTCAAAGCAGAATCCTTCGAAAGTGGAGCAGAGAGAGGAAACTGGGAATGACACCTCCTCTCTCTGTTCCTCTCTCTGTCTAGAAGATATTTGACATGCAACAGCTCAAGTATCTAAAAATACAAGAGATTACACATTCCGTTTCATAAAATTTTGATCCGAAACTAGACGACTTTTTGTTTCTGTCTGTCAGTTTAAGTGTGCAGGAATGAACTGATGGATCTGACATAAACTATATGCTATCTTTGCTTTTGCTTGTTTAGGCTGAACACAAACACTGGCTGAGTCCTGAAGCAGGGAGAAGAAAGCATCAAGACATGTATAAATCCAATGTCTTGTAACATCCCGTCTACTATAATGCCTTAATTGCTTTTGAAGGCAGCAGAGATGTATCCTCCATATCTCCCACAATGTGTGGTTTGACAGTTGGTGAAATAAATAGAAACAACATGATTTTTTTCTTATAAATTCTTTTTTTTTTTTTAAACATGTCTCCATTTCTTTCTAGAAACAAGTATTGTGGTGACTAAATATTTGCTTTAAAGTTCTTTTTAGCTCATTAGATGTGACTTTGAAGCCTATCTGAAACCAGTTTCCTTTGATGGAATCTTCATATACCACGCTGCCTCTGAATGCTGTCATTGCGTAACAGACTCAGAGGTTAAAGGTCAAGCCCTTTTAAACCTATAATATGGCTATATTTGGAAAATCATGCTACTTTTTCTGCACTGTATTATATATGCACAGTATCCAGGAGTATCAGAAGCTGTTTAAAGTAAACTGTATTCAGTATAGAAGGCTCAGTATTTAGTAAGGTGGAATGCCCTATATGATTTTTGTCCCGATTTTTCGCCGATTTACAGTTTGGAGAAGTCAACAGCAGTTGCCGGAAGTTAGAGCCAGTCTGCAGTTGATAGATTTCATAGAAAATCACATAGTCACAGTCTCCGATTTTATAGCTTCAGGCTGTGAATCCATCCAGTCAGGGGATATCAAACATGTTTGATATTTTGAGCAGATCTTAGAACACATTTTGTTTTCATTTGTCATGCGTAGCAACAATGTGCATGTTTCCGTGTTGTTTTGTTGTGATCGAAAGATCTTTAAAGTCTGGTAGTGTGTGATCCTCAGTCGTTTAGTGTGTGATGGCCAGTTTTTCCTCTCTGACTATTACAAAGTCGGTAAGTATATAATGCCCAGTGTTTTCTGTAGTGAATTCCAGCCATAAGTAGAATGCTAAAATTCCATTCTGAACATAGCCTGCATTTGCCATAACAACTCATAACATCAGAGTCGTATACTGTATCATTCATAATTGAACTAGGAAAGCTTTTAAATTCTGGTTCAATTTAATTTTTTAAATTTAATTTTTTTTTAATTTCAAATTTTAAATTCAAACTTGTAAATTGAAAAAGCCAATTTTTCATTTCAGAATTTTGCACATCCTTGCATATCTCTATGAATGATGGGTCTGATGACTGTTAAACAGCAAACTAATGTTTTATACTAATGTTTATTGTTTCCTTTTGTTCTCGGGAAGTCTGTTTTGTATCATACCTTTAAAAAAAACAAAGTAGAGCCGTAGGGCAGGTAGTCTGTAGTATGATTCAATCCAGAGGTTTTCAGCACTGTGCACTAACACAACTATAATGAAATTGTGATGGGATCTCGGTTTCTTCGGGTAGAAATAGTGCTGACCAGTGTCATTCAGGCTGCGACTCAGCAAACAGCTGATGATCTATCAGACGCCCGCAGAATCACTAAAATTAGGGTCCAGAAAAAGCTCACAGTTTAATGGTTAAAAATGCAAATGGCGCCTCAATGTTGACTGTGCTTTACTTTTTTCTTTTCTCCTCGCTTCCCTGACATTACCATAATGAGCCTGCAGCCGTTTCTATAACAGGCTGCCTAAACAAAGCGAGCGGTCGGGCTAAAACCGGAGACACTAGCTCCTTTTTAGAGCTTATCATGAACCGAACAGAGTTACGGCTACAATGTGCCAGTTAACAGCACTATTCTCCCGGTAATCACTCCTACCTTACATAACTTTCTACCTGTACTTATCTCGGCTCAGCACACATGAAGCCGGAGAATGCTGAGTTTAATAATAACCGTGACACACAGAGCGAATGCACAAGGAACAGTGGCAAGAGACCGCCATAGCCAGCCTGACAAAGCGCTTTCCATTGCACGCCCACTGTTCTGGTCCTCGACACTTACTGTGTACGGAAGAGAAAGAGAGAGAGAGAGAGAGAAAGAGAGAGAGAGAGTCCTCTGGGGAAAAAGGGAAAGCTCAGAAAAGCTCGGCTGTTAATGAAAGCCTTCTCTCCTCTGTCTGAACATAAGCACCTCTCCGTTGTCTCTCATTCTCTCACTTTTAAGTGGCTGTGCCAACTGTATGGAACATTTATTAAACTAGTGCGCTAAATATATTATGAGGAAAAAAGCCTACACCTCTTCGCCGTAGCTTCTGCCTAATCAGAGAAAGGAGACCGACGTCCTCATTTTATGTAACTTTTAGTTGCTGCCGCTACAGATGGTTTTTGAAAAGGCTCAGTAAGGGAGGTCTTTGAAGACTTGAGCAGCTCTTTGCCTGGTGCTGCCGGCACACTGCCATAAATCCATCTGTTTGTCCTTGTGTAATTGGAGGTCAAGGCAGCGGTGTCATGGCATGCTTTGCGATGTCTGGTGGAGCATCTCGATTCATTGTATACATCACAGATCCTTTGTGTTCGACAGGCCTTGATTTGGACACTCGTCATGCAACGTTGGCTCGAATGCTTTTTGACGTTGTGTTTCTAACCGTTCCTGACAGCGCGCTCACACTGTATAGTTAATAGAATTCAAGTCATGGGAAAATATCAATGAGCGGGAAAAGGCAGCGGAAGAGGAGAAAGCATAGCATTTTAAAAGAGGGATTTCTACAAGTAGCTCATGGGAGCACAGCCGTTTTTCACTTAAGAGGCGCAGCTTGTAGGAGCCGGCGTTATGGATCAATTGTATTTGCTCTCATTGACGGGACATGCATTGACTGCTAGGCAAGGCTCGGTGGAGCCTCTCTGAATATTTGACTATTGATCAAAGGGCAAAACTTATCGTACTTCACTTAGGTTACATGGTAGAATTAAGTACTCATGCCGTGGATTCAGTCAAATGCTCAAAAGCTTTTTAAATCCCTGCAATTTAGTCACATTTCCCAATAAACTCAAAACAAACAGACACACCCTAGGGAACGAGTTATATAAACAAGACATGTAGGAAGAGGACTTCCATCGCAATACATTATCCTTTTTGTGAGGGCGAACAGAGAACATGCTTCCCTAATTATTACCAAGAATCTTTTGACAAGGATGTATGATGTATTATTATTTCAGAAAGGCAAAGCCACTGTTAGTTTATCATGGCATATGTGTTTGTCTTTATTAATGACTTTCGGTGTTATTTCAGGATGCTGTTTTTCTTAAAAATGTTGGTGTATAGAGGAATATGACACAGAATTAGATTTGCCTTAAGAAGCATGTAGCAGATGCTGACTTGATTCTCGATTGACATCATGCTAGCTTTGTGAGGGCTACCAAACTGACACACTGATTTACTCATTAATGAGTAGGGATGAAAGTTGATTTTGGTTGAGATTCTGATTATAGTTTCTTAATTGCTTTAATGATTCTTGCGGTATTTTTGGCAAAAAATAAATAAATAATGTATCCTAATTGTGCATGGTATTCCATGCTAATGTGTTTCAGTGAGGCATCAATCGATTCAGAAATTCAGTATCAGTGACTTAGGTCAAGAGTAGATGCTTTGATTCATTTTGATTCAGTTAAAAGAATTGCCTCATAAGAATCATTCTTTTGCCATAAATGCACTTATACAAAATGTTCTGTTTTGCTAATGATATCAGTATTCAGATATGGGCAGGTGACAATCTGAATTGTCAACATTCATAGGAGATTTAACTAAACTATTAACTGGTCTTGAGTAACATGTCTAATTCCTCTTTGACTTTAACTCTCATTTTAGACAGGCAGAATCCTTTTTCAGTTTTCATGGTTTCAAATAGGGTTGTAATATTTGCTCCATGTATCTTTACGATCAGTAGCTTCAAAAAGAAAACACTCCTTGATTCTTAATCACTAGCTACTCAGGTTTAATTAATCATTAGGCTCTCTCCTGCCTAACCCTTTTCTCCCGGGGAGCCTTTGCAGGGCCAGAGGAAGGATGCATGTCAAGGGAGGAAGGCCTCTGTGTGCATGTGACCATGCAACGTTCCTCAGCGGTTCTTCAGAAAGGGTTTGGCACCACTAGAACGTGGAGTACATTTTCCTGTGGCTTATGCAATATTGTTTGCATGGTGAGTGCCGTTATGAATTATGCAGTTGTAAAAATATTGAATGTGAAGAAATTCAGCTCTATGACCATTTATATCCTGGTTGATTTATTCATGATGTTGGATAAGGGTAGGCCAAGTAGATGACTGGATGCTTTAAAATAGACTCATCAGTCTTTCCATGTCATGGACTCGGTTCTAATGTTCGATGATTATAAAAATTGGGATTCATGTTTGTGGTAAAATACCAACAGACAACATGCGCATACATTTACTCACAGAAGATGACTATAAGACTGAGTTTGTGTGTGTAGTTTCTATTAAAGGTTTTCTGTGGGTCTTTAAAAGGTCTTCAGAATTCTTAATTCATACAAATTAAGGTCTAAAAATAAATTAAGTTTATGCTTAAAAAAGAACACCTGTCAATAGGCTGTGAAAACTTGTTTTCCCTTTTGGATTAATCATGAACTCATACATTCCTCATTAAACAAGATATTTTACGTAATTTCGCTCGTCAAGTAAAGTATCTTAATTTAAGAATATTTAGTCATTTGCACTGGAAAACAAGGCAGAAATACTGAAGAACACTTTTTTTGCAGGGTGATCATATGGTACAGTAAAAGTTATTTTTTATATTCTAGTGGTTGGAAGTAATGTTTTTTTAATATATATATTAATTAAAAAGTGATGGAGATTTGTTGGAAGTTGTATTTTTAAAAATGTGAAGTGTTGTTGATAAAACAATTTCCTTCAATTTATTTATTTGTTCTTAAAAAGTCTTAAATTTACCTTCATAATACCTGGAGAAACCCTGTATTAGTTGTAGGGTGTTTACAAACTTAATTTCGGTCAGACAAAAACAAAAATTCATTTTTATACATGTCATGTCAATGATAAAATTGCGCAAGTCTGGTTTTTGCAAATTTGGTTAATCTGGTTAATGCCATTTTAGCCTGGCTTCCATTAAATTTAATTTGGACCCAACAAATCATTCAAAGAGTAGAAGAATTCCTACTGTCTTATACATTTTTTTAAGAAGCTGCAATAAAGTGAAATCTTATAATAAATTGTGTATGATTATTTATTTTTTGTTAAATGGGAGAATTTGTTTGTTTGCGTGCTACAGGGTGAGAGAAAAGCGGTCCCACTGATACCTGTGACCTGGTCGACGAGAATGCGGGAGGTGATTATCCGTCCGTACTGAGAGAAGAGCTGTTCCAGCTCCTTCTGGGTCATGGTCTTGGGCAGCCCACTCACGTACAGATTAGCGTCACGGATAGAAGCCGAACTGGGCCGTGCATACGAAACCTGTGAGACAAAAAACACATAAACACATTAAGCATTTGTTGCAATTATCAAACTACAGTGGTTTACTGTACAGTATGTCGTGTAGGAATCTGATCTCTTAAACTCCACATCCACATGTGCTTGTTAAACATTTCATTTCAATTTGGCTTCTGGGGGATGTTTGTTCAGGGGATTTTTTAACCAGCTTCTAGCATTTTCAATATGTAGCATTCAGATGCCAGAGGTCGTCTGCGCACCTGTTCTGTCTCACACTGTGCTGGTGGTCTGTATTCTTGCATTGACCTTGAGCAGCTAGAGACTTCAGAAAGATAATGCCCCCAAATCCTCCACTTAAGAACAAAGAAGAATCTCTTTGACTTCTTATAATATTTTGAAAAGGAACAACTTGCTGCGAGGGATTCTCTGTGATCCTTGCTCATTCACAGATAAGGGATATACACATGACATCTAAAGAGCTTTGCAAATTGTCTTAAAGGAGGAATGAAAATGTAAATTCAATATTAACGTGCACCACCTCTAACCCAGTTTCTGAAGAGAAACAATATACCCAAGAAATTGGATATCCAAAGTACAGTGGTTGAAGTTCATGAACCCTTTGAACTACAGGCATGATTGCAGTCTATTCTCAGAAGTCTCCAAAAGTCATAAAGAAAAACTGATTTTTTTTATATATATATTATTAAATCTCGAAATGTAGCAGTTATTTTTCTTACAGTCTTTATTATTCTAGGTTAATGTTTCAAATGTTATTTTATATAAATGTTTCTTGTCATATAATTTATTATATAGATTGTTTTATATTATAGTTTAATAATATTTTGTGTATATAGAATGTGTGTGCATATAGTTTCTTATTACAAGCAATATATATATATATATATATATATATATATATATATATATATATATATATATATATATATATATATAATTTTTTTTTATATTTTTTATGTTATGTATTTTTAATAGTTTATACAAAATGTAAAACACTAACTGATTAAATGCAGTTGGTATCATGATTTTGTTTTTACAGCATTACCTATTGGTAATGTATAGAACCTTATTGTATTGTATTGTGCTGTAAATATTGTATTACCAAATATTTTTCTATTAAATACTTTCCCAGTTCAGAACTTTAAAGCCTGTATTATTCTAAATTAATGTCAAAATTTAAATTTATACATATTTATACGTTGTTATATATCAAAAGTGAACAATACTCTATTTGTGAGTGTGTGTTTGTGTGTGTGTATGCACACACACACACTCTATATATTTACTATATATTATTGTGTTTTATTATTGTAATTCATGTTTAGCTTGAAATAGAATATAAAGAGATACACATGAACTTAGATTTATTAATGCAGTTTGTATCATTATTTTTATTTATTTATTTATTTTTTTACCTAATTTTCTATTAAATGCTTTCCTAGTTCAGGTCTAGAAACAAATTACTCTAAGTATCAATTGTACAAATTGGACAGTCTTAGTTTCTTTTCTACAGTTGTACAGATTGACTTGTTTTTAGAATAAGGTTCATGAACCTCACTTAAAACCCACAGCAGTAAATGATAAAGGCTGATTTGTTTTCAGAAAACACACATGATGGAAGAGCTTGTGTGTGAGTGTGAGAGAGAGAAGGCTGGCTGTCATCTGTGCTGAATAACACTTTGGAACCTTCTGTTTGTGCCTAGAGTGAGAGCCAAGCCATCTATAGCTCTCTCACCCTCGCATTCCCCACACGCTCTAATATCAGCGCGCTGCGCTTACTAGCACCTTGGACAGCGCTCATTCCACCATACTCCCTCCATCTAGCACTCACTCGGCACGTTCTCACCTCTCTCGACTTGTCAAACTCTGCAGCACCTTGGACAGTGTCTGTCACACTCTAAAATACACTCTACTTGTTTTCAACTTCACATACCAGTCTCTTTCTCTTCTTACACACATGATGCAATTTTCACCCATTGCAACCATTCTCAATCAAATTTCAGAGTCGTTGGCAAATTTAATACCATAATGTCACTGAACTTTACACAGTTGTACAGAGATAATTAGCTATTTTTTAAAGTAATTAAAGTAATCCTTGTGGGAAACTTTAGTGCTGTGGCTCATCCTGGATTTTCTTAAATGAGAATTATTTCCTAAAAGGATAGTTCACTCAAAAATGAAAATGAATAACTCACCCTTATGTCTTTCCAAACCCATGAAACTTTTTTTTTCAGTTCCACGGAATATCATAGCCCATATGACTGCTTTCATACAAATATTAATGTCATTTCACATGACTACTTTTATTACAAATACTTTATAAAATAGTTTAATGTGATGAACAGACCACAATTTTAGTCATTATTCACCAATATTCTTTCCCTTCACTCTGTTAACTGCTCTAAATGACTCACAGTGTTGGACTTGGAAGCCTGATCTTTTTGGTTTTTGTTAACCAGATCAATTGATTAATTTAAAAGTTCCTACTCAAAAGAATGATTTGTTCATGATTTAACCATTGCTACTTCTCTCACAAACTCTAAAAGAGTTCAAGATTTTTAGTAAACAATCACTTAAATTCCAATTTATTAATGACACAAATTTGTTGTATGTCTTTAGAAGACTTGGAATTTCAAGTATGTGATTCTTCCGAATTTATACACATTTTCAGGTTTTGCAACCTGAAGGATTAGCCACACGGATTGTGTAAATCCAATGAGAAAAAAATGCATGCATTTTAAATGTTTGGATACCTTCCCAAATGTGTAATGAGAATTTTATTAATGTGTTTTTAACAAAAGAGAAACTTTTAAGTTCTCCCAAGGTTTTTCCACCAAAATGAAAGCTTTATAATTTATAATTTAAAAGCAAAGTAATAATGATATAAATATTATTATTGTAATATGGTGTTATATAAAATAAAATATTTTTTCATATATATATATATATATATATATATATATATATATATATATATATATATATATATATATATATATATATATATATATATATATATATATATATATATTAAACCTTACAGTATTCTGGTATTATTGCAATAGTATTGTTTCTTTTTTCATTTAAATATTAAATTTTTATAATGTGAACAATAATACATTTTATTTAAAAATAAAAATAAATGCTTAATAATAACCTAAATAAATGCAAGTCATATGGATAATTTTATGGTGCTTTACTGTCCTTTTTGAAGCTGCAAAGCTCCAATCCCAATTTATCATATATGTACTAAAAAGAACGACCAGTACTATTCTCAAAACATCTCCTTTTGTGTTCCACAAAAAAGTCATATGGGTATGAATCGACGTGGGTGAGTACAGAATTTGATTACAGTATACAGAATTATGACAGATTTTTCATTCTTTGAGCGAACAAACCCATTTTCTGAATTTCCTTGTTGATTATACGTTTTTGTCTGTCTCGCTCTCTCTCACTACAGCGATTCAGTTTTAATTCAAGATAGAGAGATGTTTCTATCTCCCTGCCCTTTTAATGCTCACATCAATTTAATCTGTTCCCATTAATGGTTGAAGCAGCCTTTCCATCTCATATTTTCATTAGTTCTGACATTTGGGCAGCAGAGCCATCACAGGCTGTTACACTGCTACAAATGCTGAGCTAAACATGCTAAACACTCCGCCGTAATCTCCTCAAATCCACTTAAATGGAGAAGGCAAAAGGCATGGAACTCTGGCAGACTCTTCCCTCTCCTCTCTTCCCTTCTTTTCTTTTCCTCTCCTCTTTTCTTTTTGCTTTTTTCTTGCCCTGTCAAGCAGCTCCAGATGTCAGATCTATCAACACCCTGTCTGCTGTGAGCTGTGTGTGTGTGTGTGTATGTATACACGTATCTCACAGCACAAGGCTACGCTCTTCTCGCCCTCAGTGGGATTTCTCCCATCACACCTCGACAGGAAGGCAAAGCCGGAGTTTTGCTGAGAAACGGAGAAGTGTCATGGAGAAGTGTGTGTGTTACAAAATGATGAGCATGTAGAAGTTGTGACTGAAGTGAAACTCTCACTCTTTTTTGATTTTTCAGCCAGTGAGATGCAGCTTTGTTGGTCGGTTTTCATGAACTTCCTGCATTAGCTGATGTGCTTGAGCGATGGCGTGTCCCTGAACTTGACACTGGCGTTTTGCGAAAGAATATAAACTCATCGTAAACCGCCACAGACATTTTTCCTCACTTCCTTTTTCTTGGCTAAACAGCCTCTTGTAAACATACATCATCAGCTTATTTCAGCAGGAGGGCCCTCATAAACGCCGTTTTTCTTGCTTGGCTGAAAAGAGCAAAGAACTGCACTTCGGATAATTGCCCTCTCCTTTTTCCCCCTTTCTCTCGCTCATCCACTCTTAGATGCAGCTGTCTGTTGCTATTAGATGGTCTGTCTTCATCCCGGCTCGATGGGGGGTGGGGTTACGATGGAGGCTTTATGAGAAGGATGACCTTGGAACACACTTATTAGGAGTTATGAGACAGAGGATTTCATCTCTTTCTTGCTGTATTACAGCAGGAGAGCATCTTTTGAGAGGGCTGGTGCTGGTCTGAATAAGAGGTTTCATAGAGTGCAAGAGAAAGGAGACCGAGCAGGGAGGGCCAAGAGTGTGAGAGGTGTAAAAGAGAGATCACAGAGATAAGAGATAAAGACATTGACTTCTCTGACCCATGCTGAGATGGACGGATGGATGAAGAGAGAAAATATGGATATAAAAAGATCTACATGATTAACAAAGGACACAGATTGGAGTGACAACGTGTCCTGACCAGGCAAAGAATGATGAAGCGATAAGCAATAAAAGCTCTTTCGTGTAAATCGCAGTTTTTGTTCTTACCAGCTGAGACCACAAGAAACACGATAGCTTGGTTTCTATTTTTGTAGCATTGCTATGGGCCCAAGGACTTTTAGCCCACTTAACCAAACATAGTCAACTGATATAAAAAATATGTATGACTTGCATTAAAAGCACACTATTTCTGATGTCAAATTGCTATAGTTTCTGTTTCATAGAGGTAAAAAAAAAAAAAAGGAATAAAGAAGGCAGGTCTACATGCAGACTTGGTTAATTACCGGAGCAGATAATCAAAATATTCTTATTCAGAGATGGACATTGACAGTGTAGGTGGAAAAATCATGCAGTGCTAAATCTTCATATGGTTTTAGTATAAAGTTTAGCGCAAAAAAGTGACTCATTAACTGAGCAAAAAGAACAAATATCAAACAAATTATGGAGATTTCAGGAGAGAAACTTCTAATCAAATAACTATTGACAGTTTTACATTTCCAAATGAATTTATTTTTAGTATCTCAATCTGTATTTCTAATATCTTGATGCTAAATAGGTGATATTTCTCCAAAGATGGAACTGTAAAACCTGCTGGATGTTATACCTCAATTTCAAATCAGTGTGCAATCTTCACTATTAGATAATTAATATTCATGAGTTATAGCCATCCTTAATTTGAAACCCCCTACTCATTCAAAATTTATTCTGGCACCACTGGTAACACATGGTAGCTTCCGTCTAATACGAAATTGGTCCACAATTCTTCTTCACATAGCATTTTGCTTTCATTGTGGACAGACAAATTGCTCGTAGTTTTGCACTTGGTTTAGATGGTGTGTGAAACATGAACATCTTTGGTTGTGCCGATTCCATTCATGTTCATGAGTGCAAGCAAAAAAAATCAATCATGCATGAGATGTGCGTGTGAACCTCACAGTGCACAGTAGCATGTGTTTTGTTTGTGTATGTAGGCATGCAAAATCACGGAAGACGACTTTTGCTTCATTACTTGAAAGTCTGTGTTTGTTGGAGTGTGTATGTTGCCAGAGAAAAACTAAACATGTTTAGAAGAAGTATGCTCAGCAACATCATTCCGGCAAGGTTTTGACAACTCCCCAACAGACAGCATGAAAATTTGTGTTACACTAAATTGTGCCCTCGGGCCAAACCGCTGTATGCTCACTTCAGTGTTTCAGATTTCAAAACATAATACCATGATACTACATTTAATAGCAGTCTTTAATAATAATAATAACAATCATCATATTTAATGTATGATAAAATAATATGACTATTATTATTTTTTTATTATAAATAATGCATTATATTTTAAATATATAATATTTTAATTATTATATATAAAAAGTATTTTTTTACATTAATGCAAAATTCTTAATGTTCTTATAAAATCAATATAAAATGTTATGAAACGTCAAATGTAAGCAAGTCTCACAATTCTCATTTCCTTATGTGGTTCCCATAACATGTTGGTTTATTTTGAGTCGGAGATGAATGACAGCTGTGATGACTTGCAGTTCAGTGAGTCAGATGTTAATTCAGTAACTGCTGTGATGGATTGAATAAATGGTTTGTTAGAATGATTCAAACTGATAACTTAGGAGTTTTTGACTGATTCACAATACTTGAACTGCAGCCATTTTATTTTCTGCATTGTGTCTTTTTCAGGATTGTGCAGTACAAAAGGGGCGTGAGGTTAAAAAGAAACAGCTCCAGAGTCACTTGGTTATAGCCCTAGGACGGGGACAAAATCCCGAGGTGTGTTTGACTGATAAGTGCAGTTTTTTAACTGTGTGTTTATGTGTGTGTGTGTACCGCTGCCTCCCTGGAAGTGTGTTTTGTCACTGAGAGAAGTGCCGCGTGGCAGGAAGCTGTGATGATCGGCAAATACACACAGAGTGAGTCATTCTGTCTCTGATGGATTCTTAGCTGATGCTGAAACCAGTACTAGAAACACTGCCGGCCAACACATACACATGCTGCCACTCTGGAAAACGCCCACGTTTGTGAGCGTTGTGCTGTGCTCTTTCAAAAACAGCCCTGACAAGTCTTTTCTTTCTCCTCTCTCTCTTTTTTCTTTCTCTTGCTCCCACACACAAACACGTGCGTTCTTTTGCTGTTATGTTAAGAGGTACTGAGCCGCGCAGACTGAGCCGTGTTTTCATAAGCAGGCGAAATCCAATCTGATTAGATTAGGGCGGATGTAAGTGAGAGGTCTGGGATTATAGGCCAGAGGAAAACACATACACAGCCAGATTATGCCGTGAGCGGCAGGCAGAATTTACTGTTAAAACCTGCTGCTGCTTCTAAAAAATGTACCACAAAGCGCTGTTGAGGAAAATGGAAGGCATCAGATTGTGGCGGATCTGTCTATTTCATTGCGTGATTTAGTTTAATAATAGAATAGAAATGAGTAGAATCGAAAATAATAGAGGAAATCGGACCAGAGCAGAATAGAACATAACTCAGAAAAGAATAAAATGGAATTGAATAGAATATCAGAACAGCTAAGAGACAACAAAGAATAAAATGGAATAAAATCTAACATTGATAAAACTGAATAGAATATAAAATGAGAGATCAGAACAAAAACATGACAACAGAGTAGAATGACAAAATAATAAAATGATTATAATGTAATATGGAATCAAAATTAAAAACAGAGTAGAACAGAAAATGACAGACCAGAACAGAATAGAATGATAATAGAGAATAATGTAATAAGACAATAGAATAAAATAGAAAATGACAGATCACAATACCGAACAGAATAGAATAACAATAGAGATGAAATAAAACAGAACATTGCTAAAACATTGAATAGAACAGAAAATGACAGATCACATTACTGAACAGAATAGAATGATAACAGAGATGGAATAAAACTGAACATTGATATAACAAAACTGAGGAGAAAAGAAGCAGAATGACAAAAGGGAATAAAATCAAATAAACAAACAGAACAATAATAAAATATAACGAAACCAAATACAGTGGAATATAAAATAACACATCAGAACCAAACAGAATAAAATGTGATTTGATGACAATAAAATAATATTGAATAGAACATCAGAATGACAAAGAATGACAGATCAGAATAATGTGACATTAGATCAGAATAAAATATATCCAAATAAAATTGAACAGAAAATTGAAACATCATAGATAACAAAATACCAATGTGTCTGAACAGAATTAAATGGAATAAAATATAATATAACATGACAGAATAAAACAGATCAAAATTTCCACTGTGAAAACCCAGACACATTTTAAGGCATCTATTTAGCATGTCCACATTATTTCATTATACATGCTATTTCCCTCTTTTTGTGTGACTTCATGATTTGACATTTGGAGATTCATTTACATATCAATTACACTATTTTTCCCTTTTCTTCCTTCAGTTGCTTTCCTGTTTCCTTCTGCATCTTAATGAGTCAGATTTGCCCTCCTCTCTCTTTGTGCAGCCGCGCCTCAGCCCAGCACGAGCCAGTGTACGCCACATGTACTAATCACTGCAGCTCCACTGGCACAAACGGTGACAGGAAACATTCGGCGAATTGACTGGCGCAGACGTGAGAAATGGTGACTGGGAGAACGCTTCCACCTAAATGAGATGTTGCTCTGTTACTGTCTGTTATCTGTTATGTTTAAATAGGTTCAATTCCAGGTGCGGGTGACCTGTTAACTGGAGAGGCACAGAGAGAACCTTCTCAATGCTGTGCCCTTGAGCGAGAGGCGCTGGCTCCAGGGGGGACCGCTACTGCAATTAGCGTAATGTGGGTTGCTTTGGCTGAAAAGTGTTTGGTAAACAACAGGCAGGCAGTAACCTAACAACATGAACCCGAATGTTGATCCCAACATACACATTAAACTGTACACTATACAGCTGTTCTTGTTTTTGACATTAATTTACTGTGAGTAATCATACAAAAAATAATGTGATTTAAAGAATCTGTTTATTCCATTTAATTAATTTATTGGCATATCATTTAATAAATTCACTTAATTAAAATGTTATGCTGTACAATAGCAATGTGTACACACTTAAAAAAAAGATTTTATTAAATATTTTTTTAAATGAATTAAATTAGATTAAATATTACTACTACTACTATTATTATTATAGTGTATTATAGTAATATTACTATACTATAACGTATGTATATACACACACACTATCATTCAAATGAATGGGGTCATTACTTTTTTTTTGTTTTTTTATTAAAAAATATTCAGAAATACAGTAATACTGTGAAATGTGACACTTTTAAATGTAATTCTATTTAACATTTTAAAATTCAGCAATTTATTTCTGTGATTGACAAATATATATATATATATATATATATATATATATATATATATATATATATATACTGTATATACACAGATTTGTTTTGCATCAAACATTTTAATTTATCAAAAATACAATTAAGCTAATATTGTGAAATATCTTCACAATTTTAAATTAGCGTCTGTTTTAATATAATTTTAATGTAATTTATTTCAGTGATGGCAAAGCTGTTTAATGCAATTAAGGTTTGTTCTTTATGGTTTCTGCTAGTGTGGTTACTTACCTTAATAGTTTTGGTCTGAAGTCTGAGTCCATTTAACGTGTTGATGGCTTTCTCTGCATCTTTTGGGTCAATGTAGTTGACAAAACCATAGCCAAGACTCTGCCCTGTAGTTACAAGAAAAACAAGGAAGAAAGAGAAAATACATATATTTTAGTTTAAAACATTCAATGTGCAAAAAGACATAAAACTGTGAAAGCATTTCTTTTAACTATCCTTACTTTCAAAGTGTACCGCTTATCTTTACCAACCCTTAAAAAGTCTTTAAAACCACTTAAATCCATTCATCACAAGAGCTATGCATACATTATGAGATAGACAACATTAACACTTAACAAACTATGTACCATTAGCCTGACTAGCAGTGACTAGTTTGAGTTTGTGTTTGGCTAGCGCATATTAAGCAAAAGCTTCCGCTGGAAACTTCTGACAGAGTCTTTGGTGGAATTATTTTGATTTAACCTCTTCTAACCGTCTGCTGCTCCTCTGAAGGCAAGGCAGCCATCATCTGCTATTTGACTTAAACAGCAACCCTGCAGCTAAAGGCCTGTGTGGTATTGCCCCCCCCCCTTCCTTTTCGTTCTTTAAAGATCTCGCCACACAAATTCAGTGGAACTCTAGAACAGCGCTGCACTTATCCTCATTAATGGAAACAGACAGCGCTAAGTCCACAGTGTACACACAAAGTGAATCACAAATGTGAAAGAGTGCTACGCCTTGCGCCAAACAAACACAAGCTAAAGCACGCCAGATACCGCAGGGGGCATAAAGAACTACTCGCTGCCCTGGCTTCAAACGGCATGCCTCCTTCTCTTTCTCTTTGGATTACGGAGGATTACTAATCCCTCTGTCGTTCATTAAAACCCTGAAAAACCGAGAAGCAGCGATACAGCACTATTCAAAGCCTGACAGTGATGTTTCAAAGTTTCTTTAAATATAAATAGTGTGATCCTAGACAGTGTTTTATGACTCAGGTAATACTCTTTCATAGCTTACAGCATCCTGACAAGCACAAAACAGCAACATTGGGTCAACTAATAGTGTGAGTTTGGGGGAAATTGAAGAAAATCTTTTTAAACCAATCATTTTTGCTGTTAATTCATTACTTCTGTTTACTGTCACAATTTTTTTTAATTGTTTGCTAAAAGAAGCTATAATGAGACTATTGTTGACGTGTCTCTTACACAGTAAGTGTCTATGGCATAGCCCTATTCATTTGATACTGAAATAATTTGGTTTGAATTAATATTTAAGCCTTTTGTTTGCAAATTCTAACTTCTATGAGAAATATCAGTGTGCTTTCTATCAATAATATTTATGTTTACATTATACTTTACATTGTTCAAAAGTTTGGGGTCAGTATTTTTTATTCTAGCAAGGATACATGCATTAAATTGATTGAAATTGACAGTTAAGTTCTTTTGGACTTCAGAATCCTAAAAATGTATAATAATTTAATTAATAATAAATAAGTAATAATAATAAAATAATAATAATTTCCACAGAAATATTAAGCAGCACAACTGTTTCTAACATGGATAATAAGAAATGTTTTAAACAGCAAATCGTCTGTGATTTCTGAAGGATCATGTGACCTTGAAGACTGGAGTAGCCTAATGGCTGCTGAAAATTCAGCTTTACCCTAACAGGAATAAATAACATTTTAAAATATATTCAAATAGAAAGCAATGAATTTAAAATCTAATAATATTCACAGTTTTTACTGTGTTTTGATTAAATAAATGCATCGTTGATGAGCATAAGAGACTTCTTTCAAAAATAGCAGAAACATCTTACCAACCCCAAATTTTGGTACAGTAGTGTATTTATGTGGTTGTGAAAATTCTGGATATGTGCTGTGCCAAAAAAAGCGAGAAAATGTGTGTGGGAAAATAGAAATGGAAAGGTTAGTGTAAATGAAGTGTGTTTCCAAAGCGCTGTCATGCAGAACTTCAGCTCTGGATAATGATACATTCAGAGAACACACCGAGAAAAGAAAGACACTGAGAACTCTCTCTGCCTAACCTCTCCATTTGTCTTTCTCTATCTCCACCATCTCAGCTGTGTTCCTCGCTCTACTCCCTTTGTGGCCCAGAGCATTTGGCCCCATGTTGGCATGCCCCGTATTGCCATTTTCATTGTGTGTATATGTATGTGTGGGTGGATGTGTGTGTTTGCATGATTGTGTGTTTGAGCGTACAATAATGGGTTCATAAAACAATCTGTTTTGTAATGCCCCTTTGCCTGATGGCATTTCCATAACGTCGCTAGCAGTTGTTCTTGCCTCCTTTGGAGTTCTTGCCTGAGGATAAGGTGAGGCCGACCAAGGCCACTGCTTCAGTCAAAGGGATTTCTCCTACCAGTATAACACACACACACCCACACACCCCTTCTCCATCACACAGCGGTGCGACAGTGGAGATCTCAGTGGGGCACCAGAACCAGGCTGTTTGCAAAGAAAAAAGCACCAGCGCGCCACGCACACCTACGTACACTCGGGTCACGCTGATTGTTGTGGAACTGAGTCATATTCTTAATATTTTAAGAAAATTAAAAGACGAACCCCTTAGTGAGTTCATTAATTATTAATTTAAGTGCATAATTTCATTATTAGTTTTTGTAGTCTATGACAATACAAAGAATAAAATCATCCTGCTTTAAAGAAAGGAGGCTGCGAGTTGTTTTGACAATCTCTAAGGGCCTTTTTTTGGCAAGGCAATTATTTAGTTAATTTAATTTCCCTGCGAACAGACACATTAACAGAACCTTAAACTGATCTCTATTAAACATCTCATATCTCATCTGTGCTCTGTAACAAACTGCAGAGGCACAACCTCAAAAAAAACATGCAATATTACAGACATGCACACACGTACCTAACTCCCTCTATATAAACAACTTACTGCTGCACCTGTTTATGGACATACAAACATGACTTTAATGGGTTGAATTATAAAATGCAACTCTGCAGGGAGAGATTTAGCATGCTGCACTAAAAAGTTACATCTTCAAAATCTTAAAAGAGACACATTTTTCTATTAGAGAGCATTACTGTTACTCCTTTATAAGAACCTTTGTTTACTCTTTCATTTGAATTTTTATTTGAAATGTTTTGATTTAGACATGTTTTATTCAGAGTGCTTCTATACTCGTGGGTTTATAACTGAAGTGTTCATAATTTATACATTTGTAATGACTTTACACAGTGTTTTAACAGTTTTAGACAAGAAATAGACAAGCGATTTTAAATTTACTTGAGTATATATCTTCAGACCAGTTTTTGGTTGTGTTGGTTGATATCTAGTGTAATAGCAAATGAATTGCATAGTTTAGGCCCTGCTGTTAATTTTTAAAATGATATTTTTTAAATGTACCATATTCTTCTACCGAGAGAGATTTTCTTTTATATGTAAACAAAATTAACATTATAACTTAAATATGTCCTTTTTTTGAAGGGCTGTATGTTCCCGTATTTAGTCTGTGCAGTTTTTAAATGAAAAGACTGGGCATCCATGGCCATTGTTTCAAGGATTTGCTGTGTTTTTCAGCATTGTGCGCCATGATCATTGTGTTTTCAAGACGGTGTGTCAAGTTAAAAATAGTTCAACTCAAAAACGTGTCTTGAGACCACTTGCATTCTGTTCCATTTTGTCTTTTTTTGAAGCTGTTTTTGAATACAAGGATGCATCCTGTGTACAGCCTCTAAGCAACATCTGGTGGACCCATTTATATGAGGATACAGTAAAACCTGACAACCCATGTGTTCTTGTACTTCTCTAAATCTCACAGACACAATAAAAATCAATATCACACATATGACACCTATACATGAGTATATATACTCTGTACTGTATACTTGGAAATACATATGTGGTATACACACCTACACACAGAATATAAAATTCTGTTCACACAATCAGATCATATACCCACGCAGAGACAGCACATGAATACAAAGCACACACAAACACAATCTCTTCAGCACAGCCAGGGTTACCTACAATGGACAGCAGCGTAGGTACCGGAGAGGGTTACAGTCAGGGCTGCCTCATGAATTTATTATTGAGGGAAGTGAGAATCACAGAGAATGTTTCATGGCAAAGCCAGCGCTCTGCTATCCTGCATCATACCTATTCTGTAAATATTTCATGTCATGTTTTATCTACAAAAGTGTGATTATATTTTGTGCTGTTCTGTCATTAGCTTTTAGAGCCGATGGTGCTGTTTACATGAAATCAGAGAGAATATTCTCATTTCTCTGCTGGAAAGTAAGATGATCGATATACATCAGCTGTATAAAATGTGAATTTGCAAAAAAAAAAATGATTGAGGATTTTGACAGAGCCCATTAGATGCTATAAACATCAAATGGCACAGCAAAAGAGAATTACCTCTATGCTGTTTAATTAGTATAATGGTTACGTTAACTTATATATTTTAATTGTCAATTAAAATTGAAACTGAAATGATGCATTGTGCTTTTAATGAGCTTTTAATGAGTGCGGGTCTCCATTTTTCCAGCACTTTCTGTTCCCCAGCAGGATAGACTTGCAGTCAAATTTGGAAACACTGCAAAGGCTTTTTCAAAGACAATGCTTAAAACCAATTAAAAGGATATTTTTCACAAATAAACAGCTTATGACTATTAGTGTGTAGGCTCCTGATGGGTTTTTCATTGCGATGGGACACGGCTGAAGCTGGAATGTAATAGTGATGTGCGAGAGCTTGATCAAAGGTTGTGTGTGTTCTGTGAGTGTGCAGGTTAAACAAAGAGTATAGGTTTGGCTGGTTAGCACGGCCTAGTTAGCCCCTGCTGGTAAGTACTGTAACTACAATGTCTGGATCCAAAAAGCATCCTTCTCCTTTGAGAACAATTCACGTGTATCCATGCCTTTTGATTAAATAAAATTGTTTGCAAGAAACACAATACTGTTCAAAAGTTTGGGGTTGTTTATTTATTTATTAAAGAAATCTCTTAAGCCCACCAAGGCTGCATGTATTTATTTATTTTTCAGAATTCTTTGAATATGAAGTTCAAAAGAACACATTTCTATGTGTTCTATTTCTATTATTTTAGTATTTTTTGTCTCTCTGTTCTTTCACTTCACAGTTTCGGATAGTTGCTTGGTGTGCATTCTTGTGGTGCTGACAACCATTCAGCATTATCATTTCCTGCAGATCCAGAGCGATGTGTCCCAAGAAGAGCGAGGATAGCCGATTACAAATCACATACTTCCAGGGGGTCCATCGCCATGATGAGCATCTGCCATTGAGATAAATGGGAATGCTAACGGAAAACAGGTATTACAGACCTCCTGCTGTATGACTTTATAACTCGGGTGCATATTTTTGATCCAGAAAATATGATTCATAATATGCACAGCTGTATTTTTGGTCCCGAGAGACGTGTTGTCATGTTTGTGAGCCCATGGTGTGTGTGCAAAAAAAAAAGTATCATTAACTGTAGCATCGCTACACTGGAGTCACGAGGTCCCAAAACCGGTGTCCTCTTTTCTTTCATAATCACCATCTCCGTGATAGGGAAGATGAGGAAGGGCATGCGTGAGCTGCTCCCTGTCTGAGTCTCTTTTAGCTCTTGAGGAACATGCTGAGTTAAATGGGAGGAATGAGATGTTTCTCTCTCTGTTAAATTGAGGCTGTTTTGGAGTGAGAGGCTCCATTTGGAGGAGTCGTATTTGAACCATTACGCCTCTTACCTCAGCGGCAGAAGTCATAGTGTGTGAGATGATAAAATGAGTGTGTGTCCAGTGGGTGTCCTTCCTCTCTTTCTCATGCACACACTCATATATATGCTTTTACTTTATGGTACATAGCATTTACAATAACACACTCACACACACACATATTCCTCTGTGCTCAACATCATTTATCATCAAAGCTTTGCACATGAAAGATATATTTGACTGATTTTCGCTGTTCTGCTGCTTGGCAGTGAGCTAAAAGTCTTCACGCTGGATTCTCGCTAATTTCCCCCTCTCTCTACATCAATTGTTGATACATAATTTAAAGGCCCAGTGCTTCCATTGATTGAAAATGAGATGAACATTGTAGCAAACACAGCACTGCCTCCAGCAACACCCCCCACCCCCTCATCCAAACCCTCCGGCAGCCATGTTGTGCCGACAGTTGCTTGAATCAGGTGGGAAAGCTGAAACTTGCATTAGTTTGGAAGAGAACAGCAGCGCAGACACAAGATGACAATTCAACGAGCATGTGACGCTAACCCACCTTGATATCACAAAGCTCTCTGGCTACAAACAGGAAAATCTGTTTGGTCAGACTTAAATTTAGGCACATTTAGGATGTGGAAGGCAAAAAGAAAGGAAGGACGAAAATCCATTTCAATTTGTCAAAACAAATGTATCACTGCTGCTGCTTGCTTGACATTCTGTCCTTGTTGCAACAGCATCTTGGGACAGGGACATGTCTCTGCAGTAAAAGACATCTCAAAGACATTTTTGCTCCTTTTTATGTGGTATATAAATACACAGTAGCATTACTGAGGTCATGACGGCTTGTGTAATGCCGGAAGATGGCAAGTACGACCGACTTTACGGCTTCTTTTTAATTAGCTTAGTGATCTTCCATCCAAAGAGACAAAAGCTGACTGAAGTGTAATTAGATAATGTAAGGTGCAATGAGATAATCTCTATTCTTAATGCTGTTTATCGTTGCATCTAATAGCCTTAATTCGACCCATTTGTACATAAAACACTTAAGGGATACCTAAGTGCTCTCTCCCAGACAAAAGCATCATTCTGATTGGATTTGCATTAGAGATTCATATTTCGCTAAGAGGTTGTGTAAAACCATTAGCTTACCTCACCTTGCGCAAACTTAAGGTCTTTTTCCTTGTGTACCTAGCTATGTATTTCACTGTGTTTTACATTATTGTACATCTACATAGAGATATTGAAAATTATATAGAAGCTGCATCAGAGTGAAAATTAATAAAGGTAATTGACAGATGTTTCAAATAAGATATTAATTTCCATTATGGGATACTAAAGCTCATTCTGAAATATAAAGTTAAGATTTACTCTACCGTTCAAAAGTTTGGGGTTGGAGAATTTGATCAAAAAGGCTGTCTTTATATTTGATAGTACAATAAGCAAAATCAACTATTACTTCAATTTAAAACAACTTTTTTATTTTAGTGTATTTCAAAATGTAATTTATTCCTGTGATGACAAAGCTGAATTTTCAGCAGCCATTACTCCAGTCTTCAGTGTCACATGAACTTTTGGAAATCATAACAATATACGGAGTTAGTGCTCAAGAAACATTTATTTTTATTATTAATTATTATTATTATTATTTTTTTTTTAATTCTTGTGCTGCTATATATTTTTGTGGAAACTTTTTTTCAGGCTTCTTTGATGAATTGAAAATACAAAAGAACATGATTTATTTAAATATAATATATATATATATATATATATATATATATATATATATATATATATATATATATATATATATATATTGGTAACAGTGCATAATAATGTTACTTTTGATCAAGTTAATGTATCCTTGCTGAAGGAAAAAAGTACCAATTTCTTTTATAAAAAAAAACTAAAAAATACTGACCTTACTGATTTTACTGGTAGAGTAATTGTGAGATATAAAATAAAAATTAATGTATGAGAAATAAAGTCACAATTAAGTACAAAGTTGCAATTGTGAAATATAAAATCACTTAAAAAAAAAAGATTTTGGGTTACATTATGAATTAAATGAAAATGAAGATAATATGGCTTAGACTGATGAACATTTTGTGTGTTCTGTTTTCTGGAGAAGCGAAGAAGTTTCTACAGAGTTCTGCAGACACCGATGCCGTGAGGTCTGACACACAGGTAATGTCAGCCGATTTTATCATCTACAAGATGTCTATACCAGCTCACTCCCTAGTATACACTCTTAAAAATAAAGGTGCTTCACAATGCCATAGAAGAACCTTTTTGTCTTAATGGTTCCATAAAGAATCTTTAATATCTGAATCTTTAATATCTGAAGAATATCTGTTTCACAAAAGGTTCTTTGTGGTGAAAGAAGGTTCTTCGGATTATAAAAAGGTAGGAAAGAGATGGTTCTTTAAAGAACCTTTGACTGAATGATTCTTTGTGGAACCAAAAATGGTTCTTCAATAGCATCGCTGTGAACAACCTTTTAAGCACCTTTATTTTTAAGAGTGTACCCTATACTGTAAAACTGTGCGTCTGTATTTTGCTGTGCCAGGCTGGCGACAGCTGGAAGACACAGGAATCTCCCGCCCCCGTTCCCCCACTCTGCTGTGCTGGAGCCTGCGGCGTGTTGGCGTGTAGCCTGCAGTGTGTGGGCTGTCTGGGAGGAGTGTGCATGTGGAAACGAAAGGAGCCCCTGTAAATCTGGGACATCCCAACGAAGCGACGTCAGACCCCGCATATTAGATGACAACACTGGCAGCCACCCCAGGGAACGCTGAGATCCCACGCTCTCTTGGAACTGCTGGAGCTGCATGGAGCCAGTGGCTAATGCCAAGCTAACCGCAAGGTAACGCTTGTGACTAACCTCAGCAGCACTTCGTGGGCTAGTAAAATTGCTAGGGAAAACATGAACAATAAAGTTTGCAGTACTACTCAGAAAGAGCATTAATAGAAATATTGGTTGGATTTCAGAGAATTGTTGCCATTTAAGCTACATTCTGTATCATATGGATAAATGCTGACTCATTCAGTTTAAGCAAAGCTCTAAATATTTTGTGGTTGTTTTTTTAACCTTTCAGCCATTTATGTACATGGGTATTGAGAGGACAGGAAAAGATGAAGGAAATGGGGGGGATAAGTTTGTGAAATGATGTGAACCAGATTTGAAGAGGTTCTCCTATAAAAGTCCCGAAACTTCAATTCCACTGCTCAATTTGAATTAAGGTAGCAAACAGGATGTAGAATTTCCATTTGAATTTGAAAGTAAAATAGTAGAATGGAAATTTACACAATTGTGTTAAACTAAAAAAGACAACTCTAAAAAGCCTTTAAAGTTCGAAATGCCACCTAGGTGCCACAAATTTGTCTTTTTTGCATATTTAATATTAATAATATTAAAAAATTTAATATTAACTTTTGTGGAACAGGGTGGAAGGCCACTTAATTTCCCAGAATGCATTGCCTGTTTTGAATTTATTTGAACTGCAATTCAGTAATTTCCTCTTCCTGTCATTCCAATTCAAAGTCATACTCAAAAACGCTAAAAGGAAGTCAAATCTTGAATTCTGAATTTTGCCCAATCTAGTGTTGGCGCACAAGAGCTAACCACAAGGCCATGGCTCAAACACATGTACATGATTGCTTAAAGGATGTCAGCAACAATTGGAGAGAAAAAAAGATAAAAGAGAGAAAATAATGTCTGTTTTCCCCATGCACATTTTTTATAACCCAATAGAGGGTAAATAGCCTTCTTTGGAGGAAAAAAAACTAAACAGAAGGTGATTGGTTTATTCCTGTGCTCATGTTTGTCAGCGGCTTTGGGATGGTGACAGAAAGTTCATTGTCAAACAATGTAAATGAGGTCTGAATGTTTTACCCTGAATTACAACCTATCATTTACTCTGTTTACTCCAGGCTGAATGCGGAACACATCACAACACTGAACTATGTGAGGAAGTGCGTGTTCCCTGCAATCACTACAGTTGTTAATTCCTGCTATTCTATCAGACTTCTCCCCTAATACCCTGTACAATTTTGTCAATTTTGTGGCGTGTTGCATGTGTTGGGTTGTTTTAATTCGGCCTTATGCTGTTTTTAACAGGAAATGACCAAACATGGAAAGCTGTTCATGTTTTATTTCTACAGCATCAGATAAACATGGCGCATGTTTGACATGGAGGTTTTTCACATGTTCAAATCGGTCTAACACTTACCGAGGTGTTTCAAACCTCAACGTGCTTTTGCAAACATCAAGCACAATGAATTTTTCATGCCACTACATCTGCTTTTCCCTGCAGTTTTTCATCAGTATGATGGTATGAGTTCCAGCACATCTGCGAAGGAATGGTAAGATGTCTGTCTGGCTTTAAATCACATGCCGTTGTTAATTTGCTAGCGGGTGGAGCAAGCTGCTCTCCGGTCAGTATAGAGGCAGAAGTCATATACGGCTCCGTATCGATGTCGGCTCAGCTTGACGCTAAGGATAGCACGTGCTACGCTTGGCAGCAGACAGCGGACACTGCGTTCGGGTCAGCAGCGTGACAGATGGTTGGGTGCTCGGCGTGCGAGTGGGCTGTGTACCTGAACAAGCAGTCGCACAAAGCAGCTTTGATGTAAGCTACATAAGTGTTAAACACAGAGTGAACTGATAGCAGCACTGCCGCCTGTGCCAAGCCATTAAATACCAACAATGGCATCTGCGGATTGGGCAAGAAGGGGAAAATAATGAAGCAAAATGGCAGGCGACAAAGCAGGCTGGGAGCGATAGCATGTGCCGCTTGCTTTTCTGCTACACAGGGAGAGGCCTAAACCACAGGGGGCTGGTGCGAGGGGGGTTGGCGCTGTTTCTCAGAAGCCATTTTTAATTGTGCGGTAATTATTTACTGCTTGAAGAATATGAACAGAAGATTATCTGCAGTCGCTCTTTTTCCCCCTTCTCCTCATCAGATGGAAAATCACAGACGCAATCAATTCACGGCCCTGCTTGAGTGTGTCTTTTTTTCTGCCGTATCATTATAAACACAATTGTGTTCATTTTCACGCAGAAAAGGATCCGCCGATCCCGAGAACCAGACAAGTATCCAATTCTTTTTCCCTTTCGAACCGCCGCTCAATCAGTCTTTTCCATTTTGCTTTGTGCTGATAGCCAGAAGCGTTAACACCTTCTTAATGTATTCCATTAAAAGTTTTCATTCAATATGATTCCTGGCTCACAAGAAAATCACTATTACTCCCTATAGGCTATGTGTTTATCCTCACTATTAGCACAGAACGAGGTGTTGCTGAGGTAGCAACACTGGGGTGGGGATGTGTGCATTTAGAGTAGGGGATTTTCAGCTTGATTCAAACCTTTAAAAACAAAGGCTTTCCGCTAAGTTAGCAGCATTGCCATCTGCTTTATTCGGCATCTCGACACAATCCTTGCGGTAATGACTTCTGAAATGCTTTCCCCACTGAGAGGAATGTGATAAAGCCGTTTCTGCTGACAGTTTACATAATCGCTGATAAATATTGGCCCACTGTTTTTTTTTTTAATTCACAGAGTGTACAGGAATAAATTATTGACATTAGGAATGCAGAGGAATGACATTATTTCTATTAAAAGGTAAGGTTATATTTAGTTCTTTTCTTACATGAAGATCATATTCAAATTTTTTTGGGAAACCCTACTATGCCTTCATTATTTATTTTTGCTATTTTCCAAAATACCATTTTGTTGTTTTACCCTTGCTCAGACCCAGACTTTCAATTATAAACTATGAAAGTCCACCATAAACATTTACATTTATTTTATTTGTATTTCTCTTTTGAATAGACTATTTTTATTTATTATTATTTAGATACCAATCAAGCACATACAGTATACCATGAAATATTTAACAATGTTTCTTTAGCAAAACAAAGGTGATGACCAATTTCATTCCAAAAGGTTTAAAATGTAATTTGAATCATAGAATGAATGATTGTTTGAGATGTAGTGGAAATGAAACATTGATGCATGTATTTCAACTTTTGGACATTGTTAGCAGACTAGTTTGTATAGTGAGTTTAGAGTGCACATAGTTGATGAAAACATCCATATGTGTATGACTGCATTAAATAAAAGATTGAACCTCAGATCTACGGTGTACTGCGAGTACAGCTAAAGGTCAGAAAGAAGATGATGAGAGAGCATGTGTGTATGTAAAAGTGCAAGGAGAGGAAAGAGAAGGACGGATAAACAATCTGGGGTGGCACTTTGGCAAGCGGCAGTAACCCAGGCTTGACAGGGTAAGAGAACAGTAGTGGCAAACGGTACATCACTGCATTGCGTCTCATCAAAGCAGACAGGAGTGGGGGAAGGGAAAAAAGCGAAAAGAAGAAGCCTGTCTATTATGTGCAAAGGCCCAAATCTTCTCACCTTGTCGAAGGAGCCGTCTCTCTCTAGCTTTTCAACTGCCATGTAAAAGGCTCTCTTGTACGTCAAAATTCTTTGAAAAGCTGAGAAGTGACTTCTCGTCGACGTCCATACCCTATAGATTAAAGCCAAGCGGAGAGCTCAGGAAGGTTGTGCTGGTCAAATATTTTGACATGGAGGTTCAGATACAATCTCTGATGCCCCGCAATCTATTTTGAACCCAAGACAGCAGCTAATGATTGCAGCAGACAGAACTCGCAGCCTATAGCTCGCTCTGCTTTTACAATGATCAAGAAGCGATTTGTTAGCTTAAAATTCTGAACTGGGAAATTGCACCCATGGGATCCCAGAGCAAAGAGTGCAGTACAGGGAAGAGTCGTATTTGTGATGCACATTGTGTTCCTGAGCCAGAAGAAGGACAGAGCGGTAAGAGAGTGAGTGATCCTGGTTAACGTTATATTTTCACAACCGGCAATTTAATAAAACATGTTCCATTTAGTGTATGCGAGGATATCCCGAGACTTCAGTGAATTTCCCACATGTAAAGACTGAAAAAAGGAGCATGTGTCAACTCTCATGACGACGATTCTAATGACGATTCTCTTGCCCGACCATCTGACTGCCTGGCAATGAAATCCTACAAAACCTGTGGTCAGGAGCCAAGAGTTTCTCTCTCTCTATTTCTCTCTCCCCCCTTTTGTCTAAAAACCAGTGGCTTTAGGCCTGGCCCTGTTTTAATGAGATTATCCAGAGCAAAGTGTCACTAGGTAGGATATAAAATGGAGGCCATTATCTGGCATTATTTCTGAGCAGCCTCCCCATCCATCTGCTTACCACCCACATAGTCACTATGGTGGGATTAGAACTCTGATTAGCCAGGGAGTGCTGCTTAAACACCTCTATGTCCTCTTTCTCTCTCCTCCTTTTCTCTGGGCACTGTAAACAAAACAACAGCCCTTCTCACCCAAAGTTTCCAACTCCCGAATTGCCCTGAAACTGCAGTCTGACCTGCTACAACTGCATTAAACAGACCTAAAGAAACAATTTTAGTTTAAGACTTCATTTTTAATTTGATTGGTCCTATTTGTCCCATTTTTTATGTGAAGATACATGGTTGTTGATTTTGGACAGACCTTCAAAATGCTGAATTTTCTAAAATGACTAATATCATGATTTTTGTTACATTTTTATAATTTAGTTTATTTTTTAAAACACAGTATTTATATATACACAAACAAATCATTAATGAATATATAAATAAATAAAAATATATAAATATATAGTTTTGCATATATATATATATATATATATATATATATATATATATATATATATATATATATATATGGTCTATTCAATCTTTTCTCAACAGCTATTATTTAAATATGCAATTAATTCTTGTAAGTCATTTCATTAACATTTTTAATCAATTGACAGCTGGGTTAAAAGATAATGACCCTTCCTTCCAAAGTTTTTCTTTTTAACCTATAATACCCAAGACATTGTGTCTCTTTTGTCTTCACTAGACACAGTTCATTATGTAAATCAAATGCAGTTTTCGTTTTCTTTTTTGTTTTCTTTTTTATGCCCTTATTAGTACCTGTGATTTTGTCTCGAACCAGCTTGCAGGACTCAATCTCGCCAATGCTGCCGAAGAGGCTGCGGAACTCTTCCTGGGTCATGTTCTGGGGCAGGTAGTTGACAATGAGGTTTGTCTTGCTGTCGTCATTAGGACCGCCAGTCTGCATGGGCGAGGGGCAGCTGCGGCTGTTGCTGGAGGGCCCGTTGGCCGTGGCAGAGTTCGGCCCATTTGTCACCTGAGGCTCCATGTTGCTGATTATCTGCAGACAAAAGAAGAGTTAAAGAATATTGCATCTGAAAAGTAAGCAGTTTATTGACATATCTGATTTCCTACAGTATATATTAAGTACTTAATCATTTAAATACAATTTGTGGAAGTTACTGACATGTCAGATAAAGGGGTTTGGAATAATCTGGTGTATGTAACTGCAACTGCAACATTTAGCTGCGAAACCTCACAGACTGACTCTAAATAATACAATGCATGACACACTTACTGAAAAACTGTTTATGCATCTCTAGACTTTCAGTAGCTTTCTTCCACCCTCCCTCCCCCTCACTCCATCACTGATATTTTTGAGTTTGGCTGTGCGTTTTGATGGTTGGCTCAACTTGACAGGGTAACAATGTGAGCCCTTCAGCATGGAGCGACTGTCATGGTGAACAGTGTTTGCCACTGGTTTAGCCGTGCGCTTTTAAGAGCAGGTGTTTGAAGAGAAGCTTGCTGGCCCTGGGGAAGTAGGAACAGAGGAGGCCCCAGTCTGTGCTGCTTTTCAGCCTCAAACTTTTTATTTCAAGATTGTTCCACACCGCAGCTAAATGTATTCATCCATTTGCATAAAGGATGTTTGTGTGTGAGCTCATGTGTGTTTAATTTTGTCACCCTACTCTATTTGAGGGGGCTGGGTGACATCTAGAATCGTGTCATATTCTGACTGTCACGAAGGTTGAAGATATGCACGTGAGGGAGCGTGTGAGAGAGAGTGCAGATTGGGGGGAAATCTTCATGGTTGCGAAAGCAACGTGCCATGAGATCTTCTCAGGGGAAGAAACAATAACTATGTCGATCAGTGGTGCATGTTGAAAACAAATTTTAATTTTGCACCTTTTATAACACTAACCTGACCTTTTCCAACTGTCTGGATAGCCATGGTGAAGCCTAAAACGGTGTCCTAACCAGACATGATGTGACAAAGCAACACTACATTTTGTTTTTTTCATATCGGGTAGCACCGCTGCCATGCTGAAATATTATTGGACCAATATTTTGAAGCAAGAGTGACTGAAAGAGGAGGAATTTAAGATAATACTCAACTGATTGACTATGGATTTTTTTCTTTTTTTGCATTAGGCATTTTTTTTTCGCATTTAGTGTAGACAGACAAATTGCAAGTTGCTCTAATCTTTAATGAGGACTTTCACTTTCAGACAAAATCTCAGACCAAAAAGACAATAGAAGCAAAAAACTCTAAAAATAAACAAATAAGAATTAAAACAGCAAGCATGACCTGATTATAGCTCGTTCTAATCTGATTCTGTAAGTCAACCATGTTTAATATTCATTTTCTCTTCCTGACTCTGACTGGATCAAGATCTGCACTGAGAGGGTGAAGGAAAAGCGCTAATGTTTCCTGCTGATAGATTCAAGAGTGGAAAATAATAGAGATGAGGAGGAGAAAAAATGGATCTAAGCTGAAATTCAGCTGCACTTATTTTTAGCTCTTCAAAAAAATACTCTGTATCTGCACTCTGAAGTTCAACTCTCCTTTATCAAAGTGGGCATATTTAGAAAGGTTAACAATTTTTCCCCATCTGACACCACGCTAGTGTTTGCACTTGGAGTATTTTTGAGAAACACACAGGCACAGTAAAGAGGATGCTAAAAACAAAGCTATTCAGTTGTGTATGAAGCCATCAAAAATAACTGCCTCATTTCTCTGCTCCCATAAATGTCTAATCTATTTACTTCCTTAATGCATATATATATATGTGTGTGTGTGTGTGTGTGTGTTAGGGCTGCACAATTAATTGAAATTAAATCGCAAAGGCAGTAAATCACAATTAGACAGAAGCTGCGATTGTCATGCATATCTTTCAGTGAAGCACAGTTCTGTGATCAGGAGTAAATCTCGATCCAAATGCCAGAGGGCGCTCTCCTGCTGAAATTCCTGCTTTCATTGATTCAACGTGACTAATAAACACACGAGTACGGCAATATATGGTTTATCTGAGTTCTTTTTATTAAGAACTGCTCCTCCTGAAAGCAGGTGATGGATATATACTACTAATCACAGAACCGGCTTTACTGACAAAATGTACACGACAATCACGATTAATCACGTTCGATTAATAGTGCAGCCCTAATGGGTGTGTATGTATGTTTGTGTGTGTGTATATATATATATATATATACATATATATATATATATATATATATATATACACTGTATATGTGCGTGTGTATTTATTTAAGTTACACTTTGATTCTGTGAAATGGTTACAAAAAGGGCAGATGCAGTTGCATTCTCCCTTTTTCTGGATCAATTACTGTGCCTCCATTTTTAGTCTTTTTATACGTTCACATTTTTTCGATGTGACAAATAGAAAAAAAGCAACCGGCAGCCCATAGGAGGCTCATCTGCAAAGCTCTCAGGATATGCATGTAAATGGATCCTGTTCCACACTTCTCTGCAGCAAAGAGGGATGGAGCGACACAAAGGGACAAAATAGCCATCGCCACAGCAGGTCTTGATTGATGTGTGTGTGTGTATGTGTTTATTTCATGGTGTTTTTATGTGTGCATGAAAAAGGGGAGACTTATTAAGTCTGTTTGCAGCTCCTGCTGTGCACTGTTCTTTCAGTGGGGAAAAAAAAAGAAATGCTCAAACCTCATGGGATGAGAGCTTTGAATATTCCAGAGAAGGAACAGATGAAAGTGGACACCTTTCATTCTGATTCCAGGGACCTGTTGTGTCTCGATGGCCAATTAAAGACCTGTCTTTCCTTTGTAATTCCTTCACTAGCTCTTATTATTTTCCTGCAGATGAACTCCCCTCGTTGTCATATTGAGAAGGGTAATTGTTCCTTTACACACTCACTATTGCTGGACATTTGCCCTAGCTGCTGACAGGGGTCAGACTTTTCCTCATTTTCCCCTCCTTTCTCTTAACTACTGTTCCTGAGTAGTTAAAGATTAGATTTGAATGCGAAATTGGCCATTAAAAATAACCAACCAAAAAAACAAAAACAAAACAGAAACTCTTTGCTTCATGTTGCCTAGAAATCTGTCAATAATTTAATCAGGTGCTGATATACAACACTGGGAACTTTTACTGTTTGTGATTTGTTTCAGATTTTCTCATTGTCCAAGTAGGTGGAGAGAATTGACTGTCTTTCGGCCAACTGATTCATTTAAAAATGCTGAATCATTTAGGAACAAAACATTGAACTGGATATGTTTGTCATTGTATCACTCACTCAAGCGATTTGTTCAAAAAAACTTTTCTGTTAAAGAACTTTATTAAAATATTATTAGAATGTTACATATATTAAATTAGGCTATTATATATTTTGTAACATATTTTTTCAAACATTTTTTAACAACTTAATTCATTAAGTGTCATTTTTTCAGTAGAATATGTGAACCCTGTTATATTGTGTATTTTATCTCAGGTTGTATACTTAATTGACAAATCAACATCTACAATTTTAACTATCCATTTTATTATATACATGTTAAATAGAATAGCTTTTGGACCTGTCAACAAACTCAAACACATAAAAGGGCAGAAAGCATCTATGATTAGATAAAAAATGGCAGTCTGCTTCTCTGACTCTCTTTTTTTTCTGTTTACAGCTAGGTTAGCATTGACCATTTAGCGTAGTGGTCACTTGCTAGCTGAACAACAGCTATTGATATTGCGAATGCTAACAGATAGCTTTCTCCAGGTTTTGCAGAGCCTAGGTCTGTCACAAAAACAGGTGTGATTTTAGTGTTATCTATCAAGTAGTATAGGGACATTTAATGTGTGGCATTAAAAATTTGCTTTCAGCACCTTTAACTTGGATAGTACAGTATAAACTTTAGTTGTCTGGATGCTTGCTAACGCAGAGCCTAGCTGGGTGTATCTGTTTGCGCTGTAGCTGTAGTAGGCAGGGAGACAGTTAGACAGACAGACAGGCAAGGCGAGCAGACAGGCAGACATGCTAAGCCATCACAAAGGCCTTGGTGTCAGCCGGGGGACAGACATCATCTTCCCTTTGATTCAACTGAACAGTAGCCCCAGATTACACTCCTTTATTTTTTTCAAACGCAGTGGCAGATATGCCGACTGTTTCTGAACGCTGCTCGGCCCGGCTCAGGCTACGAGCGTGTGTGTGTGTGTGTGTGTGTGTGTGTGTGTGTGTGTGAATGCAGGAAGGAAGAAGCTCTGCCACTCTGTCTTACATAAGTGCCTTAGAGGATGTCAAGACGGGGATAAAAATACAGGTTCAACCAGTCCAATGTCCCTGAGTCACGCAGAGCCAGAGGTGTGTGTTTGTGTGTTCACAGCACTGCAGATAGATGCATGTCAGTGTGTGTCGCTGATACCTGCCATTTCAACACTGCACTTTAATAGCCTTATTAGCTAAGATGATAAAATGTCAGGCTTCTATTATGATGTGTGCTTTTACTGGTAATGCTCTCCAGTTATTACTGGAGCCTACACTCCTATAGATGTCTACTCTTATTTATGTTGTCCTGTGAGGGCTAAATCTATGAGAAAACAACACTGGTAATGATCTTCAGGTTCAAGTATAAGAGGAAAACATTTTTGTCTTGCAATCCAAATACAAAATGTATATATTTTTTTACATAGTAAAGTGATTCCTTAAGCATATATGCAGTATTTTGCTAGTAGCACAAGACATTGAAATGTTGCACATACATTTATACATATTGACAATACAACTCCCATCCATAATATGTTATCAGGTAACACCCCTAATAACAATTACAGTAATAACACTAATAATAACTTTCATTTAAAACATATTATTACACCTGTTTCACTCTACCCCTGCACACACCCTCCCTCTCATAGCACAACTTCATAGCAACAATATGGCTATTAATGGGGTTAAAAATGGCGGTTAGTGGGCAGCAGTCTCCTTACCATCTTTGGCTGTGTCAGCAGTCCCTTCTCAGCCCAGCCCTGGAGCTGCGGCAGGTCTGCCTGACGCCACTGAGTCTCTGTCGATCCCTACGGGAGGGGGGCAGGGTCAATATTCAAACATGCCCATTTTCTCCATACCAAACAAACACTCCTGACGGTCTCCAGGCACACTAAAACACACAGGTGGCTTTGATTTGGACTCAAAAAACACAATAGTTTGAATTTAGTTGGATTTTATATATGCTCTAATGGAAATGGGTGCTATAGGGGCATGCGGAGAACAGGTGAAATATAGAATGGCCTATTTGCTGACGAAACTAAACAATTTTTTCACGCTCCAGGCCATAGACAAATTTGTGTAGGATATAGAAACTGCAAGTGGTGAAAAACAGCAAGCCTCCGACTGTAGATTTAATATCATGGGTTTTCCGACAAATCCAGCTTCGTAAACAAGACCTTAGAGGACCAATACCGAGGCTGCCGCAATCACAGCTTGAGCCGTGGAGCTAACAGCGAAAACAGCCAATTTAGGAAAAGAGGGAGACTCTGAGCGTGACCTTTCTGTTGGATGGATGGAATAGAGGAGGAGTGTAATAGGAGGCATCCAGCAATACATGATGGAGGAGACACTTCTGCTTCGGAAGGGATGGAGGGGGGCTGGGGGGAGGGGCTCAGCGTCCTCTGCAGATCTTTAAAACGTTTGGGTAAGTGCCCAGGTGTCGGGATCTAGCGAAAAATTTACTGTCAGTGGAGGAGGGAGAGAAGAGAGGGATGGGGTGGGCAGGTGGATTGCTGACAGCTCTTGGTGTAGTGTTATCTGGGGCATGGGTCTGTAATTTAAAAAAAGAGCCTCATGGGATGGTTTTATTTATTTTTTTAATCTCAAGTGCCACCTTGGTTTTAGTTTTAGTGAGGACCGCAGGGTGTAACAAAACACTTTTATTGTTCTGGTGATGAAACATCAGTGTACATTCAGCTTAAACGTGATGTGTATTTGTTCTCTAATGAAACAACATATCTGCATGAACCAGTCCAGAGCTTTAGATCAACATGCTGAATCGTTCAAAAAACAAGAAGCGGGATGACACAGCCAAATAATGCATCAGAATTTTGGTGCATCATTCAAAGTAAGGTTTAAAAAGTGCTCACTGTTACTCTGGTTACAGAGGACAGATCAATGTCCGCGGGTGACAGAAGGAAGAGGACAGACTATAAATGAATTCATCTTCTGTTTTCACTGACCTTTTCTCAAAGCTCACAGGAATCAAAAATGGAATACATAACAATGGAGAAATAGCCTTTTGTTCTCTTTCTCTCTGTCTTATTTCCTTCTTTTTCTACGTTTCTTTTGTTGAGAATATAAAACTACTCAAACTGCTGTTGTTCATAGCAATTAAACAATGTCAGCAAACACGTAAATTAAATTAATGCTTGTTTCTTTAAATCATTTGTCAGATGTGCTAGAAGCGCAGTTTGTAGGATGAAAGGTAAGTTATCTGAAGGCATTTCCCTTGATATATTTACTTCTTAGATTCAATTTTTGACTCTCTCTTTCTCTCTCTGTCACACACATAAACAGAAACACACACACTAAATGTAGATGCTCACAAATACACTGATGAGAAAGGATCACTGATAATCTGCCTTTTTTCTTCTACAAAATATCTACCAATATTAAATACCCTATGAAATCCAAATGAGAGTTTTGTGGTATTAGTCTACTATGTATGTTAGCTTTGAGGCCATCTATATGCTAATGTTCTCCTAAACATTGACAAAATGACTTTTAGCAGATATACGCATTTAAAAATATCTTTCTCTTCAGGGAAAATGGACTGATAATGTTGATGATATAACATGTTATAAAACATTCCTGTTTTCTGTTAAGGCTAATACATTAACACATCAGAAAACTGCAGCTGACAAACGACTTCATGGGGGTTTTAAAACCTGAAGAAAAACTGAATCTCGTTTTAGCTCAGCATAAGTCCGCCATAACTTTAACCACAGTAGCCAAGGCAAAAATAAATAAGTAAATAAATAAAAATAAAACAGAGATGTCACCTCACCTTCTGACATCAAAAAAGTCTCCCACGCTTTTCTTTTTTGCTCATGTAATGGTCAATAAATCAGCCACCTTATCCATGGTTGTTTGACATTATTGGTCAAACAACTCGTAATTAACCCAAACAGGAGCCACACTGGACTTGGAAGCATCTTGCACAATCATTTCCATGCACCTACAGCCTGTATCACACAAACTTGCGGTGGATAATTGACATCACAGAGGTGCTGTTAAAACTGAAAGTGCCTGCCACAAAATGGAGGTCACCCTCAGCGGCTATATATATATATATATATAGATAGATAGATAGATAGATAGATATATATGTGAATGTATGATCTTGCTGTTTTTGCCACAAGCACTCATGGGGTTCAAAGCCAAGGAAAGGAGAATTTCATCTTGTTCTTCCACTACATTTTCTGTTTACTCATACCTCTCAGGTAGATGTAGCCGGGGAATAAAGTTTTCCTTCAATAATTTTTTAGCTCCTTTTACGAAACAGCATGACCCTGGTAAATAATCCTAGACAAAATCCCCTAAAAACAAATTCTCAGATTGAGAAATAAACAAATTTGTACTTAAAAGAGTCTCCGGTTGGAGGGTACAAGTCTTCTTAATGTTCGCAGAGGTTGCTGCACTTGCCCGAGACTCCAACCCTCCTGTGCACTGAACTGCTGGAGGGGATGTGAGCTGTCAGAACCCATTCAGGTACGCAGCTTCATACATTTCTTGTATCTTAACGTCAGGTCAGTAAAGTTCTCTGTGTGTATTGATTTTTATTTTTCTCTCCCTGTGTTTTGCGTGGGCTCCCCTCCTCAGTGGGACACCTCCTCCAGAGCCCTCGGGTCAGACTGCCACTCTGGCAGATCAATCAGGGCAGTAATGTGGGACGGCATGCGCCAAGACTGCTCCGCTCCGGCACCATCGATCCGCATCTACTTTACCAAATGGATTTTTTCTTCTCCTCCCTCCCTCCCTCCCTTCTCTCATTGAGTACCTCTCTCTCCCTCTTATTCTTCCTCTGAGGGACTTCGAATAATAAATGCCTCAGTATAAAATAAATTTTTCATTTAACTTTTGCTTGACACATTTTCTTCTTCCCTCTCTAGGTGAAGTCCGGTTTTATGTTACGCCAGATCGATAGAAGCTTCCAAGGCAGTTCTCCCATAATTTCTATGCCTTTCTCCCCTGGGGGATGGTGATGGGCCTGGTCCAGCGGATAGCAGAGGACCACACCCTGATCACATTACCCCATCATTAGAGCGAGCCTCATTTGATCAGTAATGAAGGCTGCTGTTCATTTGGCCCATGCATCGTGATCTTTCTTAGCGTCTGTTTCTCAGAGATGGGTTCCTTGCTCCCATCTAAAAGTCCCGTGAATATCTCAGAGGAATTACTCTGACCTTTTGCCGTTCAAAGGCGGGATTCGTTTCCTGGGTTGACTCAGGGTGACTGTGTAATGACAGGTCTGTGGAGTAATAGGTGAGGTTGAACACAGGCCACTGCAGAAACATAAACACTCGAATGCCGAAAGCCATGATCACAGGGATTTGCAAATTTATGATGCTTGAGCAGTATTATGTTAATAAAGAATTAGGATTTTTAAGCAGTTCAATTTTAGGTCAGCAGATTGTAAATACATTTATAATGTTAATATGTGATTTTCCTAGCTTCAGATGATATAGCCTACCATGTATAATAAAGCATGTCTTCTCTTTTAAAAAAAATACTACCCAGCTTTTTTTAGATTGTCCAAATTGAAATAATTTAATAAAAAAAAAAAAATCAATTTTCTTACTTAAATGCCTGGATAATGGAGAGATGACTGATTGTCTGAGGGTTTAATTGCTTGAAACCATTATCAGAGATTTTAAATAATGAAAAAAACATGAATACAGATTGACACAGCAAGCATTTGAGGTTAAGCACAAAATTTTGGTTCTGAATTCTACAACTCTTGTAAGAAAAGAACGAAAGGAAAAGGAGGAGATTAAATGAAAAGAACTGGAAAGATGATAGGAGGAGAGAAATGTGAGGGTGTATGTGGGGGACGGCAGCATCACTAACACATGCCGTGTTTTTCCTTTGGGCTACAGGTCTGGTGAAACACCTGCATCTCTCCCTACCCACTCTACCCACCCAAATCTCACAACGTTGACCTCATCAGCTGACCCCACTCTCTTTCTCTCTCACTCTCTCTATCACCCGTCACTCCTTTGCAGTCCCCCCCTCTCTCTCTGGATGAATGGCTGTATTTTCTCTCAGTGCGTGGGATCTCCTTGGCCTTAAATTAACCTCTCTCGCAGATCTTCTGTGGAGACGAATTAGCGCCCAACGTGACAGTGCGGCTAATGTGTTGGTGAGGGTTCAGCAGAGTTTTCAAATAAAAAAAGGCAACAAAAAAAACTAAAAAAAACCTTCAATGCTGTGCTGATGAACTGCAATGCAAAAATGAATGTTTTCATGAAGTAACACAACTGCGGTACATGCTGATAAAGATGAAAAAACAAACAAATGCGCCATAATAATACAAAAAAAAGTCAAATAGAGCTGAATTTCTCGACTGCATATTTGCATTTTGCATAATCCACAATCTAGTCCATGCTGCCACGGGGCCGCTGGCTCTGTTAGCCGCTGGTAGCGGCCCAGCTCACTGCCAAGGCGAGCAGAAAATTGGTGAGCATCTTGATTCAGGGATGACACTTAAATTTGTGTGGCTCCAGTGACCAGTTCTATCCTCAGGGTCCGGATGGAAATATGAGAGAGTTTGGCCCTCTGCCTGCTCATGCACGGCCCACAGGACTCGTTTCCTTTAGGCAGTATGGGGTAAGCGGCCTGCTGGGCCTGGCTTTGCGCGCATACACACACCCAGTGGTGTGCCACTGACATAGTCCAGCCCCTGGCCATCTCTGTGATATCTCCCGTGGACACGAACACTGCTTGTGACGCGGAGAGGCCTTCACTATCAGACTTGAGGCTCTTGTGTCATATTAAAGAAAATTTACGGGAGAGTATTTGGTAGATTTGTCTTTAAAATCGCTCAGATCTGTGTTACGAAACACACTTTAGTGCTAGGTGATGATCAAAGTGAGACAGGGGAGTTCTTTGGGTGTGTGCATGTGTTATCCTTGTCTGTAAACTAGCCTCGGACCACGAGTTGATTGTCAGTGACAGGCTCAGAGATACACTGCCCACCCCCACATGCTCTTTCTCTTTCACATACCCTTCCGCTCACTCTATCTGACCCCTACATATATTATAGATATTGCACTAGTACCTCCCACCATCAGGGGACTTCTGTATTACAATAAAGGTGACCTTGCCATGTCTGCATGAGGAAATTTCTGAGCAACACTAGGAGTGGGCGATATGACCAAAGTATTACATCAAGGCATGAGTAATTTTAAATCACATAATGGTATATATATCACAATATAGTTATTGTTGTTGGAAAAAAATATATAACTGACCCCTAAATACTATATATGAAATATGTGAACAGTTACATTCATAAAATGCTATCTGTGAAAGTGTTTTATATATATATATTATTTAATAAAATTGCTTGGTTTATACACACACATATAACTATGTACTATCATAGAATATTTGTCTTTCTACCCAGTCCTACACTGTGCAAATGCAGTCTTTTCTCAGATATCACCTCTGTCAAGGTTATGTGTATATGTGTCCTGTCTCTCTAGTTGTGCAAGTGTGTCTATGTGGTTATCTTTTACTCTGTTCATGCAGTATGCAGGCTGTGTCAGCTCCAGGTGGGGCGATGACATGGCTGTAGGTAGCTGGCAGGTGGCAGAACAGTGCCACACCTGCGCCAGGCAGAGAGAGGGAGAGAGAGAGAGAGAGAGAGAGCAGCCTCGTTCCTCCGCGCCCTGGAAACTATGCATACTGTGCACTCCTGAACCTCTCTGGCTAACAAGCTGATTTACCAACTAAAAATCACATTGAGGCTATACAGATGAGTTTTAAAGCTGCGCTTGGGAGCCCTTGGTGAGTATTGCATTGAGTGTGGAGAGCTGGTAAAATGAGGATGAATGTGTTTTGTTATGCGGAGAGTGAAACCCAGCTAAAGACCTTGCACCATATATTTGTCTTTTAATTATTTCTTCTGTTTAAGCTTGTCATGCAATGTTTGCTCATTATAGAGAAACATTAAAAGCTTTACAAATAGCCTGAAAGTAGATGTGTGTGTTTGTGTGTGAGGGGAGCATAAGGAAAGGAAGACATGCACGTAAGGCAGCTAACTGCAGTCTCAAGTTCCTGAGAGGATGAGGTGGGCTTCTGAACACACATAAACACACTGAGCTTTCCTTCTCTCTCTATTTTTCACTCTAACAAACCACACATGAGCTCTGGTTAATCCAATCTCAGCCTCCTCATTTTCCTGCAGCCTCTTTCTCAAAGTCCCTTTCTCCACACTCTCTCTTTTCCAAAACATTATCTCTTATTTTCCCCATTTCCATTCCAACACAACACACAATTCCTCCATCAATCTCTCTTCTCATTCCCCTGTGGTGTTTTGTTTTCCCTTACCTTCTGCATGTTTTAAACCATTTTTTCTTCACCCGCATTGGACTTTTCTTTGCACCAACAATACACCTAATTTCTGCCTGTTTTCATTCTACAGGGAAGAACCACGGTCTGACAAAACTACAGGGAAATGAAAAAGCCAACCCTTTAAAATGTTTAGACTGTTTCGGTAAAAATATTAAAAAAAACAAATGCCCTGATATTGTAATTCTGGCTGATACAAAAAGCTGGTAAGTTTAATTTTACAGCTGCCGAATCTCCATTACTAAAACTAGTATTAAAATGGTATACTATTCAAAATATATTAAAAAATAAACACTAGAAACTAATTTACAATGCTACAAGTGAACGAGGCATCACAACAGTGTAATGTACAGTATGAAAATATCCATTTTAAGATTTACTAAAGATTACATTGAACAGTGTTATTAAATTATTAGTGTTTTTAAAAACTGAATGCTAGAGGGGGGCAAAATTACTTAAAGTAAAAATCCAGGACATGAGCAGACATGCAGTATGGGATAAAATATATCCTATAGCACTTAAAAATGTCTAAAACACTGTAAAATACAGGTTGTAAATAAATTATTGTAGTACATTTTACGGGAAAATACTATTTAAGTCTTTCTACTTCAAAATTTCATAATTAATTCAGTGTGTTACCTGCCGATTCGAATTATCTGTTAGTAGCTTCAAAAATAATTTATTTTGTATATTTCTATTTTAAATGTATATATACATATGGTATTTTATTTTGAATCAAAAAGTTTTTTTTTTTTTCTACTATACATTATGATGTTTTGATGGGTAAATTTCAAGCATTTATAATGTTAGACAAAGCTGTATTGTGATCACTCCTATTTTGAGACAACATACAAAACTCTAAATTTATCATCCTATGCATAAAATCATCCAAATAAATTATATGTGTATTGGCCAAAATATTTGCACTGATACATCCCTATCTTTAACCCTCCAAAACTCACAGCTGGTGGAGAAACATCTCTATGCATGAAGTCAGTTTAGTTATTGATTAAGTTCTGCACTCAAGCTCATAAAAGAAAGTAGCTGCAAGACAGAGCGGCAACCCCACAGCATCTGCTTTAATAAGAGAACGCCTGGGTAATTGATGGAAGATTGACTGAATTACTAACTAGCACAGGCAGCTAATAAATAGCACCAATCTCAATATGAGAGACAAAGAGGTGAATGAAATTTAATCTGTTAACCTCTTCATATATGTCAGGGCTAGAATCTAGTCATATACTGCATGCTCCAAAATGTAGATGAATGGGTGTCATTTACAAGAGGGCGTTTCTTCTCCCTGCTCTTCTGCAACTATAATGAAGTGATAGACTTTACTGTCATCTTGTTTTACAAAGCTGTAATGACCTAAACGCTGTGTCAACATGTCTCCAGGATGTCCTTATTTCTTTGGATGTGGGGATATAAAGAATGGAATTAGGAGGGAAAGGGCGACCTAATGTGTTCCATTGCAGCTGGTTAGACAAAACCTCTGCAGAATATCAACGAAAGCAGCAAATGTGGCATGCATTCAAAAGAGCACATTAATCTTCCAATGCTGGGGTACACTGTAATTGAAAATGCCTACAGGGTACCATCTATGCTCATCTATGGCTGCGTTTACACTTGGCATTAACATGTGACCTGTATCAGGATGTTGTCCACATACACACTGAAAATTGTTTAAACACACTTCTGATTGAAATGTTATCCGATCAGCGTGTCCTGGTCCAGAGGTAGTCGAGGACGCATTGTGATCGGATCTCAGTGTAATGTAAATGCAATCCAGCTATCGTGTCTGCATTCGCAGGTGGATGTCACACAAAACCCCGCCCCCTCTCTTGTGAACTGTCCGTAGAGAGACGGAGAACACCCGTGTGGAGCACTAGTTAGATTTCTACACTTGTCTTTGATTTGTAAAATGTCCTGAAGACTGAAAATGCTTTTCAACAGAAAACAAACCACTTCAGGTCTGCAGACTTATTTAAATATTATGCGGGAAAGACAGATCTGGGGTGCGTTTCCCAAAACCATAGTTGCAATGCAATTTCCCATTGCCAACCAACTAAGTTGCTAACAGGTTAGCAACTATGGTTTTGGGAAACGCACCCCTGATCAGTTATCCAGATAGAGAAGTCAGCTGATGTTGCCAAGTGTAAACGTGCCGTGTTCTGATTGACTGATGATCCGATCTGCTTGATCGGATCACGGTGATTGCATGTTAATGTCAAGTGTAAACGCAGCCAAAGATGTACTAAAAAATATAGGGTTATCCTCATAGAATCCATTAGAATCAGAGTTCAGTGATGACTGTGCGTAATGTACAGGGACTACTGCTTTTTCTTTTCTTTTTTTTCTTTTTTGCATTCTGGTTCGTGCTTGGAATATTTATCAGTGTTTGTCTGACATTGTTTTACTAACCATGACTTTCTGATTGTAGGTTGATGGAGACCTAATGGAATAAATGCCTGGCTTCTTGGAGGGAAAAAAAGCAGGGTGTGTTTGTGTAAGGGAAGACATTTGCTCCCGGACAAGACAGCAACTTCTGCTAAAGGTCTGCTCTCACCTCTAATCAGCCTAACTCCTCTTGACAGTGAGATAACAATATCCACAACCCGAGCCGATCTACAGGGGCAAGATTTCACGCGACACAATCCCTTCATGAAATGCCAACAGTGGTATCTATGGTTACTGTTGTGGGGAAGATGGTTTTTGCGGGCCACCCCGTTTGCCCTTTCTCAGTCAGGGTTTGTTGCAGAAGCTGCCGTGCCTGGTGTGCTCCATAACCCTACTCTGTTGTGACCTTTGACCACCGGGCACTGATATTCAGAGAGCGCAACTATCTTTGACATTTATACCCATGTCCCCTTTTCTCATCTTATTTCTTCTCATTGTATCCCCTTTTTACCCACGGGAAACGAGCACAAATAAAATCTCTCCTCAAGTGTGCTCTTTTGAATGCCATACCAACCATTATTACGCCACAATCTGCATTTTTTTTTTTTTTTAACGCATCAGTCGTTTTAGCTACAAACCTATGGGTTGTAAAGGTTTTAGAGGTTTAGATTTCTGTGTGATTGTGTGAGGCGAGCCACCGTAATGCGAATGACCTTGAGATATCCTTTAGCATTACGGGAGGCAGGTCAGTTAATTGGCTAATGGGCAGGAGTGAAAACGCGACTGTGTTTGCAATAGTGCGAGCAAAGACTCGCCTGCTGCTGATGTCTTTTCCTGGGGTGCAAAATGTAGATCAGAGAAATATGCAGTTTGTGCACAGTCTCGAGAGAGCCTGCCACTCAAATCCGAATGTCTGTATGAATACCAAAACACACAGGCAGAGAGTAAGAGAGAGGGAGGGGGAGCCAGGAGAAGGAATGAAACAAAGGAAGTGGGATGGAGGATGAGGGAGGTCGGAAGCTAGAATGATAGGGGATAAGAGCCAGCTTGAAAGAAATGGGCGGTAATGCGCTTCTTTTACCTTTCTCTGTTATATCTTGTGATCAACTCTAACCAACAATCACTGTTTGTGATCGAGCCTCTGGTGAACATATTATTTTATATATATTTGCAATATGTATCTGGAGAGGCATCTGTCAGTGTGCCAGGACAAGTGGTGTGTTGTGTTGGTAAGCAGGTTGTGTGTGCTGTGTATATTCGTCTGATTTTCGTCTGTCTGTGCGTGGCACTTTGAATTTGCGCCAGAGGAATTATTATGCTTGCGCTTGTGAAGCCTGCTCTCTCCCTCTCTCCTTCTTGCTCTCTGCTCAGCCTTTTGCAATGGAAATGAGGATGAATCAAACTGAGAAATCACTGTGGACGCCTATTAAAATTTAAACCTGAACATTTTGTTGCTATTCATGTATATTTAGCTTTGACATAATAAAAGGCCTCTTTGCGAAAGGATATTATTGAGATTATATCAGATTATTATTCATAGCACATTGTTCAATCTTACCTAAACCTTATTAATACATTAGATAAGATCTTTTTTAACGTAAAGGGCATTGGATTTCCACCAAGTTTTTATTTCAGGTGATGCTCTTTCAAATGTCAGAAGACATATTGGATAATTTGGTTATGTTTCATTCATCAGTATATTTTTAGATATTTCTGCTCAAAATGATTTGGAACAAAAAAAAAAAAGACACAAATGTTGTCATTAATAACAATTATTGAATTATAGTAAGAGCTATGAAGTTAATGCTAATAATATAGCATCAGTAATTTAATATTGGAACATTTTGCATACTTTGCTATCTGTCTTTTGAAACACTTTTCTCCTAAGCCATTTTTGAGAAGCAAGAGACTTTTCTCATTTGCCTTCTGCAGGAAACAACTGAGATGTTAAAGAGATCTCATTTGCGATATCTCTTTCCTATGGGCAGTTTTTATCTGAACATCTCACAGATCAATTTTAATTGAAGCTCAAAATTTACAAGCACAATTTCTAAGGTTTTCTTCGTAGATTTACTCGCTTCTCATTTGAACACTAAGGGTAAAATTCTCCCAGAAGTGATGTGATCACAAATATGGAATGTGATGAAAGCTCACATTAGCTACTGAAATCTTCTCTGAGTTATTTAAGTCTGAATGTGAGACTTGTCTAATAAGCGCATTCTGACTTCACCTGTCAGTGCGCTCTATCCTCCCTAGAGCTGGATGTTCAGTTACCTCAGTAACTCTCAAGGCATCTTCTCTAATCAGTTGGCAGAGTGAGACTCATTCAGTAATTACATTCAGAGGTTACATTTGTGTTCTAAATCTGTCAGAGCCGTTGAAAACGATTAAGTATTAGGATACTTTTTCAAATCGGAATGAAGAGCATAGCAAATAGATTACAGAGTGCTGTTTACTCTTTTAACGATGCCATGTCGAAATAGCGGCGAGAGCATAAACGCTTAAAAATGGCATCTGGCATGGATTCTAATTATAAAACTATACCGCAAAGGCTACACTTGCCAATTATGTTATTTAGCAGATATATACAAGACTCACGGCTATTCTGTTGTCCTTTAATCTTTAATGTAGTATGCTAAATCCAGTGGATGAGAAGTGAATCCAATTTTGTGTGGTTTTTCTATCTATGATTGTAGAAACAGACATCTTAGCATTGCCTGTCATGTCTAGCTTCCCTTCAATGGCTGTATTTCATGTATCCCAGGTTATCTGATCTAATGTCAGTCATTTGTTGTGTCTTCATGAGCAGAGGAGTCCATTTACTGCTATTATAATACATTTATCATTGGCACATCCTCTGATTCCTTGAATATTAAAGTGCCCCTCTTATGCCATTTCCAATATTGCCTTCCATGCAGTATGTAATTTAGCTTTATGTGAATGTTAACGATCTGCAAAGTTGCAAAGCTGAAAGTGCACGAAAAATAAAGTTATTGTCTCCCAAAATAAAGAATCGACCCTGTACAGCCTAGACGAGGCGTTAGTAATTCGAATCCACACATTTGCATAATGTGCGCCTATGTTCTGCATTGGCCGTCTTCAAACTTGACCCCCCACAAACATGTCATTTTACTGCTTTACTACTTCTCTTGCAGAGGGGAGTTACAGTATCATGTTTATTTTGGCCAGCTGCTCCACTGAATCACAACCTGTAAGTACTGTATGATAAATAATAGATGTTTTTGTTTTCTATAGAGCGTTCAAAATACAGAACTTTTGAAACTGGCATAAGGTTTCTGACACCATAAAATGCGGAACCATAAAAATGGCATAATAGGGGCACTTTAAAGAAATATTTGTTCTTGGACCCAACTGTCAATTTTTACTGACTTTTTCTTGCGTCAAAAAAACTAAATAGCTATTCAGTCCAAGCATCTTCAAATGAATATCTTCTAATCTAGATAAAAAGTTTCAAAAACAGAACTAATATTCCTTTATATTGAAAAGCAATACTGAAAGTACCTTGTGCCTGAAATACTGAAACTGAAACCTGCACAATGAACCATGTTTAATACTCAGGTGGAAGCTCTACGGCGCCACCGTCTGAAGGCTTGTTGCAAAAGCACTCTGAGGCAGTCGGTCAGATGGATGCTGCTGTTCTCCTGCAGCGGGAACCATGAGGGATGGATGCAGTGGTGTCACACGCTTGCAAAGCCCCAGAGTCTTCACGGCCAGAGGGGGGCAACCTGAGCCTCTACTTTAACTCTCAGAAAAATCAAGTGGCCCACTTTGACACTCAGCTGTCATGTGTAGTCATGCTGTATGAAGAGGGGTGCAAACTCTTCCACCCAGCCATCACACATCCCAGGGCACTTTTCCCACCCCTGCTGCCCAGATTTCAGCATCTCGGCAGCTCGTCTCCCGCTCTCTCTTTCTCTCTCGGTTGTCCACCTGCGCCCTCATCCACCCCTTTTTAATATTCAGTCCAGCTTTATCCTTATTAGCATTGATATGCAACCTTGGAGTCGGACAACAAAGGAGAAAGCCCTAAAGCAGAGTAGTGAGGCTGCTTGGAGGAGGGAGTGAAATTATGAGGAAGGATAGAGGTGAAGTAGAGGTAGGGAGGATAGGATGCGAGGTGAAAGAAGAGGAGAGGCTGTGTCTACGTGGCCATAGTTCTGTGTAATGGCCGTTAGGAGCGCATGTAGCTGGGACGTCAGCACTGCGGAGGAGGAGGAGAAATGTATAGGCCTATGTGGACGCTCTTTCCCCTTAACTTCCTCCCTCCCTCCCACACCTTATTTCCTCTCTCACTATAAGCATCGTTGACAAGCCCCCTCACTGCCCCAATGTTTTTTCTGCCTTGCAAAAACTATGTTTCTACCTCGCTCACACAAAAGAAAGGGAGGCAGGAGGTAAGGCAGGGATTCACTGTTGGAAATCGCTCTCTTTTCAATTAGCATTTTGATTGCATGTTAAAGCCCACACACAAACAGTCAAACATTTGCCTGAAAAATGAATAATGCTGCCCACATTTAAATTTGAACGATCGCCGCTCAGATGGGGGATTTGACAGTCACTACAAGTTAGTAAATACATATATCTGTGCTGCCTCGGCCATTCGAAACGATGCAATTATGTCTTCCACCTTTATGTGATGTGCTAACGCAGGCCTAGGATTTTTCTTACCCAGCTTCATTTGTAAGCTTCGCTACTTCCCTTACTCTCTTTCTCTCTCTCTTCATTTCTCTCTCTTGGGGAGAGTTGGTTCCTGGCAGGCACAGTCTCCCACTAGCCTGGTGACAGCCGGGGGAGGCAGTCTCTGAGCCCTTAGTCAACAATGGACACATACACTCGCACAACACACACACACAGCGCAGCATGTTTAGTGCAGCCTGACCTACCTCTATCAGAGAAGAGGCAGTGATCTCCAGACGTGCCTGAACACTAACTACACTATGTATGGAAACACACCCTCACACACTGCCTAATAGATTCTCATGCACACGTACACACGAGGTCACTCCCACTCATTCTCATTTACAAACTTACACTCTGGCATGTACGCTAGTACACAGTTACACAACCTTCTACGTATGCATTGTCTTCTACCTAAATGTAAATTTTATACACATTTAAAAGCATTTGTTTGGTAAATCATAAAGAAAAATGATACAATCATCACATTAATCATATGAATTATACGGCTGTATCCTTTTGACAGATCAAACCGGAGCGGCGAGTGTTAAGATGAGGGTGGAAATGGAAGATGAGAGCAAAAAAGGTGAGCATTAAGATTCAACACTGCCTCTACATCGTAAATGGGGTTTAAACTGCTGCATCTTAGAACCTGCTACACCTGTCCTTTCTCTCCTCTCATCTCCTCTCCACTCTTCTCCTCAGCCTTGTTCTTAAATAAAGCTCCTCTCATCCTGCGATAAAGGGGAGGAGTAGCATGCAGAATTGAAAAAGAGGAGAACGGATAGAGAGAGACAGAGAGAGACTCCAATGCTGCCACTGCAGCTGCAGGCAGTGAGACACAGCAAGGGCAAACACACACTTGTGCACTTACATGCACACACACACACGCTTGTCCGCACAAAACCACCGCAGCATCCTTACCATCTTAAACCCGTTCCACTCCATTTGTAAGTCGGCGGGGAGAGTTCTCGCCTATAGCCGTGCTAATGTCTCCTCACTTGGAGATCTCTCTCGGTCTCTCCTCTCTCTCTCTGTATGTGTCTCAGCGGTGGCGAGGCAGCGTGCGGCCAGCAGGAGAGAGAGTGGGCATTCCTCCTCCGAGCAAGGCTGCTTGTGAATGCACGGGCTTCGGCTTGAGCTGAACGCTGCAGCCCCACTCCCTGCCCCCTCCTCATTGGTGAGGTCAGAGCAGCCCCCTCCTCCTCACTTCTCTCACTGGCTGCCTCAGCTGTCTGTTATCTGCGCTACTCTGGAAAATTAACACTTTCGCTCTGGCAGCCTTGTAGACGGAGGCACAGGCGCTTCGGCTAGCAGAAGCCCTTTCAGAAGCAGCACAGGCAATCAATCGCAACCGAGGTCTCAGCTTGAGTTAGAGCAGACTGATTGCACCTACAGGCATTATGGTAATAGGGTGCCTGCTAATTAATGCAAGTTAAAAGCATGCAATGATTGCAGAGTATGTTTAAGCTTTTATATATTCATATTATGTATATATAGGGATAAAGAAAAGTTAGATGGCCATTATTGCAGGTTTTATTTTGCAATGATGACCTGCCGACTTAACATTATCCCTTTTATTTCAGGGCTAAATAAATGACCAAATAGGCTAAATAAATACTTTAACACTGAATATTGGATTTAATTGAAATTATTTTGTATACTTGTTTGATGAGACAGAACATCAACATTAACATGGTAGGAAACAACAGTCAATTATACAGTTCTGCCCTTGACAACGGTCATTATTTGGAAATATGTGACCACTCTGACTACATTATATATCAAGCGATTAATCGTATCCAAAATAAAAGTTTTTGTTTACATAATATGTGTGTATATTTATTATGTAAATATAAATACAAACACATGCATAAAAAAGAAAACTTATGTTCATATATAAAAATATTTATATATATATATATAAAAAAAAAAACTGTTATGTTTATATATTAAATATATTTATATATAATATAAAATATAAATATATAATGTATATACATGTAAATATTTTAAAAACACATACTGCATGTGTGTGATTATATATGCATAATAAATATACACAATACACATGCATACATTATGTAAACAAAAACTTTTATTTTGGATACGATTAATCGTTTGACAGCACTAATACACACACACACACACACACACACACACACACACATACACACACACATTTTTAAATTCTGTAAATTAATTAAACATAATGGATAATTATTTATGTTTATTTGTACACCTTCAGTGTATTGCTATTAAAAACCGCAAAAAGATGTCAATAAACCAGTTTGTTTCAATAGAGTTAAGCAATTCAGACGCCAAATGTACTGAGTAACTGTTATCAGGCTGAAGAAGGCACAGGTTACTGATCACACCTGCTCTGTACAAACCATAACTGCTCGCACATTCACACACACCTATACGCAAAATGAGCTTCCTAAAATAATCTCTCGATACTAATATTCTGTCTTCATCCATACTGTCGCCGATTATGTGATTAACAGAAAGGAAAAGAGCAAAGTTTGTGAAATTAGGAGTATTATGAGGGATGAAGGGATTATTCTTAAGGCTGCGCTTGACGGTGTTTCAGTGATTTTCACTACAGTGTAACGTAACGTTAATTCTCTTTCAAATGCGAGCACATTACTCACCATGACCATTCTCGTGTCCGGAGGTGAACAGGGAAAAAGCTCGTTATTTTATTCAAAAACCCGGTCAGAAAAATTAAACGTTGCGCTTTTGTGCGTTTTTTGGGGGAAGTCGTTCCCGAAAGTCTTGGATGAGGGTGTCGCGTGGACCCAAGGACAGTCGGATGCAGACAGTTCGGTTGAGAGATGGAGAGACGGAGTCGGACACTTGCGGCTTCGGTCGACGAGTGTCTATTTATTCGCCTATGAAGGGGGAAAGTATCCAAAATAAAAACAATAAAAACAAAAAAGATCGTTTTCCTCCGTCACTCTGTGGAGCTAGTAGTGCGAGCGTCCCTTTTTCCTCCACACCATTTATGGAACGTAGAGTCAGGCTGGAGTGAGATCTGATTGGCTGGGCGGGGACAGACAAGGGTGGCGCGCGCTGCTCTCGAGGAGACGGTTGGAGAGGGTGAGGCGCGAGTCAGTGGGGAGCGTTGTTCCTTTGGGGAAGTAGCGACTCTGATTGACAGATAATTTGACCTTCGCTTGCAGGTGGTAGACAGGTACAAGTAAAACGTTTTGGCTTTAAGTATAGTCTGTCAAATGCATACTGTATCAGTGATGACTAGGTTAATAAATATGGATTCATTTAATATTTGGAACCCGAGGGAAAACACAAATGCACACAGAGTATTTTACCTCAGTCGATATCAGTGTGTGAATTATGCAATGATTTTCAAAGGGAGCGAATATTTTTAAAAGGAATTTCTAAATGTAGTTTTTGCGTTGTGTTGCAACTAGAAAATTACTTTTAGATTGTCACACGCAATAAGTTGGCGCCGCTTGCAAAGTTACCTGCAGTACCTAAGACTTTTTAAACAATTAACGTTAACTCAAACGTTGGGATATATTTGTGATATAAACATTTCTATAATGGCTTGACTATAATGGCTGGTTCAAGTAAGGTTTTTATTTAATTTTTTTTTTAAAAAGGTTAAAACTGCATCCTAGCTCTTATTAATCCAGGAAACATAATACAAAAACACAAATAAAATAAAACATTCTGTTTGTGTATAAAGCAAAAAGAACAAATGTCTTAGCAAATCACGGTTATTTTAGAGAATGTATGTGAAATGTGTAATAAATGTGAAATCATTTATATGTTTATATATTTATAGAATGTGAAATTTTTATATTTATATAATAATAATAATAATAATATATATATATATATATATATATATATATATATATATATATATTATAATGTGAAATGTGAAATCATTTATGAAAAATTAATGCACCCTTATTGACTTTGTATAGTAACTTTATTTATTGCTAATAATAATCACCAATAACTAAATGCAAACAATTTTATACATTTTATTTCTGATATCTTGATCTTTATTTGCAGTATCTTGAGGTTAAATTAAGTATCTGTCTGTTATTGCTTCTCAATGTCAAATCAGTGTAGAACATCAGTAACAGCAGCACAAGCTAATTAATATTCATAACTTTATCTTCTCATATTTGACATAACAAGCACATCTTGCCCCACCCCCCGACACTCTTAAACTTGTTCCAGCACATACTACATTTAGTTGCATCTACTGATGTGAGAAGGACAGTCTTGTAAAATAATGTCATCCAATCCATTATTTCTTTTCTTTCATTGACGCTTTTCTAAATATTATTGCAAACTGTTCCCACATTCTGTTGTTCGCAGCTGCACGCGGACTGAATCAATAATTAACCGCGAGACCAGCCGCTCCCACCCCTGACAAAACCCATTTCACATCTCCACCGGTGAGGGCTGCCCGAGAGCGACTGCTTGCTGAATGAAGGGATTTCAGATCTTGTTTTATTTACCAAGATATGGAATTCATCACAGGCAAAAACACATTTCCTGCTTGCACCCATTTACTCCACATATACTATCCTAATGTTACACATTCAATGGGTCTTTGGGGAGTTTTGTGTGAATGCATTTTGCTCTCAGGTTTGTTGCGGGGAAATAATGGGGGTGTCATTTTAATATGGTGCAGGTCTTTGTGCAGCTGTACTGGTACAATAGAACAAATCACAGGGCTGGAATGGGCTAGGAAACGGCTGTGGTCTTATCGTCTCCGCACCTGCACTTCTAAAAACCACGGCGGAGGTCCCTCATGGTGAGCTACTGACTTGACAAGAACCACTTTTGGCATGAGAGTCCAGCAGAGCTATAAAAAATGAAAGACATTTCTCACTGGATGGCCAGGCCTCACTCTTGGGGACCCAGTACTTGAGCACTCAACCCTAGAAAACCCAAACTTTATGTAGACTATTTATATTCCCCTGTTCTTTTAAAATGCTCTTGGCCCAGTAGCATGATGTTGTGCTTTTTGCTGATTAAGTTAAAATGAACGCATCTGACAAAAGTAAATGTGTTTTTATTATTAGTATTAATTACATTTTGTTAAATTTTTTTTATCAAAATATAATTTAATATAAAATATTTTATTTAATTATATTTAAATGTACAATTTTACATATATATAATAGTTTAAATATAATTTGCATTGTTACACTTTCAGATAAACATAATTTACTATTTAAATTTTTTTTTTACCTCGTGGGGACTGCAGGCCTGTCCCCACAATGTCAAAAATTTCAGGTTTTAATATCCTTGTGGGGACATTTGGTCCCCACCATGTAACATAAACAAGTACAAACCCACACACACACACACACACACACACACACACACACACACACACACACACAAACCCAAACCTGTGTGTGTGTGTGTATGTGTGTAAAACATTCACATGATAGTAAAAAAAAAAAAAATTTAAAAACGCAATGCTCAGCCCACATCACAAAACACACCATAAACTAGTTATTGTGTTTTGCTTCCCATTTTGCTCACTGAACCATGTGGCACCATGTGAGTTATGGAAGGCATTACCTTTCATCTTCCTCACAACAAGACATTAATTCAGGTCCCTCCCACCAGCAGAGAAAGAGAGAGAGAAAAAAACTGCCTGTCCTTCCATTCATATGCAGGCTTGATTCAATTATACACAGGACCTCTCATCACAGCACAGGCAAACTTGAGTCAGTCCATTAACCTCTGTGTGAGTTCACCAATCTAAAGTCTAGCAACCACTGATGGGAACCATCAGTGAGCTCTTCACAACCTCCAAACTGAACAAGAACGAGCAGTGATGCTCTCCACCCTTAACTACCTTCTGATACCACCAACCATTCGTCACATGGCATGTGGTAGGAGGAAATGTGTGCTTTGACTTCACAGACGCTTATTTTTAATTTCATACTGTGTGTTTATGCAGAGCAACAGAGAAAAGGTTGGGTAGTGGAATACTACTCTCGGTAGGTTTTTTACTTTCTCTACTATGTCTGACCATTAGGCATTTCAGATATATATGTGTGAAAGAGACGTATTCATGTGGGTATTCAATGCCAAGGTCTCTGTGCTCTTATTTGAATGTAAACAAAGTGCTGAGTGCCTCTATGCAGATGTACATGTTTACATGTAAACAAAGTGCTGAGTGCGTCTATGCAGATGTACATGTTTACATGTTGTATGTTCAGTGGAGTGGATTTATTGTATATAGACTGAATGTTTTGCTCTCTTATTCTCTTGACTTTTTTTCTTTATGTCTTTTTCAGACAATAATGGCAGAACAGATCAGCTCCTGGCAAAAGTAAGTAAAAAACAACAATATATAACAAAAAATAGAATAGATCGCTGTGACATTACTTAATATTCATCACTACCAAGAATTATACACTATGGTTGCTTTTGTTATAAATCAAAGAAACATTATGAAATCTTAAATAAACAACAAGAATGATTCTTACAATGACAGTTATCTTTCTGTCTCTCTCTTCCTGTCTCAGTCTCAGAAATCTTTATAAAGGACTAAATGTCAGCTTCTGCTCTTTATAGCAGCTGATACTGTAGATAGAAGAGGAGACAAGGCCAATCTGGAAGGTTCAGTTTGAATTTCCTTGTATAAAAAATTTCCTAGATTACTAAACACACAAGCATTAGACAAATAAGAAATATCTGCTATATAGTAATACACTAGCTATCATGCTGCTTTACGTACAGCATTACCAGGGAAACCGCTATTTTACCACTCCAAAAGCGGCACCTAGTGTCAAAGAATGAATTTTCATTAAAGACCGACAAGTGGGCGGGCAGTATGCTAATGTTTCATGTTGACCCAACATGAAAGGACTTGGGATTCGCTTTAAAAATGACTCGTTTAAATGATTCAGAGTTGACTCTTTCTTTTGAGAGACAATAACTTTATACACGGTGCACTTTCAGATTTAAAACTTTACATGATGTTTTCATTCACTTAGAGCTGTGTTACACACTGCATTAAAGGTAATTTTCAAAAATCCATAATAGTGGCACTTTTACATTTTGCCAATCCCAACTAAAACTGTTTTCAAATTGTGTACAATTACACATGCATTTTTATATGACCCCACTACGTGGAATATTCGTTTTTAAGAAAGCCACAACACAAGACTACTTAAGAATCAAATAGTAGTGGGAAAATGAGCAGTCATAACATCTAAAAATGCACACTTTCCTTTACACATATGTATAAAATGAACCTAAAATCCTGTTAATTAAAAAAAAAAGTCCATGTTGTTTGTCTGCTACCCATTTGCAGCATCCGCTATGATTCCTCCGTATGAGAGAGTGTTTTGAATCGAGGCCGTGTACACCAGCAGTAGACGTGCAGGCTGAGGGAACGTGTCCAGTATGACTCAGAGGCTGCGTGTGACCCTCTGTCTCTCTGTTCACTCCTGGGCTGGGTGGGGACAGATGGAGGGAGGGGTCTTAGGGATTAGACTGGCATGAGGCCTGTGGTGGGAGGTTTGGCCAAGAATACATGGAGGTTTTGAGTGGGAGGATGTGACCTCAAGGATCTTTACTATTGCAGAAAAGTGTATGTGTGTGTCTGTACACATAAATGACTTTCATTTAGTCATCATGCGTTGGATAAGCCTTTCGGAAAAACGAACAGCAGGTAATAGCAGTCAAACTAAGATAGCATCATTTTATATAAGATGCCGTTATTTGTCCTCCAACCCACATGCATTTTATGTCAGCCATTTTGTCAAATGGGCTTTTTATGCAGGTATTGTCGAGCTGAAGGATGGCTGTTCTGACCACCGGTGGAGGGGTTTTATAACAGGCCAGCTAATGTAAATCACATCATTTATCGGCTGTCAAAAATCCATTAAAAGTGAAGCAGCATGTGAATTGAGTAACGAGCTAAAAGCAACGAGGCTAATTGATTTATTTTCATTCTGTAAAATGGTGTTTTATATGCTCAGCTAACTAATTGACACTGAAAATGTATTTTTTTTTTTATCTTGGATGTGTTTGGTATACAGTAGTTAAACTGGATTGTAATATTTGATTGAGTCATTGTGCAGTTTTTTAACTGAGAACACATTTTCTTGGAAATGAAAATATTTATGTATAAATTTCAAAACACTGTTTTAAAAAAAAAAAAGTCTAGAATGTCTGTTCTCTTTTTCAAAACCGAGTTTGGGCATGTGTGTGATTTTGATGCAGTCAGAGGTTTGGTCAAAGCCTTTGCTAGCTGAGCATGTAAAATGTCACTTTAGTTATTGTTCACTCAAACACTAAGAGACACATGCACACACCCAGTACAGCAACCTCTCTCTTTCTCCCCCTCTCTCTTTCTCTGCCTGTGCTCCTTTGTTTCTGGAGTACCTCTGATCCTCTGCGGCCGCTTAGCTCCAATTAGAGCATCCCACCAGCCTGGCCTCTAACACAAACACACACACACACACACACACAAATGCTTTGCCCCAGCCTTCTCTCACACTGCCTCATTTCAGCCCTCAATCTGACTAATTACTCTGAACCTTGCATGCCCCATCTCTCCCTGCTTCCAAACACACACATACACCACCTGACTCCTTCTATTAGCCATAAACACAAATCCAAGTGCTCCTCTTTGTCAAATATTTGAAACCTGCAGTCCCCTTGGATGAGTGTGTTACTTGTGCTCCATCAGTATCCCGTCAATGTTATCGATTTCCACCGAATGCATCCTACACATTCACTTCACATTCACTCCTGCTTCCAGCATGAGCACCAGGCATCTATTCTGAGAGTTTAACATGTTAAAACATGCAACAGACGTGGTGATAATTGTTTCAACTGAGCAAAATCTTCCAGTGAGATGGAACATTTATTTTGTCTCAATTTTCACCCTGAATAATAACAGGTTTATTTAAAGACAGTGAAGTGTAGATCCCCTGCAAGCTGTCAGCTCAAGTGTGTTAAAAATTGCACATCTCATTTGGAGCCTTGTTTTAAAATTTTACAAAATTCTCTAAAGGCACTTCACTTTGTCCTGTTATTCACGAGCAGATTAGGAAGAGAAAAACTCAAACACATTCAAAACACTACATGTTTAATTTTAGTTAGTATTTTCCAGAAAACAAAGTTTAGCAGGCCTATTTTTTATTGAAATATTGACTGGAATATAAAATATGATTATAACATTTATTTATTTATTTATTTATTTTTGAAAAAACTTAAATATTAAGTAGAAAACTAAAAACTGATATCAGAAATACTGCATCAATATTTTGATTTGTTGAAGGGCAAATACAGTAATTTTTTTTCTCCACACATCAAATTCTCTCTCTTATTTGATGTATCCCGATCGTCACAATTCTCATTCGCCTTGGGAGTAAGGGGTGAAGTTTTCTCCCTCTGAAGCAAATATCTCTCTCTGTCAGAGGACATGAGTATCACCCAGTCCAATTCCTGTTCCTGTCACCTCAAAGGAGAACCTCGACACCACATCAACTTTTTTGGCGGCTTCACCGCCAGGCAGAACTGCATGTGTCAGGCTGCTGAGCTCAGGCTCGGCTCACCCAGATGATGCTTGCTACGTTTAGATATGAAAAACCTGTCTGAAAATGACGCTTGTGTTTCGTAGCTCAGATATTTTAGAGGATGTGGATACAGGTAATGTTAGAATTATGATTTAACCGGTAAAAACATATGTATCATCCATGTCTGTTCACTTTTTGCTCAGTTTTGTACATTTTCAGTGCTAATAAAATCTATCAAGGTTAAAAAATATGACTACTAATAATTATGCTGATTTTGATGGTACTTATCATTATGACTTTTAATGAGTGGTTTTTCTGTTTTACATTAAGGAAATCCTCATTATTTGTGGGGAAAATTAGATGAATGTGGCACTGGTGAATCCTTGAGCAGATATCGAACCTAGTAGGAGGCTCTCCTCGTGGCCAATTCCAAATGAAGGTGACATTGAGCAAGACATTTGAGCTCTTTTCTGATCATTAACATCACTGACGATTCTCTCCATCTCATTTGCGTAGTGCAGTCACTGACGGTTGGCTGGAGGGGGACTGAGCAATGGTGAAGATCGCGTTTTTTGACGGTTGGCTGTAGGGTGGCCTTTGCTGTGTTTGATCGCAGTTGGAGCTCTCGAGCACGATGAGGAAGACCGCTGTGGTCCATCTGGCCTGGTCTTTAATCAGTGCTTCCCTTCAGAGAGGGGGCCACACTTTCACTGTGCTGACCAGGCCAGCTTTTGCTTAGACGAGCAACCACAAGATGAATGTAGCTTATTCTTTATATTATTCACCACTCTACAACAGTGAATATCTATAGTGGATTTCAGTTGGTTTTAAGTTATAGAAGTAAGAAAAAAAAGTTGGCATATCTTTGATCAGATTTGTCATACCCATGGAAAAATAGCTTCTTAACTATATATCTTACACTGTTTAAATGATGCACACACACACACACACACACACACACACACACACACACAATTATTTATACTCAATAGGTCAGTTTTGTAACTCCAGTCCCCTCAAATGCTAAACTAAAATTGTACCACTAGACTAACAAATCTACATGTCTTTGATATTCATGATAAATGGCAATCATATAGTAATTTTTCAAAGCTGTGCAGACTGAATTTGATTCTGAGCAACTACTATGAGTTATCTGAAAAAAGTAAGTCATTTTTAGCTCATTGATATTGAATGTACAACTCATATCTCTGGGGTAAAATTGAACAGAAATGTGCCATCGATCTCTCTTTCTTCCTTTTCTCGTTCCCCCTGATTCCCCCACCTATCTTTCCTTGTTTGTAGACACTCCATCACCTTGTCTTTCTGAGCCCTGGGAAAAGCTTCGTCAGTATTTTTGCACCACTCCCCTCCATCCATGCTGCCTTTCTCCCAGAATTCATGGTGCCTTAGTCAGAGCAGAAGAGAGCAAGACGAGAGAAAGGAAAAGATTCAGAAAGAGAAAAAGATACAAGAGCCGCTAGCTGTAGACAGAAGGAATGCCTTAAGAAGCAATTAGCATATGTAACTTCTTTCCCCCCTCTGCCTGAAACGGGGTTATTTCAGTGAGTTTGTATTGATGTTTTTGAACAGGCTCCATGGCAGAGCATTTAATGCTGAACACTGCTGTTAGAGAGAATGCATTATTAATGTGAGGGGAAACTAACGGGGACCAGCAGCTCCTCGGGGCTGTGAAGAGGACGGTTGGCGTCTCTGAGGAAGCAACACCACGCCTCAAAGGTCTTCCTCAGTAATGCACACATGCCAGGCATCTATCATTTATTCATGACAGTCAGGCGCCTCCAACTCCCTCGAACAATTAACGAATCAATGAAATGTATGGGCTCAGAAACTATCAATTCGGGGAAACAGCGCCGTTTGTCAACGTGTCAGATCTTGGGCACAGGCTATCATTCAGGCAGAGAGCACATTTATCACTTTAGAAACAGCCTGCGTGTCATAGCAACGCGGATAATCCTACTACAAAATGGCTGCCCGATTCTGATGGATGATTGGACTTCTTTAATAACAATTGGTCGTGACTGCTTTTATTAATTTATTTAACATGCGCTCCAACATAATGGATGGAGTTTTTCAAGGAGTCTCTGGAATCTGTTTTCCTGTAAATAAACAGCAGCGTTTTGTTCAGTATGAGGGAACAAATCTTTTCCAAGTGGCCAGTTTAATTTAAAATCGAGTTCATCTCAAAAGATTGTAGGCTGTACAATTCGACAACTAATGTCCTCGAGCTTTAAAAGTAAACGTGTGCGAAGAGAATGAGAGAAGGAGAAAAAGAGTGAAATTGATGAATTACTGGTGCTGCTTTCTACACTACAGTGCCTTCCCAATTCCTGTTCAGTTAACAAAACCATTAATTATAGTACTTAAGCAAGCCGGGGTAAACCAGACAAGCACGCATTCATGCACTTAACACATATTCCTGCATAAGCATTTAACGTTCTTCTTTTAAAAATCACTCCATCATCATTCCTGAAATACTGAATCATTAAAATGTCTATTTCTTTTTCTGGAAGAATTAAACGGCACCGGTGCTGAAAAAAAAACATGATCTATTTTCTGCATTTGGAAATACTGTGAATTTATTATGCATTCTCTGTAACAGTCTTGAGTGCTGGCTCAGCCATAGAAATTACTCTTCCTTTGTAATTTTCCCCCCTTTTCTGCTCTTTCTTTTATTTTGTATCTTTTTATGGCTTTGCTTGAATAGTCTCACTTGAAACACAGCTCTCGCTGTTCACTGAATCCTCAGTTTTGATGTTCTTTTTCCCTGCAGAAATCACAGCCCTGGAACTCCAGATGAAGACTAGACCTTTATTCTTTACGCGGAGAGAGGTATGTGAACGTGTTTTTCTTTGGGGACCATCATCGCTAGCACTCGCCCCCTGCTGCTGAAATCACAGGCTTTTTACTTCCAGGTCATGGTGCCTGTATCACTCACGCTGACCCCTCTCTTCGCTGACTGTCTTTTCAAAGAGAAAAAGGGGAGAGCTTTCAAGACCTCCAATCTCCCGCTCTCTTCATCAACACTCAGTCCCTGTGAAATCATCAAAAAGTAAAGACAGTGTAAAAAAAAATCACATCTTTCCATACTGAGTAAGGGCTTAGAGATTCAGTAGTAACTGTCGTCCCTGGAGGAAGAGTCTTCCACTCCATAGGCACAGGGGCCAGATGTCACCTGTCCTCCCGGGCGAGTGGAGCACTGGTGGGGCTAAGACTCAAGCGAGGCAGGCTGCCCTGGTTCTCTCTCTCTGCCTGGCTGGAGACACCTGCTCCTCGCCTCACTGGTGACGGCCCCCAGTGGAGCTTTTTTCATCTACTTTCACATGCACAAGCATCCTGAAGCACTGCGGGTGTGCTAGTGGATATTTGTAAGTGAGGTGTGTTGTTTGTGTGTCATGTTTATGCGTTTGTGTGTCATATTATCACAAATGCACTCTTGTGATGACAGTACAAACTTAATTTCATTACATTTGTTTCCTAATGAACACTCTCATCCTCTTTTCCTGCTTAACATGCTTATGCCCGAAAACACAAAACTGCCAGCATTTATAGCTCTGCAGCCAGATCGCTTGAGCTAATGCGTCCTTAGACACTTTTCATAGGATATCTAGGGTCCCCTGTGTATTGTAGCTCGGGTTTGCCCCTTTAGTTAGATCCAAACTCAGTAGTCAACTGGACCATTATTGCAGTCAAACTATTCTTGAGCATACCTTCCTGCTATTTCATATTAGGATCTTTATTATAGAACAGAACAAAACAGAAATCTAAAATACAAATTTTGAATTTTTATTTTATTAATTTATTTTATTATGTTTTTTTTCTGGTAGACAAACACTGATCTTGAGCATAGTTATAAAATATATATATTTTTTTTTGTGCCACACAATGTGGGCTGGTGGAAACACATTTATCCTGAGTGTACCATCCTGTTGTTTTATTTTCAAATTTGTAAAATTGAATACATTAGAATAGAATATGTTTTACCATAAAAAAAATTAACTAAAAAAATTAGCTGGTCAAAATGTTTTAAACACAAATGTACACGCCTCTTGTGGCCTTTGAATGTACACATTTTCAGTTATCAAGCTCAGATCTTTAACCAATAGATAGATAGATACAGTAGGTAGGTGGGTACAGGTAGGTAGGTAGGTAGATAAATAGATAGATAGATAGATAGATAGATAGATAGATAGATAGATAGTAAATGTTGTCTCTGTCAATGCCACTGATATTGTGGTACTTAGACAAAGAAATACAGTGTTTACCATAATCAGTTTAATACTTAAATACAACAACAACAACTATTTTTACTTTGGTTTCACACAGTTCAGAATATGCTGTTTTGTTTCTCTTAATTTCACATCTATTTGCATTCCATATGAGCTCAGAGCGTCACCATAATGCTCACACAGTATTTGGATGCAGTTCTGTGCAACATTTGGCGTATGTCTATTAAAAACAGGTGGTCCTGCATTGCTAGTTTACGAAACAGGAGTCTCTGTTTCTCCATTCTCTCATTTACACATGCACACACACGCAAGTCTGAGCAGTGCAAGGTGGCTAATTCTCTCCCGAATGCCTTGTGCGTGTGTGCGCAGTGACCGTTGAGTGACCCACAGGTTAAATAGCTCATTCTTGTGGCCTTTTCTTCCAAAATGGCAAAGCGCCCTGACAATAGCTGCGGCCTCTGAAGCTGCAGGGCTATGGGCTCCAGATCTTTCTGTGTGATGGCTCTGCCATTTCCACACTAGTACAGAATCACGGACTGAGGCTGTCCTTGACTGAGGCGTCGGAAATTAAATCTGGATAGAATATTGATGGGAAATACTAAAAATTCTCAGCAGCAAGAATAAAGTGCTAGTGTCATATTAGGTTTAGCTTTTGTGGCAGGCTAAATATACACAGAAGTAAAAAGGTATTGATGTCGGAATTCTGAGGTGAACGCTAACAAGGAGAGACATCCTACTAGAAGGAGAAAAAGGTTCTTATTTTTGAACAGGACGTTGATCCACTGCAATCTACTGCCATTGTATTGCGAGATGTGAATCTTTTCACAGTTGATGAGTCTGCTTTACTTGCTGCTCGGCTGCTCTCGTAGAGGATTCACAGACACGCGTACATGCTCGCTACGGCTTTGTGCGGGGGTAGAATGCTGCACCTGTTCTCAGTACAGTTAGGCTGGGGTTGAGCAGCACAAATGAACTAATTTCCAGGGCTACATTGAACAGAGAACACTGCAATCACAGCAGGAGGAGCCTGTCGAGCCGGCAGATGGGCAGAGCTAATCATTGTTGTGAAATAGAGATGACCCTGCCTATCTTTCACACTGCCAACAGACATTTGCCAATCGCTCTTCAATTCCCTCTCCTCTCCCCCTCATCTCTGTTTGTTTCTCAGCTCCCTCCAACGAATTTAGGAGTGAACGTAACCATCAAAAATGGCTAAAAAATGAAGTTAGAAAGCGAGCGCACTGCTGTTTGACATAGAGCAGCTATAACCCGTGGACTGCTGGAGTGTGTGTGTGTGCACATGAACAGCGTCTCCAATCAGCACAGGAAATTTTTAATATAGCAAATCTGCATGTGTTTGGATTAATACCCACAACCCTACCAAATCTGATGTAGTTTAGTCAGAATGTGCCGTTTTTCCCGTAATTGTACTTTTGTGCTATTTCAGAGGTTTCTATCATTTGTGCTGAATGCTGAAAAATGTTTTATAATTGGAAATCACACCGTATCCTGCTTAGCGCAGTATCTCAAGTGGCAATGTGTCATGCTTAATTAAAAAAAAAACACTGCGGTTATTAACCGTGATTAGAAGTCATTTCAGTGTCTTCTGGATGTTCGAGAACCCATGAGAGTGATTGGCACGAGAATACCAAAATCAAACATAGCTACTGTTATGTGCTGTTTTATTCGCAAATAAAACGTTTTTTCTTTATTCAGTTATTCCAGATTGTTTATAGGTATATGTTAAAGCGCGCTGATAAATAAATGATCTCAGTGTTAGTGATCCATTGCTTCTCATGATTGCGCTTGGCTTTTAATGTCAGTTCATGTTTGTAAAAACATCTTCAGATCTAGCTCTGAGTGTTTTCATTGCTTGATTGATTTACTTAATCATAAAATACAATCATTACTTTGATATATGAATTCTACACATGCTGCGCATATAGAAATATAATTGAAAAAGCTGAATCCAGATGGAATGTTCTAGTCGTTTTGCACGGCAAGATGTGAGAGCAACCTAATGCATGTAAAAAAAAAAAAAAATACTGACAGAGAACTGGAAAAGAGAATAAAATCTCCCTCTCACAAAAAACGCCTAGATAGACCTCTACCTCTTTCCTGTACAATGATTTAATGTATGCAAATTATCTGGCTTCAGTTAATGAAGGCACAATTAATCACTGTAACGATGGTCTGATTTAACCTGGTTAATTACAATCTGAAATGTGAGTTATGTGTTTGCAGATAAATGTGAGTCACAAATGCAGATTTTTAGGAGAAGAAACAGTCCAGCAGAGATAAAGACATTTTCCTGCTCCCAAATGAATAAACAGCACAATTTATTAACCAAATGAAGCGAAAAAAACAAGAAAATCAGCGAGGGTATATTTTATATCCAGAAATAAAACAAATAATCACATACAATGTACAATGACTGTTATTTCATAACAGTAAAAAATAGATGAAATGATGCCAGACATAGCAGCTGAAAAAATAATATATCAGTGTTTTATTCTATTAATTCTATATTTAACATGAAAAGTGCAGAAGCAGAACATTAAAACAGTTTGTTGACAGTCTCTCGAGGTGGAAAGAGAAACAGAGAAACCACCTCTTATTAAACCATCTTTTAACTATCTCTCAAAAAAATTCTACTTTTGTGAAAAGGATCAGTGTTCTGCCAGTGTTAAAAATCTGGAACAACACTTTGCGCAATCACACGGTTCCCAACAACTAGTGACGCATACATATCGCTGTCACTAATTTTCATTATATATTAAATGTTGCATAGATTTTCCGCTTTCCCAGGCCAAATAGTGACTGAATGCTACATGACAATGATTTTCCTGATTAATTTGTAAAAATTTTGTAGTTCAAATTGGAATATTTGTGGTCGTGACTTTACATGCCTTGTTTCTTTTTTCTATCTTCTTAGAGCTTGACAAGCACCAGGATGAATATGCAAAATGTTTCAAATCCCTGAGCTGCGGAGGATTTTAAGGCAAGTGTGTACACGCACCTCAGAAAGGTTGCAAAGAAGGGTTTAAAAATCTGCTCTCTCTGCCGATGAACACCCAGCTGCATGCGATCGCAGTGTGTGTGTGTACACTTGCGTGTGTGTGTTTGTGCACTGGCAGAGGAGCTCCAGTGCTGTCAGTATGAGTCTGATTTGTGTGAGAATGTGGTGCGGCTCCAAGGCAGGCAAGCTGATCCTGTTTTGTGGAGACGAGAAACGAGAGCCCATCACAGATTAGACACCCACAGTTTCGTGTCGATTTAATGCACCAAGTCAGGGATTTATTCTTAACCGACCGGCGCTTACAGCACCAGCCAGCCAGCCAGGGCTTTCCCATACAACCATCTCTCTTCCCCCCAAGACTGTAGCAGAAGATCAGAAATGACTGAATGAGAACGTAAAGGATGGTTATCTACTTTCATAGCTTCAGACTTGAGTGAAAACACATTATAATCAGGAAAAGCCTTTGCCAGCTATTTATCTACTAGTATGCTCAATTATGGCCACCTATCAGTGGAGAAATAAAACAACTTAATTTTAATGTGCTACAAAATTAAATAATTACAATAGACATTCATATATTGAGTTAGTTTGGTTACATAATACTAATAAGACACATGCTTTCTATTTCACATGCTTTCGAGCACTTTCGTGCTAAAAGGCTGCAGAGCGCCAGCACAACACATTCGGGAAAGTTGTTTGAAATTCAAAATGATGCTTGAAACTAAATGTACATACAAAAATCTGTTCTTTAGCCATCTAACATCACTATGCTCAAATGACTTTAAGCATACACACTCACACACACACACACACACACACACACACACGGCGCACTTTCAATTTCAGGCATCAGTACACCACCACACAAACACATTCTGAGCAGGAATGCACAAACAATACACTAACACAAGCTGCTTTTTCTCTCGCAATATGTCTCTTTCTTTATCTTTCTCTCTGGGTAACTGATAGAAAGATCTAGTCGGAGTGGGCGGCTGTATCATCACACAATGAGGCATGAAAACATTGGCTAATTCAAGCCTAAGGGCTGCACACATTTACCTAAATGAAGTAAGTATTCTTATTCTACTGTGCTGTCTATTTTCTCATTCATTTGTCTGACGGATCCTTCTATCCTCTTACCCCCAGAGCCCTGGCCCCCAGTTGGCTGGATGGATCTCGGGGGAAAAGCAGCGAGCCCATGCCTGGGAAGGAGCCTTCCGCCTGGGCTACTGCCGAGTTCTGTGAACACCTTACCATCATCTTCAGACACTGCTCGCGAGGTGCGCGTTTACAGGGAAGAGGAGAAAAGAAGAGAAGAGGAAGAGAACAGAATGCTAGCCAAGGTGGTAATGAAATATACAGGCTAAAGAAAAAAGCTAGAGCTGGAAGGAAAGAGAAAACTGGACTGCCACAGTGATAGAGAGCTGTGTGCTTACGTTCACATTCGCACTACACACACACAAACAAACACACGCACACAGTCAGTGCAAGCCCCAGATGGGCAAGTCATCAAGCAAGCTCAGCAGTTACAGCTATCTTGCTTTGAGTAAATGAGAAAATGAAATGATTGTGAGTGGGAGAGGGAGAGAGAGTGAGTCTAGTCTCTCATCCATTACAGTACGCTCGGATAGCAAAGAGGTTCTGCCTTCAGCTAGCAGCCGTTTAACTGGACCTAAATGTTCAATACCTGCACATTCATTTAGACCTGTCAGCTGCCACATTTAGAAGCAGGGACACACTGATAAAACATAGAAATGTTACGCACGACAGAATTATGAACACACACTTAGAGAAGTGAGGTGACAGAAGAAGAAAATCCAATTCCTTTACCTCATTGCTCAACAAAGCAGCATTCAGTGTTCGGCTGATTTCAAACATCTTGTTGGCGGTGTTTCGTTTCTTGTCGCTTTTTGGTGGGGTTTTTTTTTGCGTTCTTGTGGCTCTACGGCTCCTTTTTCTCTACTGGAAATGGGAATCAGTCCCGAGAAAAAAAAGAAAGAAAAATGAACAGATTAAAAAAAAAAAGAAGAAAAGGAAGGAGAAATCCTGTATATGTGCTGTCTGGCTGGATGTATTTTCTCCTCTGTCGCGCCCGTGTTTTCTGGTGCACCTCTGTTAAATGTGGCGCTTGTGCCCTGGCTCACGCCGCACGACTGAAGAGTCAATATTTTTTTTTTTTAGCTCCCCAGAGTCAGCACATTAAAACAAGCAGTCGGTCTGCCGGGCTTCTTCCCTTATCTGTCCTCCACACACTCGCTCGCACAATGCGTTCCGATCCTCACACTGCTCTCTAGCAGATTAGTTCTTCCCAAAACATAGCTCTTAGTTTAAACTCCTCTCTCTCTCTCTTTCTCTCTCTCTTTCCATCCTCACCCTTTCTCTTTCTCTCTCCTTCCTTGCTCCCTCCCTTCCTCACACTCCCTCTCTCTCTATCTCTCTTTACCCCCACCCCACCCTCCACTCGCTCCCTCTCTCTATTTCTCGATCACGCTCTCCTGCAGTTACAGTTCACAGTGTTACCACAAGGTGGGAAGACTGTTCATAACAGACATGACACAGGCACATCTGCCTTTCCTGGCTCATCTTTTCCTCTCTGTTTGGCTTCACGGCTCTCCTCCTGCTGCTTGTGGGGAACACATGATCGCTTTGGCACCCGCTCACCTCCGTTCTCCTCTCTCTCGCCTCCCCCCGCGCCTCAGCCGCATTTGATGTATGGGAATGGGGTTGATTTATAGACCAATAGCATTAAGAAAACTCTGACCAGAGGCACCTCGCCGGAGAAAACCCCAGCTGAGATGTCGGCATATCATTCCCGGAGCATATTTGTGAAACGGACACATCTCTTCCTCTAAAATACCATTAGAGCAAGACGTTGGTATAATTTTACACAATTCAATGCTTCCAATTCACTGTTTACATAGCTACAATGGCCCCAAAATGCATTTGGGCACTTATGTATGAATGTAAATATATAAATGCCCTTGAAAAAGAAGGGTTGCACAACCATACTTTCTGGTTGTCGAATGTCAGTAGAACATATCCATAGTTAATATAAAGAACTACACCTGTGGTTACTCTGCTAGCAGCACTTGTGTGAAGTTGTTTGATACTAATATTACTTGACCTTGGTTAGTTCTGTAAGAACTAGCGGAATTTTGTTCACTTATGCTGCTTGGTTTGATACTCTGTTTGATGCAGTGGCTTAAGTGTTCAATTAAGTTTTGGAGTCATACAGTATAGATGAACAATGGGCATAATGCCTGATTATTAAATTGCAAAGACAGTTTTTCATCTTCCAATTTTGTTGTGTTGGTATTTGCTCAAATATAATTATTATAATTCATCAGAAGTATTTTAAAAGATTGAAAAAAGATAGAAAAGAATATAATACAATAATAGTTAGATGGAAATTTAAATGCAGATTCGCACATAATATCAGAAGAAACCAGAGGATTAATGGCCTGTCCTCTCAATAATTAAACGTCAACAACCAAACCCTTTAATTTTGTTTGAGAATGGCATAGAAAAACAGATAACCTGACTCTTGTCCAACATTTGTAAGGTAATTTTCTGTGCAGCCCTTTTTGTTATAGATTAATGCAGTAATCAAATTATATTTAAAATATAATATTTATTTTAACTTAATTTATTTTATAATTATTTTTACTATAAATAACTGGCTTTAGTGACTCTCAATGTCGGCTTTAGATTTTAAAATGTGTTGTTTTATGTCCCTTTATAATTCTTTTATATAGACAAACTTTAAAAAGTATGAGCAATCATGAGGTCATTGTTATTCATTGATTTAGTCATAGACTCGCAGATGTATTTCCATCAGCCAATGACTGCATAGCACTGAAATCTTACCATTAAAAAAAAATATATTCAATGTGCATAATAAATTAGACTTTCACAAGATGTTTAATTTAAAATGTTTAGCTGTAATTAAGAAGAGTGGATAAAATTAGTCAAGATTCATTATGATGTTTTTTGCTAAACAATTAACTATTAATTGTTTGATATTAAATATCATATTGTCTTCGACAATGCCTAATCATCATCTTCATGCCAACGGAAGCAGCTAAACTCAGGTACAATACATACCACAAAACCATATGTTTTTCTCTCAAAATAACAAAGCAGGCAAGAATAAGTCATTTTCAGCCTGTGTTGTTTCTGGAGTGTGAAAAGCAGAGGTTAGCTGAAAGTGGGTATGACTGCAGGAAAATGAGCTGTTTCTTTCTTTCTTCTTTTTTTGAAAACTGCGTATGGTACAGTATGATCTGGTCTCCAGGCCCCATGAGAGGCGTGTGTCCAGTTAATAGCAGCCTATTGACACTGAACCATCTGTTGGGGTGGACTGAAGCCAAATAAAAAAAGGGAGATGGAGAGAGTATTTGAGAACGAGAGAGAATGCTAACATTTTTACGTCATAGAGGGTGTTTATGTGTGCGTATGAGCCATTAGTTAAAACTGCATCACATTTGTTTTATGCTATTACAGAACAGTTTGTACCTCCACCGAGTCAACATTGAAACTTTTAATGCTAAATCCATTTAGAATAATAACATTATAGGCAAATCTTATGAAGTTAAGAATCCACAGAGTGTGTTGCATGCTACTGAGGGATCATGTAAAGAGCACCGTTTTCTCACTCTCATTGTAATTGCGTTATCGATGTTGCAGGATTTTCTATTTGTCAAGCACCGTAGCCTATTCCGGATTTTATCGTATATAACAAACCTGGTTAAAATGGTTCAGGAGATGGTGCACGTACGTGCGCACGCACTGGGATGGGCTGTCACTGGAATCATGGAGTCTACCGCTTAATTCCAGAGTCATCTGCCTCTCATTCTCCCTCTTCTGTCCACCAGGGTCCCAGGGGGATTCTGATTGCTGTCTCCATAGTGACTCTATGTGTCTTCATAAAGCCTGTTCAGAGCCTACCGCTTCTCCTGTGTGCTGTCTGTTCCATACAGATGACCTGCCTTTCACTGCAAGGGACTCGTGCATGGAGTCCCAACATGGTCCGTCTAAAAAGGGTTTCCCTGTACACCACCAAAAACATGCTGGGCACATTGGTAACGCACACTCACAAACACTAAAGTTGACTCTTATAGCCTTATAGCCCTTGCTTCAAATGCCTCCACCCCAAAAAGAAAGTCTCATCTTTAATGTTTAACTCAATCCAGTTTTGCCATCTTAGTCGCTGGCGTCACACCCTTCTCGCATGATTGTTAGCACCAGAGTCTGTTATAATTGTGGGGTAAAACTTATTTTGATGTGGAAAAACATTGTGTCTCGTGGGAACCAATTAAAAAATCTGAGGATCAAGAAGTGGACTATACTTCGCTTTTGTATTCTATGATTGATGGGTTCATTAAATCATCTGTTCACTTGGCAGACTGCGTGACAGGACCAGCGTGAGGAGAAGAAATTCTGCTTTTGCAGGAACGTCATAATTGTCATAGGAATATCTGCTATGATTCTGTTTCCCCTACAATTTTATTTCCTGCTTTCTTGTTCACAGATACATGCATACGGATGAACATCGCGTGCATCCTGAAGCATGCACAGACACAAAAGAACGAGGAGGGGATCTATATTTTTGTCGCCTGATTCATAATACGAATTGACAGTCTCAATAAATAAACAGGGAGGCATGGAGCCAGATAATTGGAGATGTTAGGGAATGACATACCATGAAGGACAGCTTTTCAATTTTCAGTTTGAAGGGTGTACCGTGCAGCACAATTCCTCATTATTTAAAAACAATCAAACTACCCTTGCTGCCCTGCTGGTTGTAGTTTGCCGTCAAATATGATCGCGAGGAAAAAATCATTGCCAATTTTGTCTTATTAAAGATGACCCCCGTTCTCTTCATCTGCTTCTGACACTCGCCGCTCCGCTCATAACCTGAAAATTAGCAGCTGAGGGTCTCAATGCCTGTCCTCCTGAAACGCAAGTCATATGGTTGTTCATTTGCAGGCTAATCAGAAAGCTGCACTATTAATGGAAAATGAATGAGGTCGGATTTGATTGTGGTTGATGGCATAGGCTATGCTCCAATTGTCCTGGAATCCATACACTTTAATCAATCTATATTGCGAGACAGCCAGTGCCGGTTGTGAGGGACATTGCAATTTTAAATATGAGACACTTCAAGGGACAGTTGATGACTACAATCTTTATCCTCACAATATAAGAAATAGGAGGTTCAAGGTAGCTAGAAATCATAATATTTCTTCATATTTATACAAGGCCTAAATGATGTGTGATTACCTTCTTTATTTCTCATCCAGACTCTGAGGGTGAATTCCATTCACTCTATCCTAGTCACTGCAAAGTCTAGTACTGTATGTGGCCATCCTACACAAAGCCATACTTTCCTGCCACTTTATTATGAATCTGAATGTTACCTTGATGACATACAGTAATGGCAAAGTTCATGTTTATAGATTAACATTGCTGTGGCAAATAAATATTTGAATTGAATATGGCCTCTGTGTGTCATTATAAGAAACTTCTTTCTTACACATTTATTTTAACTGTCTGGTTCTGTGGTGCTTGATTGTTTAAGAAAAATTAAAGTTGGGATTAAATCCCATAATGTCTGTGACAAAATTAATTGTGAGGATGTACAGTATCACCCAATATCACATGATCGTAAACGATAAAATTACTTGAAGTGAATGTACCCTTGGCTAATTGGTCCCTTGTGAAGGGATTCAATTGCTCAGTTTATTTTGATACGAACCGGGAAATAGCATCCACATCAGTATTGTAGTCATGACCTAAGTAGGTTGAGTTGAGACCGAGACCAGAGGATGGCTGAATCCGTCCAAATGATCCAAAGCCAAGGTCTATGACAAGACCAAGATCATGAAAATATGGTCTTTGGCTCAGCCTCCAGATAAACTCATACTACAACGCTGATCCGCATCCCTATAATTTTAAGATCTTGTGAAATGTTTTACAACATACTGTAGCTTTGTGTCCTGATATATTGCGTTTTCCATAAGAACAGGAAGTTTGGGTATAAGGAAAGATTTTTCTTGTCAGTAGTCTGTAGGTAAGTGGCAGCCATGCATTATGCAATCTTGCTATCGATTTGTAATACAGGATGAATATTCTTGAACTGTTTTCCCAGAAGAGAAAATTAAAATCAAATCAAATAGACATGGACTTGAAGACACAAATCCCTGATTGTATTTCTTTTTCAGCCATGAACGCATAATAAAGTGGATGTTATAGTGCATGTTTTATTAGCAGCTAATAAAGGGCTTGGTCTCAGTAAACACTGCTGACATTTCCTCTCCGTTTGGATGCTTTATAGGGCTGCACAGCATTATTTGGCGAGTTGTGAGAAGACATCCGTGTGGCTGGGGGAGCTGTGCGCTTTTCGCGCGCTTACACCTGCTGGTTACGTCAAATCCTTCCTAGAGCGGCATCACGCCGTCGTCTTGGAAACGCTCCTTCAGCGTCGCAGGGCTGTGAGGTTTTATGGACGGATGATGGAAGAAAACAGCAGAGAACATCTCGATACTGGTGTGTAAAAAGAAAACACATAATACAGATTAATTTTACCGTTTTCTATTCACAGACACTCGTTGGGTACTGTCTGTGCTTGTATAATGAGCAAATTTCGCTGTTAGGTGCATGATATGAGCGCTTTGTCCATGTAAACACAGTGACTGTTTGCTAACGTTAGCCGAATAAACCCTATTTATGTGTCTTTCCGGAACTTGGAGTGTCAAAACATTAGCGTCAATGTATTGCGATGGATATTCACTTATAACGGCATAAGTAATGAAACGGTACACCACGTGTGATTGTTATCCAGCCTTGTTAAGGTGGACACTTCCAGATACGGTGACTGACATATTTACACTTATTGGCTCTATTTACTAGAATGTACTAGCTTTGCTGTGCCACAAAACAGTCATAAGGATTATTTTTTTAAAATTGAGATTTATACATAATCTTGAAGCTGAATAAATGAGCTTTCCGTAGATATATGGGTTGTTAGGATGCAACTATTTGCAAATCTGGAATGTGAGGCTGGAAAAAATCAAAATATTGAGAAAATTGCCTTTAAAATTGTCCAAATTAAGTTCTTAGCAATGCATATTACTAATCAAAAATTAAGTTTTGATATATTTACGGTAGGAAAGTTACTAAATATCTTCATGAAACATGATTTTTACTTAATATCCTAATAATTTGTTGCATAAAAGAAACATCTATATATGTATATGTATGTGTGTGTGTGTGTGTGTCATATTTATAATTATTTGGATTAATGGCTTTGATTTTGTTACAGTTTGAGTAAAACATGTTTTGGAAAATATATGTTTTATATAAAATTTGAAAATAGTATACAATGTATTGTTGGCTATTGCTACAATATGCCTGTGCTACTTAAGACTGGTTTTGTGGTCGAAGTTCACATCACAAGTATTTACTAGTAGCTGGACTACATCCTTACTACTTTAATAGTGTACAAGCTAGGTTACTAGTAATCTGATTAGATTTGCCTTTATTTGAGAATTTTCTGAAATCAACATATATATATATATATATTCATATATAACACTTACATATAATGTATTCAATATAAGTTATTCATCCTATCTATATCTATATATTTATATAAATATGATCTATCTATCTATCTATCTATCTATCTATCTATCTATCTATCTCTATAACACAGATCTAAATTAATATTATGCTTGGAAATGTTAAATATGGACATAAAAGATTTTTAAAGTTACACTAATTTTATACTAAATTATAAAATTGGTCTGTCTTTTGGATATTCACTTCTTAAATTGTTAGTTCACCCTAAATTAACTTCATATTCGGCAGAATGGATGCTTTAGTCACCATTAACTTTAACTCTCACTTCAATTTAATAAAAAAAAAAAAAAATTCTCATACAATTTGAAGTGAATGGTGTCTACTGTAAGTGCTGTCATTCTGCATAAGAATTTTTTGGACCATTTCTTTAATTGTTTCACATTTATTATTTTTAGGTTTTGTTTCTGTTGTCCTATTTCAACTCATGTTTGTGTAAAAATTATTCAGATTCAGACTGAACTTTTTTTTTCTGTCATGCACACAGACCACAACCCTGTTTGGTTGTCAGGTTTTAATTGCTGTGTTAGAGGAATATTGTATAACTATTGCCAATTAATTTTGAAGTCAGCAACAGGCAGTTTATCATTGCTGAAATATTAATTTCCTTTATGTTTTTGTCACCACCTATATGTATTTCTGAAATTTTTGTGGCAGATAATGAAGCGGGGGGAGAGGATGCTTTGGTGGGGAATGTGAACAAACTGATGGTCACCCCTCCAGGATACACTGGACCTCCCAAGAAAGGTCATATCATCTTCGATGCCTGCTTTGAGAGTGGTGAGATATCTGAGTATTTGTATTTTTTAGCCCCCTTTTCATGCTGTTATGTGAACTCTACTGTTCAAGAACAGCATTTATTTGAAATAAAAATCTGCTGTAACATTATAAATGTCTTTACTGACACTTTTGATCAATTTAATGCATCTTTGCTGAATAAGTATAATAATGAAAAAAAAAAAACACTGAGCTGACCCAGAGCTGTTTAATGGTAGTGCAATTACTGCACCATTAGCACAGGATGGATTTGCAAAAAGTAAAACTCATTCTTAGCATTTTTTTCTTGGCACTCAGCTCATCTTCCATTATTTAGACAAACAGGCAGAAACTTACATTGTTGACTGAGATTATTGAAGTTGAAATGAAAGTGAAAGTGACGTGACATACAGCCAAGTATGGAGACCCATACTCAGAATTGTTGCTCCATCCAAAGTGCACACACACAGCAGTGAACACACACACACCATGAACACACACCCGGAGCAGTGGGCAGCCATTTATGCTGTGGCGCCCGGGGAGCAGTTGGGGGTTCGGGCTTGCTCAAGGGCACCTCAGTCGTGGTATTGCCGGCCCGAGACTCGAACCCACAACCATAGGGTTAGGAGTCAAACTCTCTAACCACTAGGCCACGACTTCCCCATGACTAAAACAGTGTCTAAATGACTAAAACAGTGTTGAAAGCACAGCAGAATTTACACATTATGAAGTGATCAACCTATGTTTTGGGTATGATCAAATCCACTTTTAATATTCATTGTTTAAAAAGGTAAAGGAATGTGCACCCAATATTTTTTAAGCAATTTACAAACACTAAGTTGCCATTATAATCTTGTGCTGAATTTCATGAGTACAAACATATTAAGCGTGTAATGCTGACATGTTCATGATCTAATTTATCTAGTGTATAAACAGAATATCAATTAAAAAGCACCTTAATTGAGCAATATGTTAACATGGCAGTTAATTAAAGATTTAGAAGGATGTATACGCTGAACAGCTAGAATAACCATCTATACCTCTACAAATGTGATACACCCTTGAATTCCCAGAAGAGCAGTAGATCTCTGTCATCAAACATGTTTGCATGAAAATCATTGGCAGTGTCTTTTGTTTAACCATACTATTTTAGCATATGGCAGCACAGCCTGAGAGAGACTTTTGTCCGTGTGAGCAGGGCTTTTAATGGATAATTATCTCCCTTTTAAATGGAGGGGGTAAAAATTGAAGCGTTTCAATTGAAAGTGACTGCTCTATCTGTCGGTCTACTCACTGAAAACTGTAATTAAAGCAAGTTATGATATTTTGTAGCATGCTTTGACTAAATGGCCTTTGTTTGGCACTTTTGCCGGTCTGAATGAGCAGTGATGTAATGAAAATAAAGTGCTTTTGCAGTGACAAGGTCAAGTGGGCAGCTGAGAGCAGCTTTGGGCCAGATTGACAGTGAATCAGTATGGCTGGAACAGGCACAATATCATTCTTTGCTGGGAGATTAGGTTCAGGGTCTCCAGCAGATGAGACTCAGCTTTCATATTCTTGACAGCCAACCAATTCACCCCTCTGCGGGGAAAGAGCTCGCCTGTGGCTAGACTCCCTGTGGGGAGGTTTTTTTATATAGATTTTTGGTCTTGGAAATATTCTGTAATAGTGAGTCTTTCTGGTATTATCAGGTAGTTGCTTGTGAGTTTGGGTTGAATGTTAAGATGAAAGAAAACAGTTGGTTATGGAGCCAGTGTCTCAAATGTAAGACTGACCATTTCAAATCAATTCCAGCGTAACTTGATAGATCAATATGATTCTGAGCAACTCTACCAGAAGAACTAATAATAAACACTGTTCACATCCTGCTTCAGCAGTTGAGCCATCTGTCATCATAGAGATGTTTATTACTGTTATCAAAATAATGACGTTCCTCGTAAGGATGTTGACTGTAGCCATGTTTGTGAGTGGATGTTTTGTTTTGCGGCAATAAAAGGACATGGAATATTAACATAAGTTACAGAGCCAAAGTCAATATAAATAAATAATTAGGACGTTTTATAAGTTTCTCTGTTTTCCCCTCTGACTGCCCCGAGGACCCCGAGGCACTGATTAATGAACATCCAGCCGCAAGACCAGGATCAGCTAACATATATGACATTACCCCCATGTCTCTGGCTCGGCAAATTCTCTGAATGATTTATGGAATAGATATTAATCTGCTTCCAGTAAACGCATTATCCAAGTTGGAAAATGGAGAGGAATTGATGTTACAGCGCTAATGTCAAATTAATGTCCTGTTGCTGTTTCAGCAAAGCAACAACTGCAGTGAAATGATATTAACCACTTACACACTGACAAAAGGGAAGCGACACTTCCTTGACAACAATTGGGGCTTTTGACGTAAGTGCCTTTGAGAGCTGAAGCCCTCGTGTCAATTGAAGGACTTAAGACGCAATAGTTCAGCAAAGTTTCCGGAGTTAGGCACATTCAGTCATTAATCAAACGCTCTTCTCTTTATGTTGAAAAAGATGTGGAAATGTAAAGGTTTGTGGCGATGTGGGCTCATTTGTCAGAAAGCCACCTGTCAGCAAGTGATAACTTTTCACCGTTCGCAGCCTCTCCTTTGTTACGGTGAAAGTCAGCACCTTGGAAATGAAAATGATATTTAATACACAGTCAGAGGATAAAATATCCCCTCGGATGGCTCATAAAAAATGAAAATAATAGCATAGATGCATTAGATATCACTTGCTCAGATTTTGAGAAAAAAGTTTAACTTTTTTGCAAAATAAATGGCTGTGCAGCCAGTATTAGCAGTTTCAGTTTATATACAGTATATACTAGTGTTGGCTGATTAACTAACTAAAGCTAGTGATGCTACTAACTTAACAGATTTTTTTTTAGTTGCATGACTTTTTTAGTTCATCTGTTTTTAAATTGGTGAAAGTTTTAGTTATTCTAGTAAATTTAGCTCTATGGAAACCTTTGTTTAGGAAGTTCATGTTAATGATTATTTTGATAGTTGATTAATCTTTTATTATTTGTTTGATTAATCTGATAAAAATCAGATTATTAGTAAATATTAAAATGCAATAATTTTAATAATAATAATAATAAAAAAACTTAATTTAATTCATTATAAATTTAAAAATGTTTTTCTACCTCCTGCCCAAATGTGTCCTATGCAATGTTAATACTATAAAAGCAAGTATGGTGAATATAATTATGTAGGCTTTGTTATTCATTCTGGGGTTAAATATAAACATTCAGTTCTTTAAAAAAAATCTGCTTGCCTAACATTTTTAGCGAAAGTTAAAATCACTAAATTAAAAATGGTAATAAAAACAAAAGCACAGACTAAATGTTAACTGGTATGAGGATTGCCCACTCATCTGAACATAAGTATATTACTGTACATTTACATCCATTAACTCCCTTTAAGTCCCTTTACTGTTACTGTTCTCATAAAAATAAAATTACTTGTGTTCATGTAGAATTTTAAACCTATGTTTAATCTCTAACAAGAAATATTTTAGCAAAATGTATTAATGCTATTGTATTGTTCTGTCTGTTTGACGCACATGTACACATTACACTTATTCAGTGAAGCCTGGGAAGTTTGCAGAGACCTGCTGGCTTTCAGGACTAGCCTGTATGCATAATGGAAATAGGCCTAATTCTTTGACTTTTTAAAATTTACAGATAAGGATACAACTGTGACATGTAAGTTCTGCATTTAGGAAAACACATCTCGAATGCTTTAAACAGCACAAGTATCTGTCAGGTGCCTGATAGGAGAGATTGATCAGTCATTCATTTTACTGTTTTTGTGCCACCTCTAATTTGTTGTAAATTACATAGACGGTTATATTTTTTATTTTTAATAGAAAAAAAAAAAAAAGCTTTTGTGTACTTTATGTAACTGCTTTATGTTTGTATCTTGTATTGTATCTAATTACAGTTATTGCTAAGCATGAGTGTAGCTTACAGTAACTACTGCAAATTATGGTTAGTTTGTAGCTTGTTAAGCAACAGTTTTAGAGTAGCTTCCCCAAAACTGATGTATACACTGTGGCTGTTACGTACAAGCTTTCAATCCAGGATCATACCATCTATGGGACTAGGGGGCAAATGTGTTTTACGTATAAAGCCAATATATCACTCAAGTTCCTTTTCTCTGCCAGAAATTTTGTTTCTTGTTTCTTTTTCCCTTTAGACAGCTGTCATGAATAAAAAAGTCAGAAAAATGTCTCTTATCTTAGTATCCGGGTAATAAATTCTAATTGGTTAATTAAAACAGACCATGGATACGTAAACTGTTTACTGAAGGCATAAAACACTTAATTTACATTTAGATGAGATGTAACTCATTTTCTTGTCAGCCATATGCAGATTAGGTCAGTGGTATATCTTTTCTTAGGCATTTGAGCCTACAGGTTTCTCTCTCACTTCTGTGTCTCTGTATCTTTTTTTTTTTTTTTTTTTGCACACTTATTAAAATAACCCCCATTATGCACAGTTTGATAGTAAAAAACATAATGAATATTTCCTGAAGGCGTCATTAAAATGGTATTGATGGCTCTATAGATATACTTACGTTTGCCGCATTATGTAAATTCCATAGATTCTTGAATTTAAAAGAGCTTTAATGGTTATAATTAGCACTTTAATCTTGTGATATTATCTGAGGTTTTTAATAAACTGATCTAGTTTTGTTTTAGTTCAGAAACATTTGTTTATGTCTTTTTTTTTCTTTTGGAGTAGCTGACTTTTTTAATTTACTTTTTTATGATAACAGACATTGAGAGGATTGATAGTTTTTCATTAGTCTATGGCCTCTGGATAAAAGCATTCAAATTTAGCATGCTAGAATCAAGAATAAAAGTACATTTATTGTAAACCTTTTTGCATTTTGAAGAAATCTTTTGAAGTGCACGTCATTTATTACCTCACACCCTCTCTTTCCTTCGTGTAGATGTTCTCACATCAGTTTCCTAATTCATTCTGGGGGCAAATTATGTCAAAAAAAATTCTCCACATGCTGATGCTTATCAGAGGTTTTGAGTGATAAAACTTATTGACTGTAGCTGCTGATTAAATCTGGTGACAGCTAGAGGCAGAGGAAGAAGGTGTGTGCGCGTCTACACAAGTGCATATATGTGTATGTGTGTCTACATAATGATTCGATTCCTACCAAGGGCAGAATATAACGTATCCACCAATGATAATCCGAGATGTGCGGTACCCCCTAAGCATTTAACGGATTTGCACTGGAGATTTTAAATTATCCATTGTAATCATAATAGATGAAAAACTCCTTCGATTCAGCGAACAAAAGAAATGTGTTAGGAGAGGGGACAAGGCCTCAGCCGCACGTTTGCTAATGAGGATAAACAGTAGGGAAAAATCTCTCCGCTGATGGGGCTTTAATTGTTTTGCCCCCCCCACCCCCCCGTTCTGTAGAGTTTCTCTGTCTGTTTTTGTCTTCCGTCAAAAGTCCTCATGCTTCATGTCACTCTTGCAGAGTGCATCTAGTGGATGAATGATTACATTTTACACCCCAGAAATACAAGAGGGGGATGAAGGGAGAGAAAAAAGGAGGCAAAGGGGATAAAAAGCAGCCAGGCTTGCCAGCAGATATTTATATACTTCAGATGTACCCTGAATTAAGACAGTCAGATCCCCATTGATTAAAGAAGTGGAAACATTCTAACAATCAGGCTTTATGCTCAGCACAAGTGCCTGCAGGAGACAGAAGGGCTTACAGGGAGGATGAAGGGTACTTACACCGATATTAGGCTACTATAGATGTATTCCTGTCCTCAACAAAACATAACAACATGGGCAAGCATAAAAAGACAAGTGGAAGAGATATTAGTCACAGATTTTGTGCTTAGCGCTTAGAAGATGAAAGTTTTGCTTGTAAATGCCTTGGTGTTTAGCAGAAGAGTCATGCTCCTACTAAGAAGGCTACATCACTGTCCAGTGTCTTATGGTTTTCTCTCTATTTTTTTCTTGAGGTTTTAAGGAGGATTGAATTGATTTGGGCTGTTTTCTGAGAAGAACCCAGAGCAGGTTTCTGATTTATTGTTTTTATCAAGCGTTTTTGTCCTCCATCTTTCTAGTTGAAGCTGGCCTGCTTGTCCTTTGACAATTTCGTAGCTTTATCTCTTTCATTCCACTAACTGATACTCAGGCCTGTGGTGTTATACAGCTCTGACCCTGAAGAAAATATCCTTGCACTCAGAAACCATGTGTGGAAGGGGTTTCACGCTCTTCCCCTCCTAAACCACAAGGTTAACAGCCTCGCTTCTTTAGTTTTACTGTAACACATCCTTACTCATTGTGGCCCTTTACTCATATATCACTCAGTCAATGCACAAAGCCAAACAGCTATAAAATTTACAGTTATTTCACAAATTGGTCTGAACAGTTTATTTTCTGTCACAAAATAGTATTTTTCTTTTTCTATCCACTAGATTGTTGTAAAAAATTACATGAAACAACAATTGCAAACCATTAAGCTTCTGCAATTTACTATGTATGTTTCTGAGTTAAACATATTTAAGTGTAGGACCATGGAAGTTATTTCTGGCACAATCAACCGATCAAATTAATCAATCAATCAAATAAAATAAACTCAGAACTGGGAGATGTAAAGCCAAAATTGTGAGATAAAATATCACAATTACCTTTTTTATTTTTCTATTCCGTGGCAGAAATAACCATATAGGATTGTACTTGAGGATTTGATATTGATTGCTAAACTGTAAAGTTATTTGTCAGTAGTATTTTTCATTGTCTTTGTGGCCTTGATAATGTCAGAAGTATGTAAAGTTTGTTTCAGTGGTGTTAAATCTTACTGAATTTTGAAAAAAAAAAAACCAAGCATGTTTGTTTTTTCGCTGGCCTGTGTCTCTCATTTTTAACATTATTTGGACCCTTAGACCTGTGTTTTCCAACGTAAGTTAACATGAAAGAACAAGCAGTTGTATTTGCACACTGAACTTTGCATGTCTATACCACATCCTACAGTCTCATGCACAAAGATGAACTGCATAGCTGAACTATAATTTGAATTGGTCCTCACTCTTCCTGCCGGCATAGCAACTGCTTCTCAGAGCAGAAGTGCACAGTGGTCTGCGCACAGTCATGCTGTAATATTTACCTACCCCTAGAGTGCTCGGTTATAGAGTGTATGTCCGCTCTGTGGAACGAGCTGGGCGAGCAGATATCTCAAATGTGCACAAGCAAATGAAACAGGTGATAATCCTGTCTGACATTCCCACCATCAGCCTTGGTTGTGTTTGATCAGAGCCCTGCAGCCTGGAGAGATCTGGAATGAAACATCAGCTCTTAGGCTATTGATGGCTGTTGAGATACCTGCATGGGAATGTCATGGAGTGCACGTGTGGTTGCGCATATTTTATTGACGTGTTCTTTGAGGTATTTCCTCTGGTATATTGCTCTGTGAATTGTCAAAATGTGTTTTAGTGCCTTGTGCACTTTTGCATGCTTTGGCGACCTTTCTTTATACCTATTCTAATGTATAAAATATGCACAATTTGTAGTGTGAATCATTTTCCCTTTAATTTTGACAATTTTTATCATTTGTTCTATTTAGTTGGTCCACAAATTTAATTTCACCCACATTTATGTATTTGGTATCCAAGTATCCAAGGTATGCATGTACATATTCATGTGTTCCTCAGGAATGGAATCCATGCTCTAGGTGTTGCTGACGCTAGGTTTAGTTCACTGGGGTGCATCAAAATTCAGAAAACTGCTTCAAAACCAGTCAAATGAGCCAAACTCTTATCGTATCATGGCAAAACACAAGCATAATTTTCTCTGAATCCAGCAAGTCTTACCTTGTGGTTAATGACCAATCATTTTTCTGTTTGTTCTCCATTGAAGTATTGTGATTGCTAACACATGTCCTCTTTGCCATATTTCCTCCAGAAGAACACAAAAGATGTTCCGTTACTGAATGTTAAATTGGTTCAGTGCTATCAAATTAGACACAACAGGGAACCAGTTTTCAAACCGTACAACACGTTCCCACTTTCAGCCACTCAGTTTAGAAACGAATTCCTGCCATGTGTTTTACTTGCGAACGTGACACATACTTCAATTAGCACCCTTCACATGCTCTCACCAGCACATTATAATGGGCGGTATGAAGACTAGCATAACACTCACAGGCTCAGCGTTTTCTATTTTACAGTTATTAGCAGAAGGTTAACGCAGAGCACAAATGCCTCTTCTTTAAAGCAAATGGAATCTGTGCCGTTTTAGCCGGACGCTGACCCCTATTAGGAGAGCCTCCAACAAATGGCGGCTTTCCTGACTGTCTTCGCGGGGTCATGCCGTATGTGTGTGTTTTTCTCAATGAGCTCTTTAACCCGATCTCTAAGCCGCCACTTGTGTAGAGAGTGTTTAATATACTAGGTCAAGTGATCGAGTCAGTATCACCATTTGCTCCGTTCCACTTTGTGTAGTAAAGTCATTTAAACTTGTTTTCTCAGTTCGGGTTTTGTTTAAATATATCTTTTGTATTTAACGTTTCAAGGACTCGCGGCTGCATGTCGGGCCATTGTTTTCTACTAAAGCTCTTGATCAAAAACATGCCATTTTTGTGCATTCAAAAGCAAAGTTTGGAAACAGCGCAGCGAGCAGGGAATAGAGAGGGTCTCGCAGGTGAAAATGACTACACACAGAGCCGTGTGGCGATACGTTGCCGCATGAACACGCTGCTACACGATGATGGAGTAATCCATTTCCTCAGCAGCTCTCCTGATGCCATAAACACAGGCGCTAGGCGGACATGTCATTCCTCATTCTAGGCAAGGACATGCAGTTTGGGAAAACGCTGGAGATTTGTAAAGCTTTAGCGCTCTGTGTTTTTCCTTTTTCTTATTTTACACTCCCTCTGTTTATATTGCTGATTTATTTAAAACATTTTCTTGGAGATGAAGTTCATTGATGTGTCAGGTTGCGTTTGATATCACACATTTGTATGCTCTGGGTATGTTTGTAAACCGATGCATAAGAACAGAGAGGAGTTTGAATAGAAATACCATCTGTTTGGATTCCGACAGCTTCTTGAGACTGAACCAAAACCTGTTTGTCAGGTTTTGCCACTGCTGAAATCTGTAACGTTTCGCATGCATGTACAGTACTACTCGAGTATATATAACGAATGTTTTGCCAGCAGAAAACTGCTTCCTGTGTGCCGTCTTCAAACTTGTTGACTGTTATTCTTCATCATTTGAGCACATTCCCCCCTACAAAGATAAAAGCTCTGATTGTTGCTCTCTGCTGAGATTGTATTCAAACACTTCAGTGTTACGTAAAATCACAAAGTGCCGTAGTGCATCTAGAGTTACTGTTTTACTAACAGCACCTCTTGTTTGCATTCTCTGCTCTGTGATATCTCTGTGAACACAGCATATCATTTTAATTCAGAGTGAATGGTATTGATCTGTAAAGGACGTGATATTCATCATGTAAGAATATTATTCAGTCTAAATTTGGCGTGGTAGATGGTAACATTAATAGCAAAATCTATAGCCTTTCATCTGCTGCTGTAGGCTGTGAGGAGTGTCAGAGAAGATTTTTGTCGCAAAAAGAATCTTTGAGATAGTCTGAAAAGGCCAGCGTCTAGCAGAAAACCAATTCTAGACCGCCCACCGTCTTTGAATCGGGAACATTTTAAGTGTGCAAATACTTCGCCCTTAATTAGAGCAAAAACTTTGCATCTGTCCTTTGAAGAGGGTTCAAGAAGCTTCCTTGCTCTTGGCAGCCACCGCTGATTCCAGTGCCTCCTGCCATGCAGCCAAAATGACCATCCCTGCTTTATTTTTACCCTGAAATAAGAGACATTCAGAATGAATATCGAATGTAAATTGAATCCCTCATAGGCTACATTCACACAGCAGCAAAATACAGTAGTCAATCCAGATTTATAGTGCTAAATATGGTTCCATTGACACACAGTTTGATTAAACCGAAGTGACAGCTGTAATTTATAAACCAATTGACACTTAACCACATTTATCTCAAGTGCGGTCAAAAAAAAAAGCTGTATATAGATTGCATCTCTCTGAATGTAAATTATTTATCCAGCTTGTCTGTTCCTTTATCTTCTTTCAAATATTTTAATCAGTATGTTTATCTGATTAAAATCTGGTTAAATTGCTTATGTTTTAACTGAGAACTTGAAACTAATTTTGAACTTTTACCTACGTATATATGTATTTATTTATTTACCCGGAAATTATCCTTAGACGCTGACATGACAATGCCTAAATAAATACATAAATCATACATGGAATACAAAAGGGCTTGCCGTATGTTATTTGTTCATACAGCTGTAGCTCAAATAAAATGTAAGCTGGTGTATGAACAAAACAGTTTCTCAAATCAGTGTCTCCTGTTAGTGAATATGGTTGTCAGTCCCAAACATTGACTGTTTGAATGAAGCTAGCAGTGTAGCTGAAATAGTTTTTGCTGCCTTGCAGAAATCAGAAAATTGTGCCTTTCCCCCCAGTGAGCTTCTCAACTTTTGTATTTATTTATTTTTTTATTTTACTATATATTTAGAGCACTGTTGCTTAATTCTCTTAAGTAATTACACCGCAGTGGGTGTAGTTTTCTAGAGTGCTTGTGCAAAGGGAGGTGAGAAGGAGCACTGATTTTCTGCCAAGATTTCTGAACAGCTTGCAGTTGAACCCCTCCGTTCTTTTTCTTTCCATTCGAGTCTATCAGGCCATTGACAGTAGCATCACTTTATGTAATTCCCTGTTATGAAAAGCTTTTGCCCGTTGAGAAATTTCTGTGTCTATAGCTCAGAATGGCCAAGAAGCCTTCCTGGCATTTTGCAGCCATCTTGGTCCACAGTGGCTGCACGCCATTGATTCAGCTGTGGTTTTATCACACTGCCGCACAACACGACAGCGCAGACCAGATGTGCACTAGTTACTGCATGGTACTGCTATGGGACTCAACTCTGAGTTTATCACTGCATACCAACCCCTTAGTGCTAACTGCTGAATTGCTAGAGAGTTGTGTTATTTTTTTCACAACCGATTCCCTGGCACAGTCCAGATGAAACACAATCAGTTGATTAAGCTTGGATGTAAGCCTACATCTGACGACCAAGGTTGTTGTGTGATATCACCAAGACAGCGTTTATTTAATCACACAAACAGTGAAAACTGTAATATTGTGAAATATAATTCCAATTTGGAATAACTGTTTTTAATTTCTGGGCTATAGATCGCATGCGATTGTCATGCGCATTTCGTCAGTGAAGCTGGTTCCTTGATTACCGCTAATTCGCCATCACCTGCTTTCAAATGGAGCGGCATTTAATAGATAGAGCCGTAGATCACTGACAAGCTACGCAATATCGCGTTCATTATCAAAGGCGATTCATCTGCGATAATGAACGCGATATAACTTTCAAACAAGGCAAGTTACAATTAATATTTTAAAAAGCCATTTTTACACACGCACACACACACACACACACACACACACACACACACACACACACACACACACACACACACACACACACACACACACACACACACATATATATATATATATATATATATATATATATATATATATATATATATATATGTATATATATATGTATATATATGTATATATTAGCGGTTGACTGATGTATCAGTTTTGGCGATTAATCGGCACCGGTAGTTGATTGCTGGAACAATCGGTTATCGGCAAAAATCCATGCCGATAGTTTTCCGGGTTGCGTTTGTTGCTGGAGCAACTGAGAAGGGTCTGTTTTCATAATACAGTGTGAGAGCAGCCTCTAGTGTTTGAAATCACTGACAGCACGTGCTGTTTGTTTAGACACGTGATACTGCACGCTGAACAGAGCAAGAAACTTCAGTCCCGGATTTAAATGCAGCTGACAGAAAATCGTGCCGCGCCTCAGAGCGCCATTCACATAGTTTTCTGTTAAATTACATTATATTCACCTGAATCATTGTTAATGTACATAATAAATTGTATATTGAGCATTTTCATCGAAACGTTTGTCTTTCTGTGTCTCTAATAAAGTCTGTATGCTTCATTTATAGAGCTATAATATAGATCGCTCTTTCCGTTTGCTCCATTTTTAAAACAGTGAACTTCAAACTTATCTATGCCTCATTGTTCATTATTGAAGTAAACTTGTGTCCATTTGGTGAATAAATAAACTGTTTTAGACCGCTGCTGGAGTTGAACGCGACGCGTCCGGATTGTGTGTGATACCGGTTCTCCTAGTTCTCCTGGACTCAGCGCTGCTCTTTCATTTTGATTAGATAATCATTAAGTGTTCAAGGATAGAAGCAGTTAAAGTGTGAGAGTATACATTGTACTGGTATAATTGTAGGTCCCTATGTTTTCAGAAAACGCGGACGGAATCGCGGAATCCATTCATAAAAACGGAATTCATAGTTTAGCGCGTGTGACGCTCGTGGTGATTCCAACGTCTGCCGTCTCACTAAATGAGGACGAAGACACATGAAGAACATCTCCAGAACTGCTCTGAGAGTCACTTCATGAGCAACTGACCGTTTGATTTGAGCAAAAGCATCATATCATATGCACAGAACTGTAAAGGTATTCATGGCAACCCGTCAAAATAAAAGTCCGGTTTGAAGTCTATTGTTCAGCAGAATGTACATAGCCTACTACTACTACTAAAATGAAACAAACATTATTTTTTAAAGGAATAATCACACAACATTTCTTCCATGTTTTAATTTTAATAGTAAATCCCCTTTGTTTGCCAAAAAAAGTTTGCTTAATTTTCAGTAAATAAAAGATAAATGAAATTGTTTCATGCTTTGATTTGATAACAATAAAAATTTAGATACAGAATTTTTGAGGGGAAAAAAAATCATTAGGCTTCTTTAAGAAAAAATTAAGTTGTTTTATGCGTTCAAATAATTAGACATGCTAAAACAGAATTTGGTAACAATAAAAAATATGGTGAGAAAAAATAAAACATTTTATAGGGCCCTAAACGTAATTTTATTAAATTGATGTGAAACTGTATAAGTTTCATGATTTTAACTAATTAGAATGGCTTTATAATTAATAAACTTTAATTTAATTAATTAAAAGGAGTGGAGAAAATAAATAATAAATAAAAATGGAATTTAGGAAAAAATTAAACAGATTTCATAGGGCCCTATTAGAGTGTGGTAATTTCAACATTTACTATTAATATTACTGTTATTATTATTATTATTATTATTATTATTATTACTTTTATTCCTACTACTACTACTACTACTAGTATGGTTCAGTACAGTTTTTTATTTTATTTATTTTTTTGTAAATAAAGCACTATTTTAGTTTTTGTTCCATTAACAATTTTAAAAACTACAAATTAAATTAACAAATATTTTCCATTTCAGTCAAAACAAGACACACACACACACAAAAACAAACACACACACACACACAATATATGACACACACACACACACACACACACACACACACACACACACACACACACACACACACACACACACACACACACACACACACACACGTTTGTTTTTGTGAAAAGTGGGGACATCCCATAGGCGTAATGGTTTTTATACTGTACGAACTGTATATTCTATCGCCCTACACCAACCCTTCACCCTCTCCTTGTAATACCTTTGTCATATTGTGCATTTTTACTTTCTCAAAAAAAACTAATACTGTATGGTTTATAAGCATTTTGAAAAATGGGGACATGGGTTATGTCCTCATAAGTCACCCTCTCCTTGTAATACCTGTGTCATACCCCATGTCATTATACAAAGTTGTGTCCTGATATGTCACAAAAACACACACACACACACACACACACACACACACACACACTCACACACACACACACACACACACACACACACACACACACACACACACACACACACACATATATGTCATGCATCTCATAATAAACTCCCCTTCTTTTGTTGGTGACCTATTGGAGTTGCTGTTAATTTCAGGGTTCTCTTGTTCCTATCTCCTCTTTTGGTGCACACCTCCCATTACAGACCAGTCAGCCTCGGGCATTATAGCGCACACCAACAGGGAGCATTAACTGTAAATAAACAGGGCAGCCACCTCCCCAATAGGATGCTACCACCCTGATAACAAACCCCTCTTAGCAGCACTGTTGACCTTCTCTTCACCACAGGCTCACCAAGGACCCTTCAGCTTCTTCTGTCTTTATCTTCCAAGTCACCACAGGAAAGATTATTCTTATGGCCAGGCCAGGGATATAGAGCAGGAACTAGAAGAAGAGATAATGAAAGAGAGCAAGGGAGTGTATTAGAGAATGATGAAAACAAAAAGACAAAGCCCGAAGAAACAGCCGACAGGAACAGAAAAGGACCTGGACTGTTGTCTTGCTGGCAAAGCGCCTTTTGTCCTTTGTAGGACTTCATATAATTAACTCGTAAAGAGATAGCATGAAATTTGAAGTGACTTCTGTTTTCCCCACTAAGAACTCAAACCGTACAGCTAACAAAATGATAAGGCATGGAATGAAAGGGAAGGAGAACAAAGCGGTACATAATCTAAATCTGGATTTGAAGGGGTAACAACGTTAACCCCACATTCTTCACAATGAGATGAAGAGGGAAGACCACAGTTGACGGCGGTGAGTGGCTCTTTTAAGAAAGTGCCTCCAGGAGTCTGGGGCTTCAGAAAAGCTGGCATGTTTCATGGCTGAGATCGATGGTACAATTTAGTACATTTCACAGTGAATGCCTCTCCGTGACCTGCCGAATGTTATGAAATGAACACACTTGCTTTGGGCCCTTTTTTATTTGAGCAATACCGATACAAGGGCAGCAAGAAAATTTGAACCTTTTCAGATTCATTGGCCCCTTTATCACTGCTGCCAAGCATGTGGGCTGCAAAGCACAGATGCAGACGCTTTGTATTTTGTGCCACTAAGGGTTCTGCATATCCATGCTAAAAGATAGATGTCAAGCAATTACTACTTTTGCATTTATTTCCTGCCCCATTTTTGATAAAATGCTAATGCGTGTGATTATTTTACTATTTAGTCCCATTTTAATGACAGTCTAGTGATATGGGTGACATTGTGTAATTGATGTCATTAATTAGCATCTAGAGGACGCTTAGCTTGAAAACCCACATTCATGCGCAGCATGGCCTTCCTCATGGGACTCCCGGAACGGTGATGGAAATAGCTGTAGCATTGTGAAGAATGCTAGTTTGAAGTCTTTTGCAGTTTTGACACCTGTTACAGATGTTCTGAGAGTTAGAGAACATGGCTCTATTCTTGTCCTGATTTAACGATAAAGATGTGAAAAAGTTTAGCAGAGATGGAGAAAGAGAAAAAGAGGGACAGAGAGAGAGAGAGAGAGATTGATGGTGCCTCTGTGACACTTTGCCTTTAGACAGAGAGCAGGAAAAACTGCATGAAGTGAGTTTGGCTGGAGGTCTTGAGCCAGATACCTTTCCTGGGGTTTGAATCAATTCCAGCTTTATCAGTTGTACGTGTCCAGGTATTCTCACCTGTGGGAGAGGCTGATGTGTTTTCCAATAATGAAAAGGAGCACATGGCAAAAACACATTTAAGAGGTGGCCAGTCTCCAGAGTGGCTTCTAATTTCCAATGCAGTTGGTAAGAGAAGAGAAAAAACTTGTAGAAAGGTTGAAAGATATCTGTGTCCAATGCTGTTATCAGTACCTGGGATGCTCTAGACTCACCAAATTACCACATTTCTCACCAGTAATTAAAGTACGGTTAGTAAATAGATACCAGATTGTACTTGTTGTTCAAATAGATGTGTTTATTCCTGTTATGTGCTGTTTTATAATCAGCTATTTTGCATAACATGGTGACTTAATCTAAGCTTCCGTATATGAGTACTATGTTTTACCATGTATATTTGAATTAAATAATCTGTCAGTTAATTTACAATGACTAAACTTCACTCCACCATTGCTGGCTTATTCTCCTCTGACGTTCCCTTTTCAGTCTCTCAGTTCCTCCCTGTATGGTCCTGTTTTCCGGTCGTGGGTTGTTAGGCAGCCGTGAACTGCAGAGTGTTCCATTGTTCTGGATGAGCAGGAGGACTGCTCTAACTGACCAGGCTTGTAGCTCTGTAATGGGATTAGCCAAGCCATGTTCCTATTGTATGCCAATGTCTGACAGATCTACCCCCCATTCTGTTTCTCTTCTTTTTTCTGCTACTGCGAAGCTTCTAATTTTTCTGTTTTTTCTTTTTCACATGCAGAAACAAAACAATCTCTTTTTCACATGCAGAAACAAAACAATCTGTAGGGCATTTCAAAGAGAAATTTCCATGAAGTCATTATAGACAACTCTAGAAAAGCTTAAGTAATGTTTAATTAAAGAAATGTGTTGTATTATATTATTATTTATAATTATTTCAAACGTTTTTGAAAGAAGTCTTTTATGCTCACCAAGACTGCATTTATTTGATCAAAAATACAGTAAAGCAGTATTATTATAAAATATTTAAATTTAAAATAATTTCCAGATGTTTTCCATTTCACCTGCATATCTTTGCGTGTTGTCTAAAAGGTACAACACAGTTGCTTGCATTATATTTCCAATACACATACAAAGGGAAAAAAAATCGGTGACATATGTTGCCAGAACTTTACCGTCAAAAATACGGCAGCAACACTTGAGGTTTTACAGGCTTAATTTAATTTTGCAGTAAAAAAAAACATATTTGATATAATGTTAATATAGTGACATTTAAGTACTACTGTTTTGTGCCATTTTAATACACTGATTACCACCAAAAACATGTTATGAGCAAGCCACATGTTGAATCAAAGCTCATCACAAGCAGTTCTTCCACAAGCTGAGGAGGGAAATACTTAAATATAGAATAAGGCTGTGCAATTAATTGAAATATGGTTTCAATTTCGATTTCGGCCTCCAATGATTATGAAAATTCAGTAATCGAGATAAAACAAGTATTGCGTCCCATGCCGCCCCCTTTCTATATCTTCATAGTTATCATTCTTGGTGTGAATGGGGCTTAGCAGTAAATTGGATCCGTGTGGCTCTTAAAGTGATGGGGCTATATTCCTGCTGTAGACTGGGTGCTTAATATCGATCAGGCAACAAAAGATAAAGACAAAATAACTTACTGCTCTAGACTGAAGGACTTTCTATAGCTTTAATAAGTAACAAATGAAGTTTAATTTTAACACTGAAGATTATGCATTTTTTTAATTGTGATTATAATTTTTGTCATAATCGAGCAGCCCTAATATAGAAGGTCCACAGTGTCATTCACACAAATACTAAACACCACCATGGTAACACACAATACTGAAATAATGCAATAAACAGTAATTTAACAACATTAAATGTTAGATAAAACCCTAATGTACAGAACTGATAAGAAAAAATAAAAAACTAAGAAGCAACAAAAAGCATCAAATATGAAGTATCATGCAGGAAATGTGAATTTATATTCTTTCACTGTAAATTATAAAATGACTCATTCTTTTTTACTCCCAAAAACCATTACATGCAATTACAGTTATTCATCGTATATAGTACAGAAACTAACTTATTAACATATTTGTACATTATTTTGCTGTTAAAATCACAATATTTTTTTTACAGTTTGGTAGATTCTACACTATATGAGGTGTTGAAAGTTAGTCATAGAAACCAAAGAATATAAAAGAGGCAAATCAGTTGAGAACCAATGGAGGCCAAGTGTATGTTTTAGAAATAAGTGTCTTGAATTGAACAGCTGGAAGGAACGAGCAGTGTGAGGTAGCTGAGTGGAGACCACCCACATGCTACTCCAGACAGCAAACACATTACATTAATACGGATTCTCCATTTGCTTTTCTCTTCTACATCTATAACAAGGTTAACCACATGAGAAACACACACACACACACACACACACACACACACACACTCAAACTCAAACACACACAAGCCACCAGATAAGATGATTCAACCTCCCACTCTTTTCTCTATATGGAATGTTTATTTCAGTTTGCTGATAACAGTGGGAATTAACTCCCTATAAATGAGAAAGTGTCTCTCCTCCCAGCAGCTCGGTGGTGTTGTTCTGCTGAGAGCAAACAGGCTATAAAAACAACACTGCCTCTATTCCCATTGAACTCCATAGAGTTTTCCTCTAAGCTGAGTTTGTTGCATTATTTGCTAAAAAAAACAATTTGTTAAATCCTAAGCACTGCATTGTTGAAGTTTCTTATGATAAAGTATGTAGATGAAATTCTCAAGACAGTTGAAACATAGGAGAATTTGCTTGCATTATCTTTTTTCCCACTCTTTCTTTCTCTCTTTTCTACTCTGTCCTTCTGCACACTCGCACACACACACACACACACACACACACACACACACACACACACACACACACACACACACACACACACACACACACACACACACACACACACTACGTTAAAATACAGTCATTGATTTTTACTCCCCTGGTTATACATTGAATTATCTGTGTTGTCAGTGAACTGTCATCCAAAATGGCGTTCGTCATCCACGCTGTGATGGCCGGACCTCTCCTCTGCTGTAGTATTTATGCTTGTTTAGGGCTGGCCGAAGCATTGTAGATTATAGCTCATCATGGTCTGACTCTGGAGTCAGGCACCATAAAATTAAAACTCAAATCAATGGTGTATCATATCCTCTCCCATCAAGCTGAGCAGAGACTTGTTGCCCTGTTGCCCTGAAGCCCTGAAGAGTGTTTTTTTCTTATTCTCAGAAATATAAGGCTGTGAGACATTATATACCAAATGAAGATTGAAGGACAATGAATCTGATGTTTGCTGCTAAATCAGCATTTTTGTGTGTGCTTGCATTGATATTAAAATTTTGTGTATCAAAAAAGTTGCAAGCATGATCGAGAGAACTAATGATTGAGAGTTTTTAAGTTACCCAGCAATGCATTTTAAGAGGAAAACCGCAGTGGATCTGTCAGCACCATGGACAGCGGTTTCATTCTGCCGGCTATGGAGCTGTCTTAGGTGCTGAATAGTCCGTTTCTGAAAGAAAGGCCATTTGACCTGCTATTTAGATTCAGAGGGTGTGTGTGTGCTTTGGTTTACTGTACACGCACTCGCATTCAAACCTCAGAGAAAATACACCTGTACTTGTGAGCATAGTTTTGGGAGTTGTTGAGGGCCTGTCCCCCCTTGGATTGAATTACTTCCCCTCCCCCCACCTCAAATCATGTGTTTGAAGGTCTGGTTTATTTATCTAGAGGTTGTTACATTTGCACAAAACAGTCGAGGCAACTTTTTAAAATTTTTGTTTCCCAACATAACAATATATAATTTTATTTTGTTTTATTATTATTTTTTTTTCTGTACAGAATTGTTTTTTTTTCACAACTGAGACTGTTGGTTTCATTATCAATAACATGAGATATAGCCAGGGTCCAAAATTAACTTTTTTCGTGTACCTGCCAATAGCAAGTAAATTAAGAACATTTAATAACCAGAGCTTTTTCTTACTGGCACTGTATTTTGAATAATTTACTTGAAAAAAAAGTAAATAAATAAAAAATTGTTCCTATGAAAATGCAATTATTTAGCTGTTTTTTCTCCATATTTGTGAAACATTAATATTTAATAATAATCTTAAATATCTTTAAATTTGGCTATTAAAATGACGTGTCTCTGATTTTGACTGTATGTATATATATATATATATATACATACTTTACATGTGTGTGTGTGTGTGTGTGTGTGTGTATGATCAACATAAGCCAGCATAGACACAAAACAAATGTATATATATATATATATATATACATATATATAGTATAGGTGGACAGTCATAATCTCTTTTTTCAAATACCAGCACAGACAAACAATTTTCTAACAAAGTTTTGGCATTTCTTTCTTTTTTCTTCTACTAATTGTGGTTTGTATTACAATCACATGAAAACTATGAGAAATCTCATCTCATGCAATTAAACTCTCGCAATTAAGACCAAATCACTGGATCACTGTTACTGCATGTCGATGGCCAATATTTGATGCTAAAAGTGGTGTAAATGGTTAATGTGCTGGAATGGATGAATGATGAATTAGCATGCACATCTGTCTGGAACAGGTGCAGCCACCAATCTCCCATTCTCTCCTTCTCTCTCTTTCTCCTCCAGTGACTGGCTTAGCTACTGATCCTTTCTCTCTTTCTCTGTATGGTTGGCTGATGTATAAAAAATACATGTTAGAGCTGTAAAACAGATGTTATTTTTGGTGTAAAGTGTGTTTGACTTGACTCTTCTCAGTTGCTGAGAGCTGCGGTATGGAGCCCTATCACATCTGCTGGGAGTTCATGTCTGTCATTCATGTTAAGATATGAAGGGGAATGTGAAATGGCAATACATCTTGTTCTTAGCTGCCCTGGAGGTTTTGAACTCAGGGCCGTTGCTAGTGGGGTGGAAGGTGGTGACAGTTACAGGGGCCCACGGCTGAGGGAGAGGGGGCCCGGCGATCTCAATGCTCAGGACAGTTGACGGTACTACTGCTACGCATCATCGCGAAAGCTTATCATTCGCACGTGTTTTTAAGCCTGGCCAATTTGAACATTCAAAAGAGTTTAAAGCATTCAAACACAAGACGCGGAAAAGCTCAACTGAGTAGGCTACTCGCGTGCCATGTTCGGTGTGCACACAGAGAGCCGCGTCTCACAGACAGCAACACCGAACCGAGTTCTCCTTCGCGAAGTTCGCGTCCTCCTGCACCCGAACGAACAAATGCAAATCAAAGTTTAAACAAACAGAAAAAGATGTGAAAGAGCCCAATTCAGCACCCGCGGTGTTCTGGTGTTCAAGCGTTTTGAGACACATCTCTCTGTGCATGCCTTGAACACCAGAACACTGGGGGTGCTGGATTGGGCTCTTTCACATCAACTGAATTTGCCTCTTGCTTGCTTTTTTGCTTCATGCTATTTTTCATACTGTGGACTACCAGTGAAATTGATAAAAAAAAATTTGGGACCAAAAATTATTCAGACACTTTGACCTGACCATGTTTTGCTTACGTGTTTCTTCTTTAATTGCTAATGCAACCTTTTTACACCACACACTGAACAAAATTAAGCATTGCTTGGTAATTGGTCAACAAAGTATTGATAGTTGTATAAATATTGTCCTACTAACAGTTTAGTTTTGGTTGATTGTAATCCATTACATACCTTTCTATCAAGGTTATCTGACATTAACAAGATGGATTTGTTCTGACACAGTTTAACTCTGAGTTCTTGTCATATTTTTTAAATTTTCTAAACTATAGCAAATAAACTGTGATAATGTCAGACTGTGCAGTGCTATTTTACATTTAATTATTTTGTTTCTGTACCTGGACACCTACAAACTTGAAAAAACGTAAAAAAAATTGTGTAAATAGTGCAAATAAATAAATAGAACGAACATACAAATTAAACAATTTCAAACAGGGCCCACTGGTACAACCTGTACTGGGGCCCCGCAAACCCCAGCTACTATAAAACTGATTAAATTAATCTAGATTCCTCATTTTAAAGTGGATGTGTAGCACAGTTCTATGGTATTCTGGTACTAAAATAATGTCATAATACCAAAAACTGACATTGCTACAATATCATTAGCAAATTTAAGAACATTATTAATTATGAGATTAATCTCAAATTATTCTTATTCATTATTGAATTTAATGGCCCTAGTTTAATTTCATTAGTCGCTCAAGACTGTTTTAGTATTGATTTAGTATCAATGCCAAGGGACCAGGGGCTGATATCATACTAAAGCCAACATTTTTGTATCAGCCGAACCCTTATGCACACACGCTTTCAGAAAATGTTGCAAAATGCATCTATTGATCCACACATAAAAGCTATGTGTCATGTTTGCGTTACATATGGACCTTTCCATTTCATTCAGATATGTTTATAAAGGTCATTTATTGACCTTTGCAATAGTTGTCTGATAATCTATAAAATGCCTTTCCATCAGGAGTGTGCTACTGCTGTCATACTTGGATTTCTGCTGCAGGAGATTTGTGTATAAAAGAAAGTGACTTTAATCAGCTAAAGTGCCAATATCCATTTCATCTGGAGAGAACTATCAATCTGTACCCAATGCACTGGAAGAAAGACGCAGTGACCATTAGAACCATTGGGCAGCTGTTCAGAAAATAAACAGAAATGTATAAATTAGTTTATGAAGTTATATATTTAAGGGGGATGAAGGGGCATGTTTTCATGCTTGATTTATAATAATCTGAACTGGCTGCATTGCAAACTGGCTGTATCGGGAAGTTGAAACATGAAAAGGATGAACTTCACACTTTCACAGTTTCATCCTGAGAGAATCCATACCTGCTGGTTTTGTGGACAGGCAGAGTGAGTTTGCAATGAGTTTGGGATGTGTAACTTGTCTCTGTTCTGGCAGAAGGATAACGTTCCGCTGGGCTCCTGTGTGACGGAATGGTGGTTACTCCATCTGTCAGTAATTAGCTCTGAGCTAGCTTCCACCAGTCGATGACTTCCACACTTCTTTCCCTGAACCTAAACTGCATGAGCAGGGCAACCAGATGCACCCCCACCCCCTTCCCCTCCTTCCTTCATTTCACCAGCCGTATGAGTTGACTTTTTGTTCTCATTTCCATAGAATGGGGCTGCTGGAATAGCACCTGTCAATGCAGCATTTCACTATAATAAGTTAGTTGTCATTCAACAGATACTTTTATCTATGTATTATAGCAACAATCCCTCTGGAACAACTTTCAACCACGGGTTTGAAAATGGCTTGAAACCTAAATTGAGTGCTGTGCTTTTTAGTTAATGCCTGTTCCTTTTTATATGTTTGTGTAGTTTTAAAAGTGGACTAAATGAAACATTAGATGAAAGGATCCAAAGCACTTCTTCTAGTCCAAATGTGTCCAGCCAAAAATATAATAAAGGCTCAATAATAAAACAATAATTTTTTTTTCTCTTAATGTTTATGAATAAGACCCAACCAAAGAGCACCTTCTGGGATTGTTATGAGGTCCTTCCAACAGGTAGCATTCCTAAAAACAATAAATACTAAATACATCACACCATTTTGTGTTCTATAAGTGTATTTCTCAGGTGAACAATTGGGATTGCCAATGGATTTAAACCAACAAACTTTCTGCTACTAGTCTAGATCTTAAACTACTATACCACATCACCATATTTACTTTATTACTAGAGTAATTAGCTTCAGCTTTTCTTTCTTTGATGTTCCAAAAAATCAATAATTGAAGCAAAAGACGTTAAAACGGAAATAAAGGCCTCCAAATTCAGCCAGTATTTGTGATTCCATGTGTTCATATTAGTCTGCTTGTTTAATACTGAACTTTATTACCTGCAATTTGACATTTGTGAGGGGACTGCAGGATAATATGTTCCCAACAAAGCACTTTTCTGGTTTGTTATTATTTATTTGTTTGAGGCAGCCATGTTGAGGCTTGTTATTCTGCGATCTGCTACCAAAACTGTCTAGTCGTCACCTGAGCGACTGCCAAGCATCTCGGCTGACTTCCTCCATCCCACCCAGTAAGAGTGTGTGTATGTGTGTGTCAAAATCTATGGGGAAAGAAAAGGTTAAACTGCAACACTGTATTTTATTTTCAGTAGGATCCCAACTGAGTTATAGTTCATTTGATTAGTCTACAGGGAAATCTCTCCCAGTCACTGCTCTCTGTGTGGACATATTTGTGTCTGCCAGGTTAAACGAAACATTAACACATTTTGAAATATATGTTTCTGTATGAATATGTTAAAGCATATCATAGAGCTGCTGAATAGAGTCAAGGCTTGAAATTTGTTTGTTTGTCTCTCCATAGGTAACCTGGGTCGTGTTGACTACATCAGTGAATTTGAGTTTGATCTGTTCATCAGGCCTGACACGTGTAATCCGCGATTCAGAGTGTGGTTTAACTTCACAGTGGAAAACGTTCGAGAGACTCAGGTAAGCCCAGACCTGCACATATACTCCTTACCAAAAATAACTCCTTTAAAATGTTCCTAGAAATTTTCAGCCTTGGATAAAGATGTATACATGTTTCAGAAAAGACATCTCTTATGCTCATCAAGACTGCATTTATTTAAAATATACAGTAGATACAGTAAAATCGTGAAATAAATAAGTTTACAATAAACTTTCAATGGTAGTGTAGTTGTGTGAGAAAAAATAAGCTAAACTTTGGTATTTTTTTTTTTTAATAGTTTCACAGCTGTTACATGGCTGTTGTTGTTATTATTTGGACCAGAAAATTTTGTCAGTTCACAGCTATGAAATGTTATTCAACCTTTGTCTTTTTTTGTCATTCTTTCTATTTTGTTGGTGCAATCTTGCATCGTGAAGCACGTTGTAACACAAGTGACTTTTGAAGAAACTGTCTAGAAGTTTTAAATGCCATGAAAGATTGAAAGGTATTTGGGACAGTGAGGTCTGCTTGTCTTTATCACATTGATGATATGCCAAAAGTTTTTCAAGTGTCACCCACAAAATCCCAAAGGCTGACAATTAGCAGCAAAATAAATTCATCCCTTATGCTGACGTGAATCCTCAGCAGATTGGATGACTGATGCTTTAAATGACATCTCAGGCTCCTGGAAGAATCGATATCGCAAATGAATCTTAAATCATGCAAGCTTACATAAATTTAAATCACTTTTACTCCGGAAGCGTGACACTCAAGTGCCAGTTCGTGCCTGTAATCAATTTACAGAGACCTCGTGGTACACGCGTCAGGCACACAGATTGGTTTATACACAATGAAATTTATGGATGATTGAGTCAAGTTATCTCTCAAATGAATTCATTTCTTATTTTTTCTCACATGGTTTGAAATATCACGTGACAAATCAACAAGTGGCAGCATTCCCCTGAGGAAACACAATGTGCGCAAGTCAAATTGACAAACTTCATCTTGTTGTCGAGCTTCAAGCCTGTCTTCCCTCTTCTGTCCTCTTAGCTTGTCACTGCGCAGACAGACAATATCCACTCGTGAGCTCAGGACATTGTCATTGGTGGAGAGAAGTGGTCACATGCCACAGTGATATGTGGGAACAGAGGGCGTGTCCACTGGACAGGCCAGCTGGCTGGGCCGGGCTGCAGTTGTTTAGTTTTGTTAACGCCGGTCGAAGCCTCATCACGGCTGTCATTTTTGTTTAATAGCTAGAGGACGGTTTACACTAAGAAAGGAGGGGCAGAAAGAGGACATGCACACTATCTCACTGATCTTAGATACCTACACGCAAGGATTGCACACACCGAGGACGATATGAGGAGGGACGGAGCTGTTATTAATAGGAAGTGCTTTAAAAAGAAATATAAAGAGAGACAAAATATAACGTGTGAGAGAGAGACTAGACGAAAATGCGGGATGCTGTTGCCATCTCGTGTAGCCTGGCTCTATCAGCCCATCTCCCTGCAGTGCTGTAGTCAGCGCTAATCAAATTTTATGGGCAAGAGATGAATGGAAGCCCTAGTCCAGGAGTCTGATCGATTTTAGGGCCAGATACCACTCTGCATCCTGCGCCAACAGGATATTTGCTGCTATGGCAAAAAAGAGAAAGATCAGGAGGGGAAGAAAACACACACACACGCACACACACACACACACACACACATACACACACATACACACACACCATGCATGCTACAGGTGGCAAAAGAGAAACATTTACACTATTAGCTTCGGAGGTGCTTTGTTGATGCTGACTCCACCCTCCCCACTCTCTCCCGCTGTCACCACCTTGCCCTCTGTCTCCGTAATCTTTTCTCCATCAATCCAATTTCCGTTTAAAATGAGGACTAGTGTGAATTTAATCTACTTCAGTGGGAGGAGGTGGGGGCGGTCGGTTGGTTTAGCAGAATGGAGTTTGTTTGGAAAGGGTCGTCTGTGAGAGAGAGACAACTGCAACACATATTGCATATTTTTTTATTTAATTATTATTATTTTTTTTTAAAAAAGGAGAATAAGAACACAAATAAGCAGAATAACAGAATAGTTAAATAAAAGTGTCCTGATCTGGCCAGCCCTGCGCTAGAGAGATATCAGGCCAGGCACAGAGAAGTTGACAAGTGTTTTATTCCTGTACACCCACCAACTCTCTCTTTGCTAAAGAACAGGGGAATATGAAGCAGTGAAAGTGTTTAATACTGAAGCTGAGATGACCATTTTGAAGTAAATGTAAGCTGGTGAAACAGATTTGGTCGTCTCAATCAGCTTAGCGGCTTTGTGGAAATTGGCTGCAGCATTTTTTTTTTTTTTTATGATGGATGGATGTCTTTTTCCTTTTCTTCTCTACCCAAAAAATCTGTTACCTTAGAACCTGTACTCCCTCCTTGTCGTTGAGCTGAGGTTAATTATTTTGCAATGGGATGGAGTTTGCAGCTTCTGTTTAATCAACGACTGTAATTGTGTGTGTGTGTGTGTGTGTGTGTGTGTGTGTGTGTGTGTGTGTGTGTGTGTGTGTGTGTCGTCATGAAGCCACTTTAATGTGCATCCAAATTGTGTATTATACTGGCTCCTGTGTTGAAGAAAAATGCTTTAGGGATTTAATTGTCTTTGATCATCATGTTTGCAAGAGAACACCTTGGTTTGATCACATATCTAAAGATGTGATTATGATGCTATATTCAATTCATAGGCATTTTTAATTAGTGTTATTTCTCCCTCTGTTTTTGTACTTGATATTTTTGGAAATTTACAGCTACTGTGATTTTGCTCTGGGCATTTTTAATGTTCATATCCATGATTTATAATGTATAGTTGTGAATGATAAAGCTGGTTTTAGGGCTGCACAATTAATCAAATTTCTATTTGCAATTACAATTATGGATGCCACAATTATGGAATCGTTCAAAGCAGCAAATTAATCGTTCAAAGTCCACTTATGTTATTCTGCGCGCTTAAGATGTGTTTTTTTCCATTGTTTTAGCTTTAGTACAACATTATAATGTTTAGTATTATAATTCACCATCACCCTGCTGAATGATCTGAATGCCTCCTTCGCTCAATTTGAGGAACAAAACAGAACCACTGCACAGAAGACTCCACCTCCTCCCGGTGACCGGTTGATGCACCATATCAAGTCTGCCCTCCCCCCCTCCCTGGACTCCTTCCAGTTTGCATATCGTTCCTACCACTCAACCGATGATGCCATTGCCACTGCCCTCCACTCAGCACTCTTACATCTAGACAAAAAAGACTCATACGTCAGAATGCTGTTCATAGACTTCAGTCCAGCATTCAACACAATCATCCCATTCATCCCATCAGCTTATTCACAAACTGGTCCAGCTGGGGCTCAGCACTTCGCTTTGCAACTGGCTGTCGGACTTTCTGACTGGAAGACCTCAGGCAGTACAGGTCGGCAGCAACACATCCAGCACCATCACACTGAACACTGGGGCCCCCCAAGGATGTGTGCTGAGCCCTCTCCTCTTCACTCTGTTGACCCATGACTGCACATGTCACACAACTCCAACCTCCTTATTAAGTTTGCGAATGACACGACACTGTGGTGGGTCTCATTAGCAACAGAGATGAGACAAACTACAGGAGCGCCTGGCCGGGTGGTGCAGTGACAAAAATCTCTCTCTGAACGTGGAGAAGACGAAGGAGATTGTTGTTGACTTCAGGAAAGTGCACACTCAACACGTTCCTCTGACCATCAACGGTGCGACTGTGGAGAGAGGGAGCAGTACCAAGTTCCTGGGTGTGCACATCACAGAGGACCTCTCCTGGACTGAAAACACTGCAGCACTGGCCATGAAAGCACAGCATCTCTACTTCCTTCGCAAACTTGGAAGATCTAGAGCTCCGGCCCCCATCATGTGCATCTTCTACAGAGGCACCATCGAGAGCATTCTGACGAGCTGCATCACTGTGTGGTATGGCACCTGCAACGCGTCCTACCGGAAGACCCTTCAACGCATAGTGAGAGCAGCTAAGAAGATCGTTGGTGTCTCTCTCCCCTCCGTCCAGGACATTTACAGAACCCGTCTCACCCGCAAAGCCCTCTGCATCGCAGGTGATCCCACCCACCCGACACACAGCTTCTTCAGTCTGCTGCCATCAGGGAGGAGTCTGTGGAGTCTCCAGGCCAGGACCAGCAGACTGAAGGACAGCTTCATTCATCAGGCTGTCAGGGAGCTGAACTTCCTCCCGACCTTGCCCCCCCTCCCCTCTTCTGCCTCAGGAACCACTGAATTCTGAACCCCCTCCTCTCTTCTGCCCCCCCCAGCTCCCACATCCCCAGGTCCTTCTATTCCCCCCTTCCACTAACATACTGTGACCTGCACCAGTCACTTTGTGCAGTATTGGTCTGCTCACTACCTCATTCAGCATACTGACCTCATTCAACTACCTCTTCAGTCAGTTTAAATAAAGAACTGCTCTCTGAGCTCTTTAATCTGTATCTATGTGTATTTTTTAGGCTCTACTGTAAGTGTTATCTGTATGCACCATGGGCCTGAGAGTAACACAATTTAAATTGTCTGTATGCATGTGCCATACATGTAGACGAATTGACAATAAAGCAGACTTGACTTGACTTGACTTGACTTAATAATACCATTCATATTTTTCCTTTTTTTATAATTTAAAGAAGAAACCAATCCGATGTATATTTGACATTTGAGGTTTAAAGGGTTAGTTAGTTCACCCTTTAAGGTGCCCTTTAGGTGTTTTACTCACCCCCGAGGCATCCTAGGTGTATATGACGTTCTTCTTTCAGACTAATCCAGTCATAGTTATATTAAAAATTGTCTTTGATCGTTCAAGCTGTTTCATGATACTCAAAGGGTGTTGCATTCCTTCAGTCCAAAAGACGTAAAAAAAATAAAAAAATGTCTCACACAGCTCCGGGGGGTGAACAAAGGCTTCCTGTAGCAAAGCGATGCGTTTTTGTAATAAAATTATCCATATTCAAAATGTAATAATCACTTTAATCTAGCTTGTGCTCAGTGTTGTAAACTAAGCAGTTCCGGGAGCATGATGTATGAGATCAGTGCCATGTGCCAGTGAGTCTCGTGAAAACCAACGTTTGTTTACAGGATCAAAAGAAGCAAAGTTTCCTTACTTTAGCATAGGAAAATCAGTCTCCTCTTGGCTTTTATTGAAATGCTCTGAAATTCTTCTTTACATATCTTCGTTTTGTACTTCTAATTAGTGACCGTTGTTTTGTTTTGATTTCTCCGCTGCGTTTCCGCGTGCATCACTTTTGAGCGGTGCAAAGCTGACCTCATACGTAATTAGATTCATAAAAAAGGTACATTGTGGAGCAAGATGTGGACCAATATCACTTGCATGAGTGCCAAGGCTTAACATATAGGACACATTTTCATTGACTTTTAAAAGCAAAGTTTCTTGATCACACCTGATCATAGACAAAAGGACCTTCTGAGTCATTCTTATGATGTTCCTAATTAATGTCATTAAGTATGTGTTTTTTCCCCTTCATGCTCTGTGTGAGAGTCAAAGACTGCTATTAGCTCATCAGAGTGACGGCACCGCAGTGTAAACATTTTGACGTCTTGTATCTGCACAAAGAAAGGAAAAGACAGAACAGAGAAAGGAGAGATGGAGATTGGGAGTAGAGATCCTGGCCCATCCGTGAGTGCTGTAATGGATGAGATGCATATTGATTTTTCTGCTGGAGTGGAGGGAGACTGGGTGGAGCAGGTGTGTGCTTGTATTAACAGTAGCATTAGCGTGAGTTTGTGCATCAGGATCAATGTGTGTCTATGTGAGTGTGTGAATGTGATGGTGTCTGTGTATGTGTGTCTGTGTGTGTGTGAATGAGAGAGAGAGATTTGCGGGAATGGGCGTGTGCTGAGTGATCTTGGCTGTGTGTTCTGGGAAGGCTGCTGGAGGTTGTGCTGTGTAATATCAGATCTTTGGCAAAGCCCGGCCTCTGCATCTGACTCTGAAAACCTGCATAATGGACTCTTATCACACACATACACACACACACACACACACACACAAACTCATGCAATACTTTGTGTTTGTACAGGGACATTTAACCCTTCTGTCGTCCTTCAGACTGGACTGAGGGACATGATGGGAGGGGTAATGAATGTCTGTCTCTAGAGGACTGGTGCTAGATCTGTGTGGCCAAGAGCTGTGCCATTCGTGTATACTTGTGTAAGTGTATATGCGGACATGTGTATTTGATATTGAAGTGTAGGATTAGAGGGCAACCGATGCAGTCTCCTAACATTTGCATATATGAGAGCATGGAACAGGTTGCATCTAGGAGTATGTGGAATAACAGAAATGGAAAAAGCCTAGATTTTTTTTTTGTATCACAAATGTTTGATACAACTAAAAGATAATATAATTTTTTTTTTTGTTGCTGTAACATGCAGCCATTTTCAATGAATATTATCTGAATGGATTTGCCAACTGCATATAGCATTACAAGACAGGTACAAAGAAAGCAAAATGGTAAATAATAGATTGTAAAATGATTCTAATAGATTTCATAGAGGTTATCTTTGTGTTTTCCAAATGATAAAACCCACGCACTATGAAAGACATTACATTGCGGAAGTTAAATATGTTGCATGCTGTCTTTAACAACTCATACTACAATAAAGACAGCAGAACAACAAACCAAAAAGAACATTATTTCAACTCACGTTTGTTCTGTTCACTTTCCTCTAGAGTCTTTCTGTGTATTGGCTGGTATTTTCTTCCAGTCTGTGTGTGGAAATGCTTTTAAGTCATTTCCCTGTCATCTCTCTGCCCACTGTTTTTGAGGTTTCTCCTAGAGAACAGATGTCTAGGATGTGGCAGGGGTCCTGTTCAGCCCTTAGTGAGGTTGTTTGAGGATTACACCTGTAATTTAGGTAAAGTAGCCTAAGCAGCAAGACATAGACCTCCTGTATTCTCATACAGGTTCTGCTGGAGTCTTCACAAACATTATATTAAAATGGCATTTGTCATATTAGAAATAAACAGCCTTCCTTGATCCATCAGCTCTGATTTTACTTGCAGATGTTGTTTATTTTTATTTTTTATTATTAATTAGGGTTGTCAATTTAACATGTTGCTTTAGTGGGATTAATTGTTAAATGCAAAATTAGCACAATTAAAGGGATACTCCACCCCAAAATGAAAATTTTTGCATTAATCACTTACCCCATGTCGTTCCAAACCCGTAAAAGCTTCGTTAGTCTTCGGAACACATTTTAAGAAATTTTGGATGAAAACCGGGAGGACTGTGACTGTCCCATAGACTGCCATGTAAATAACAGTGTCAAGTTCCATAAAAGGTATGAAAGTCGTCGTCAGAATACTCCATCTGCCATCAGACGTGCAATCTGGGTTATATGAAGCGACAGGAACACTTTTTGTAAGCGAAGAAAACAAAAATAACGACTTTATTCAACAATTCCTTTTGGGGAAATTTTTCATTTTGGGGTGGAGTATCCCTTTAATCATGCCCCCTGACCCATATGTAAAGCGCAACAGAATGGAACAGGCCATAAGAATGTTGTGATGATAATAAAACTACTATTAACTACAGCTTTAAAGATATTTATCTTGTGTACAAAAATTCAGTTCTTATAAAGTCTATTGACAGCTTTTGTCTGCCACCAAATGTTAGTGTCTTAGAACTATCTTCATACGTGGCTTTTCTCAGCAAATATTCAAGTACGCCATTTAATTGCGATTCATTTATTTCAGTTACAATTTGTAATCTATTGACAGCCGTATTATTAATATGATTTTTTGATTCATAACAGCGGAAAGTAGAACAGTGGTTATATTCTTTGCTCATTCAGAAAAACATTATGATTAAGCCCCAGCTTTGTTTTCCGATCATTCCAAGCCATTGCTAATGTGGTCACACAAGCAGAATGTTTCCTCCCAATATGGCGTGTCTATTTACAGTCTTGCTATACAAGCGGCTAATGTGGCTAATGTACTGTGATTTGGCCAGGCTGCCGGGGGATCTGCACAGGAAGCTCATTTCACAGATATATAAGCACGCTGCACAGAGAGGCTCCAGCAGCACCTCGGCTCTGCGGCGATCATCCGGATGGCGGGTGCATCTGCGCTCCATACAGAGCCCAATACACTCCCTCTGCGGGAAAGACAGAGACCGTGCCATGCGCGGACCCCCTGCCAACATGAAGGCTTCAGATTTCATCTGCAGCGTCCCTCGTCCTCCTCCCCCGAAACACCAACCAGCTAGGCAGGTGGCCCATTTATATACATTAAAAGAGCCAAACATCTCATGCCTCGACTTCAGGGCTTTTTGATGAAGGCCGCTGCTGGGAAGGGGAGGGAGCCCACGGGGCCCTTTTGAGTGGCTAAAAGGCTGAATTTGGCGGCCGGGTGCTACTGTGCTTGGCGTGGCTAGCAGGACGTGTTGTAAGGGAATGGCAGGGGCCATGCCGAGCGCCGCGCATCTGCACGAACATGCGCAGCGGCGGGCCGAGGATCATCCTTTTACAGGCCGTAATGAATACAGATTGCGCAGCCGGATCGAGATGCTCGGCAATCTGCTGTGCTGAAAATGAAACAACTGCTGCTCTAATCAAATAGTCTTTTCATGCCAGCATACTCCTTAAGTCAAGGCTAAATTCAATTCCAGAATTCTGGGGTTATAAATGTTGTAATTAGACCATTGTTTTTAAACAGGAGGGTTCTGTACAGGCTGGCTCTCTATCTCCCTCTTGCTTTGTAGCTTCTGATCTCTATCTGAGTTGTAACCCATTGTGGCCCCAATGTGCTGAATGCGAAATCTGAGGCTATAGACTCTTTGGGCCCTTCAGAACCCCTCTGCCCAAGTCAGATTCATTATGCTGACTAGCATTCAGGGAGTCTGCAGTTTATTAAACAAAGAGGAGCTGGTGAGCAGCGGCACACTGATGCTTTGTTGCAGCTTTTGTTTCTGTTTGTGCACTTAATTCAATCAGCTCCGTGCCCCCCTCTAACCACGCTGTTTGTTCTTCGCCGTTAATTACTGCCTAAATCGTTCTCTTGATGTTATATCTGTGTTTATTTACTATGGGGGGCTGCAGAAATGCCTTATATAGAAAGGTGTGCAGCTGGTATTTTCTGGCTTTAGCCCTCTATTCTCTACCTACCAATAAGAAACCCTGCAGACAAAGCAAATGATCGCTACATTGGAGCCTCGTAAAGTTGTTTGTGTTTAGACTTTAACTAAAGGGCATTGCTTTGCTTTCCTGAAATATTTAGATACTCATTTTTATTCACACTTAATGGTTTACATCATTTTTTTTTTTAACTGGTGGGCCACAGGATTGTTTTGACTGGGTTGCTAACAGCAGAAAAACTTTAAAAAATGTTTCCTATATATTTCATTTATTCCTTGATTTAAGTGTTATGACCTACTTTTTGATTAATTAATTCAAGATTTTTTATGACTGGATTCTGCGATTCCGTCTGCGTTTTCCGCATCGCGGAAATCATAGGTCCCTACTAATTATATATATATATTATATTATATGAAGTTGTATAATTTACCTCCATAGGCCTGTTTCATTTTTCAGCTTTACTCATTGTGATGTTATAAAACTAACATTTACAAATTAATAAGCATGGTGTGAAATTTCAGTGTTTGATTTTTATATTACGTTGTTGTTTACTTGAACAATTGTTATGCCGTCTTGTCTTGATACAGAAGCAAAACCAGTTGACAGCTCCTGATGTATCAGTTAATCAATCATTTTTACACCCACAGTGCACCTTTAGTGACCTTTATCTCATAATCTGTAATGCATACCCCTTTTCGTTGTCTGTTCTCAGTTACCCTGGTTGTATTTGCAGTAGATGAATGTTATCGTTCACTAGATGGGCTCATAGAAATCGTGTGTCAGAATTAGTGGCGTGTGCAGACACCAGTGTCCAAACGAGCAGGATCTTCACGAGTGCTGCTGTCGCTCACGGGCACTGCCATCCATTAGACTTCTTTCTAAACAGCTCCACGTTTATTGGTGGTTATGAAAAGGCACAAATTACAAAATGCAAACATGCTCTGCCTTTGTATGACACTCTTAATGCATTGAATGTGGATATTATGAAAGGCAGACTGAGGCCTAGAATGAAACATGTGCCGGAGAGCTGTCCGCATTTGCATTTTCATCCCATTCAGTGGCTTCCACTTATTGCTCTAAAATTGTTTTTGAATCTCCAATTCTGTGGTTATGAGGCTGTATTGAATGCCATTTGCTCTGTATTATTTGATGTGGAGGCAGCGCAGAGAGGTGCTGTCAATCTGTGTTCATGGCTAATGTGGTTAAGTAAAGCCAATATGGTTGTTTTCAATGCGTGGTGTCGTGAACAGGGGGCCGGCTGGTGACTTGGTGAAGAGAGATGGAGAGAAATGAGGGAGATGCCGTGTTCTCCAATTATCTTACGTTTTGCCTGGCAAGGTATTAATTCATTGATGCTGTGTGTAATTTGCCAGATAAATAGGTTACATGTTATTTCTTTACAAAACATAAATAATCATCATCTTTTCACAAATTTTAATACAATGTACTTAAAAATTCACATTTTAATACAATGTGCTTGAAAATTCAAACAGAGATGCATGAAACTTGTATAGAAGATTAGGCAGCCTGTGGATTGATGGCAGAAAACTCTGATGTTCACATCGCAGGATGTGCAATGTTTAGTATACTGATCATTATATTTACACTGATCGTTTTCTTTGCTTACACACAGACACTGTGTCTACACCCGACGCGACAGCTATTGTGTTGCGCTGCGCCATAACATCTACAGTCTGTCTACACTTTGTGTTGTATGTTGCCATGATGTTCACACATGCACAAAACTTCTACTATGGTACCTCAAAGTTTCACAGACACACCATGAAATTAATGTTGAATGGCTTTGCTTGCTAAGATAATGTAAACCCATGAGACAAGAAAAACTTAAAAGCATATTAATATACCTTAAACTTCTGGTTACATGAGCCTAAGCTCTTTTCAATAAAATTCATGCAAAATAGGGTTGCCAACCATTCCGTTTAGCCTAATACGGAATTATCCCATATTTAAGGCATCAGAGAAGCGTTCCATATGAAAGCTATACGGAATGCATACGTTGTATGGCCATCTAGACAATACAAATAACAAATTAATCATTCTTTTTGCACAAATCATTGTTTGAATTGCGAACGTAGCCACTCAAGGAAGGTTTTAAGACCTTGAAGAATCATCTGCCGCCTGGTTGCTCCCACTTCACAGCGGCAGTCCCCTTCACCATCCGTGTTTTGATTTCACCAAATCAGTTTGGGTGAATGCAAAGAACATGATTATTGATCATAAGCACAACATCCAGCTAGGCAAGACAACATGCAATCTACTTGAGGGAAGACGTCTTTCAATATTGTAAGATTATGTTGTTAAATAGAGAAACAAAATTACAATTTTTAAAATTGTAACTTCTAGCATCTTCCTAAACCTGGACCTCATTAATATTGAAGAACAAATTCAAGCACCAAAAGTAGCCCACACACTCAAAGTTCTCTTTAATTGAAAAAAAAAAAAGAAATTCCATGAATTCATAGGCTATATGGTTGCAATAACATTTTAGTTCAAAATTTTAAATGTCATTGTTTAAAAAAAAATGCTTTATTGATTTAAGTTTCATAGTTAAGACGTTCAGTTGTTAACTTTTCAAATTTTATGCCATATTGTATGTAATTTCACAGTATATTCACCTCCTAAATTACTACACCACTTATGCAGTCACAATTCTATAGAGGTAAAATTTACTCAGGCCGATACTTTGTGTATAACATGCAAGACATTTTCTGTATGACATTAAACTTTTTTTTTTAAATAATTGTACATAGGTTAAGCAAAACAAAGGTTATTATTTCTGAGAACCTTTTCTACACCTTTTCTACACATACTTAACTGTAGACATGGAAATGATGTGTACAGAACAAATATTTTGAGCAACCCTTTTTTTTAGATTCAGATTCAGATAATTTTAGAATACAGTATAGGATGTACAGAATATTCTTCTGTTTTATGCAAAACAGAAATATGACAAATAGAAAATCAGATCTCTGTTATATGGCCAAAAATAAATTCTAAAAAGTTGTATTTGACACATGAAAACTGTAACAATGTATCTTACAAGGTAACACAATGTAACCTTGCTCTCACTTGAAATGTGTCCCCACATTAAGTTCTTGAATTTGAGGGTATTGGACCTGGAAGTCCTTGAATTTGAAGTTAACCAAGGTGTGGGAACCCTGCTGCACCGTGCTGCATCCAGTGTAGTCAGACAGCATCATAATGGGTTCTATAGTATTTTGTTGCGTTGCGCTGCTCGTATCCAGTGTAGACACGGTGAGAGCCACGCAGATGCATGTGAACTGTTCACAACTATGTCAAAATGCATGTTTCTGTAAGTATCCTTGTAAACACAGTTGCTTATGGCTTAGGTGAAGGTAAACAATTGACAAAGAAAATGGATGTGTAACAGTATATTATGTCTTTATGTGTCATAAATGTTAATCAAACAACAAAACACAGAGAGAAAAATCACTTTTGTAGCTTTAAAACAGATTTGTTAGATTTAATTTATACAACGAAGACTATGCAGTTATTTTACATTTGATTATTTAATTTCTGTACCCGAATACTGTTAGACTTACTTGAAAATATAAAGCACTGTTTATTTCATTTGTATCTTTGTTCTATTATATTTATCTATGCTTGTAATTTGTTTATTTTCTGATTTACTCACCTACAAAATCACCCCTATCATTGATTATTTTTTACCAAATAGAGCTATAAAAGTCATCTGGTGATTTTTTTTCTTTTTCTTTTCATATTGCGATATACATCGCAGAAACACTCAATATTGCAATGTGAGTTTTTTTCCAATATCGTGCATATATATATATCGGATTTGGATCAATCTCGTCTGACCGATACCCCAATCCAGCAGAAAGTGGCTGTATCGGAGTGATACCGGTCACTCCGATACTGCCACTTTCTGCTGGATTGGGGTATCGGTCAGACGAGATCGATCCAAATCCGATATTGTGCGTATACTATTCTGTCATTGTTAAGCCCCAAGAAAGGCACAAAATCATTATAAAGCACCATAAAGTTTCCTTGCACTATATTTCAAGTGTTCTGAGACGTTCCAAAGTTTAATGTGTGGTACAGATTAAGTCTTAAAATTTAGGTTCACTTAAACTCTTCGCTCCGCTGCAGTTGTCTGTCATCCTCCATTCAACAAACAAACTGCGCATCATGTTCCGTTATGACAGTCAAGACGATGATACTCTCTCCAAGATGATTCACTGTACCTATTATTATACTTGATCTGTAGATAAAGATCAGTTGTTTTGCATAAAAGGACTTTATCTTGCTGGAGTTTAGTGCTGTTTCTAAAGCATGTTAACGTTATTTTCTACTGGGTGTCTAAAAGATCATGGAGTAGAGAGCACTATAAATTGTTCTTCACGAGCACAGTAACTGAAATTTAAAACTGTTAAAAGAAAAGGCTCAATAAACTATCGCACAAATATAATACACTACGCATCAAAATCATATTCTCTTTGAGGTTTGAACTTTTCCATGCAGAGCGCTCCACACTGTGACTCAGTGTTGCTTCTAGCACATCATTCTGTGCACAGGTAGCGCATAAGTGCTTTGTATCGCTCCGTATAGGAGCCTTTCAGCATTTTATAATACTTTTGCACAATGAAAGATTATTAATAGCCTTTCTTGTTGCCTTATCTATCATATGTTGCTTCCTCATTACTGTGCTATACATTTAAAAGAAATGTCTTTTAATTTTATAGTATATTAATTAAAGTGCAACAAAAATTTAAAATAAAAGGTTAATATTTTTTGTTTGGGGAGTCCCCAACAACAGGTTGACATGCATGCAAGGTCAAAAAACACTTTCGTTGTCTTATAATATGCATTTATTTTTACCTATTTTCTCAAAGACTCCCAAATGATTCACTTAACGATTAATTTTTCCAAACACCTCCTTTACGTGACGCTAATCTGCAGTGATTGGTTCGATTGCACTGCATGAAAAGTAATTTTCAAAAATCCATAATAGGGGCACTTTAATATATAAATAAATATATTAGCCTACTGGTTTTTCATCAATGTATTTTACAATACAAAGAGCATGTTTAACATTTTACCAGATTTAGCTCTACACTTATTCACTTTTATTTGTTCCCCACTAAATAATATTTTTGTTCACTAAATATTTGGATTTTATTAAAATTATTGTGCACTCATTATTTTTCTAGAGTAACTTTTGCTACTTAATTATCCACTAACCTAGTTTATAGTAGTATTTTTATCATAGATTATGATTATATATTTATTAATTTGTTGTTTTTCTTTACACTTGAAGTTGTCTGTATGTGGTAGATTGTGTTTAACTGTGTGTGTGTGTGTGTATATATGTATGTATGTATACAGTATGTTTGTGTGTGTGTGTGTGTGTGTGTGTGTATATATGTATGTATATTTACAGTGTATATATGTGTGTGTGTGTGTGTGTGTGTGTGTGTGTATATATATATATGTACAGTATATACTGTATGTATATGTTTGTATACATAATATATACAGTACAGACCAAAAGTTTGGAAACATTACTATTTTTAATGTTTTTGAAAGAAGTTTCTTCTGCTCATCAAGCCTGCATTTATTTCATCAAAAATACAGAAAAAACAGTAATATTGTGAAATATTATTACAACTTAAAATAATAGTTTTCTATTTGAATATACTTTTAAAAAAATATATTCCTGTGATGCAAAGCTGAATTTTCAGCATCATTACTTCAGCCTTCAGTGTCACATGTAATATCCAGTCTATCACATGATCATTTAGAAATCATTCTAATATTCTGATTTATTATGAGTGTTGGAAACAGTTCTGCTGTCTAATATATTTGATGAATAAAAGGTTAAAAAGAACTGCATTTATTCAAAAAAAAAAAAAAAATTCTAATAATATATATTCTAATAATATATCTTCTTTACTATCACTTTTTATCAATTTAACACATCCTTGCTGAATAAAAGTATCGATTTTATTAAAAAAAAAAAAGAAAAAAAAATTACTGACCCCAAATTACTGACCAGTAGTGTATATTGTTATTACAAAATATTTATATTTTAGAAACATAGCTTCTTTTTTTTTTCTTTTTTTTTTTTTTTTTTTTTACTTTTTATTCATCAAAGTATCCTTAAAATGTATCACATGTTCTGAAAAAATATTAAGCAGCAGAACTGTTTCCAACTTTGATAATGATCCTAAAAATTCAGCTTTGCATCATGGAAATAAATGATAATTTAAAGTATAATAAATTTAAAAACAATTATTTTAAATTGTAATAATATATCACAATATTACATTTTTTTTCGGTATTTTTGATCAAATAAATGCAGGCTTGATGAGCAGAAGAAACTTCTTTCAAAAACATTAAAAATAGTAATGTTTCCAAACTTTTGGTCTGTACTGTATAAGGGGTGGACGATATGGCAAAAATATCATATCACAATTTTTTTTTTTTTTTAAATATCATGATTCACGATTTTATCATGGTTCTTTGTCATGTTGGTTTTTCTATTTTGCAAGTCGTCTGAGCATTACAGCCAAACTAAAAAACAAATTAAAAAAACAAAGCCAAAGTGGGTGGAGATAAAAATCTGTAACATTATTTTGTCTTTATTTAAAAAATAAGAACGAATATATACATTATCATTATTTTATTTGTAATTTATTTTTTCTCTTTGTTTTGGTGTCTTATTAACAGTAAAGGAATTATTCACCCAAAAATACAGTGTTTTATTTTTATACCATCATTCACTCAAAAGTTGTTTTAAACCTGAATGATTTTCTTTCTTCTGTTGAACATAAATGCTATTTTGAAGAAAATGGAAAACCAAAGAGTTACTGGTCCACAGTGACTTCCATAGTATTTTTCAAAATATCTCCTTTTGTGTTCAGCACAAGAAAGAAATTAATACAGGTTTGGGACAATGTGTGAGTGACTAAATAATGGCAGAAACAAAATGTTATGGTGAACTATCCCTTTAATGACAGTCGGCAGCATGTTTAGTACTATCCTTTTAAGAGCTGCACGCATCTAATATACAGGCACACATCCGTTTTTCTATCAACTATTTACTTTCATTTTGACATAACCAACAAGTCTATATGTACTGTAAACCTTGTGTGTATTGACAGTATTAGCCCAAAAGATAACTTAATCCAGTAACTTAACCAGGCGCTGTTTGACAGGGTTTTAAAAAAATGCAAACAAAGAACGTTTGTTCTCAGAAAAAGCACACGTCAGAACAGCATGCGAATGAAATGTTTAACCGGCAAGGATTTAAAACACATGCAAATAATGTACTTTTGTGACTGCAAATAAGTGCAGTGTCCTGTGAGAGTAACTCTTCCGCTGAGTTAACACTGATGTGAATGTATGTGGCGCTGTACCACGATACTTTGATATTTCTTCAAAAGCAGATTGAGACATTTTTATCATCCACAATCAAAAATCGTCATATCGCACACTCCTACTGTATATTATGGGTTGAATGACTTCTGATGTTTTTAAAGCCGACTTTTATGTGATAAAAGTCGAGTTGAAGTTGACTAGTCGCTGATGACATCATTAATAAACAAATAAGTCTGGAGCTGTGACAAACCCCTTGTGCACAGCTATGGCATATGACAGAGCGCTGCCCACATGGTTATCAGTTCTTTTGCCTTTGGGTCAACACAATAAAACAATCAGTAATGTTTACTATTTTTGTAACATTTGCATGATTTATATTTAATATATTTATTCAAGTCTGTTATCATATTTGTATATGCCAATATTTTGTTACATTTCCAATTTTTTTTTACTAGAATGCCATTTATTTTTTGCCATATCATTTATATTTAATGTATTTATACAAATCTATTTTCAAATATTTGTATATCTGTCTGTATCTAGATATTCATTTTTATTTTTATTTATATATTTATATATATTTATATATGTGATATTATATATTATATTATATATAATAAATTATATTTTTATATTAAATTATTAATATAATTTATATATTTAATGCAATGTTAGTGTAATATAATTCATGTTTCTATTTAACATTTTTTGCACTCAAAACATCTTTATTTAGTGATGAATATTGCAATGTTAAATATAATTTCCTTCTCAACTGTGAAGTACCATCAATATACAATTGAATGCGTTTGCGTTTGCAATGCCTCTCAGACTGAAGGTCCATATGATTCCAAGTGTTCCTTTCAGTAAGATGATGACTGCTGACCTATGATGTCCACTTTACAGGACACTTTTGGGTGATTGCAACGTACCTAAATATGAGGTGAGATGGCTGCTCCTGATTGTTGGTGGTCCATGTCCATAGAACTCTGAGTACCACAGATTAATAAATCAAGAATTGGGCCTGACCGTGTTTTCTGTCTGCCATGACTGCAGTTAGAGTGAATGAGGCAGGGTAAAAGTGAAACAAAGCAGCTCTTACCCACAGTGTACTACCCACAGGGCTCCGTGCTGCCCATGTGCCCCAGGGGAGATACGGCTCTCACCGCTGCCAGCAGCTTTTTAAGGCCTCCTGCGTCATGCCCCACCTCAAATTTCATGTATCTTTCATAACGCTGCTTTATCTGTGAAACCGAATGACCATGCATGCAGGCACACTGATTCAAATGCGCTCTATCCAAGCAACAGACAGGAATGCATAACACACATAAAGATCTGTGTCATGGTATGTGTGGGGACTAACATCATACATGGACCAACAACAATCAAGACTTAGGTCTGTTTAAGTAGTACTGATCCCTTAAAGCACACAATTAGGGAAAGTTGTCAGTTAGGCAGACATTTGTCAGCAACTATGGCATTTAGTCTGAGATTTACCTTGCTATTTTTACGTCACAGAAAGAGCGAGCCAGGTGAGTGCAAAAAGCATATTTTTTGTTATTATTTTGAAACAAGCATGTTTAGTACTGCAGGAAAGAAAATGATAGTTGATCTTAAGATGATAGATATGCCACTTTTCTTTAAAGATTCTGACACAAAGTTCAGTTCAAGAAGAGGTAAGAAGAAAATGTAGTTTTCGTTCACAGCAGTTCCCTCACTGACAGTTTCTCAGATAGAGATTATGTCTAGTCCCAGGCTAAATTACACTGTCAGTGGTGATTTCCTATTGAATAGTTTTTTTTTGTAAGTCTGATACTAGATTTACCCTTTTTTTCAAGGAAACCAACCCTTTTAATCTGTTAAGGAACCTGCAGGAACCTGAATTCCAATCTCCATTTCCTCACAGTTATTGAGTAGTAAAATAAAACTTTGCTTTGAGATGGATGTTGCATTGACTCTTATATTCTCAGCGGTGCATATACTCACAGGTATACCAAAGAAAGTTTGCATAGAGTAAACATCTGGTGTTTGTCTTCTGGATGTAGAAGGTCCAGTCTCTCCAGAGAGGAAATAAAGCCAATTATCCTCTTAAATTTGTCAACCGAATCATGGTAATATCGCAGAATCATTCACAGCTTGTATGAAATGCAGTCATTTTAATGTATGTTCCAGCAGTTTTTATAATAATAAAGAGACTGTATAATAATCTCACCCAGGAAGCGCTTTAATGCCATGTTTACGTCGAAAGCAGGATGAATTCACATGTCATTAATAACTGAAACATATGCAGCGCCTTTGGTTGTGCAGATTGTATTATCGCGATTCAAGTGCACACACGTTTGCCTGGCCAATGCATTCCATAATTGCTTATGCCGCTGTTCAGTGGCTGTCATTTTCATTCAGTGTAAATTGCAGTATGCTGAGCCCACAAAGAGAGTCACAGCCAGGCCTGTTTTTCAGCACCGGGATGCAAAACAAATGATGTTTTCATCAGGAGACTAGCGGGGAATTTGATCAGCAGCACTAGCTGCAGCTCCAGGCGGCTCAGCGGCCAGATGTAACACGGTTAGGACGTACCTGAAGGACCCTGATTAACAGCCTATAACACTTCCCGGCCCCAAATTAAAACCCAGATATCAGTAAACATGTACTTGTATATTCTGAAATGCCAGAACAATCCAGGCTGGTCCGTGACCGAGAGAGTCATAGAAAGTCGTAGTGTTCTGTGAACGTTAACGTTTCATGTTGTGATATGAGATAGCAGGTATCTGGTAGGCTATATCTTTCATCCTCCATATCAACCCTAATCTCGGGCTGTGATTTTTACAGTTGACTTTCAACTAAATCTAATTTCATGTGATTTCAGGAACAATGGATTTTGGTAATCTGCAGAATCTCTTACAAAAAAGGTTTACATTTAAATATCAATGAGTTATTAATTTATCCCTCACAGTCAGACTGAGTAATTGAGAGAACATCCCCTGATTTAATAAAAGATTAACATTACATTAATTAAACCAGCAAACGACATCCATTATGTTGCAGGATTTTACAGACTACTGAGTAGTTTGTGGAAGGCATCACTTCAGTTAACGGATGAGTTTTAATGTACGCCTTAACGAGAAAACAACCATGTATGATATGGAACGGGACGTAAATGTGAGTAATTGAAATCCAGTGGCATAACTCTGCCTGATTCGTTATCCCATGTTAATGTGTGATGGGCTTTCCGTGTTGTCAAACCGTTGGTCCCTAGAGATCACCAGCGTTTGAAACCATTGAATAGAACATTAAATAAACATTTTAAGTTTGGGAGAGGCAAATGACGAGTGAAGGAAAAAATGGACGCTCATATGAAAGATGCAAGGAAAGTTTTCTAATGTAATGAGGCATTAGGACGAGGCTTTTGTGGAATTAATACGCTAGCAAAGAAGGTGCCATTAAAACACACAGAGAGGAGACTGAATGCTTCTCTTGTGGCTAATTAAGAATGATTTCATACTCTCTGTATTCAAACATTCATCGAGAGGAAGACAAAGAATCTTCATCTGCTCTGCAGTTTGATGAGAGGCAGGTTTTAATTACACCCTCATTACAATGACACCATTTTGTCATTTCTTGGTGAAGTTTTAGAACCACGCTCCTTCTTTTCCTAATGTTTTAAAAAGATTGAAACATTTTAGCAGTAAGTATCTTTTCTGTCAGCCCAGGACAATAGTTCAGATGTTTCCTTATGTCCAAAATTGACTCCACCACATAAAAAAATACTTTATATATTTTATATGTTCTAGAAACAATGCATACATGTATATTCTTTGCAAATCTACATCTGAAATTTAGGTTTTTAATTATCGTAATAACTGGAAATGATAGCTAGCTTGTAAATAAATGTGTGTATGAATATTTAATATATTAATTTCATAAACACACTTTTGCAGGAAAGCTATAGAATATGATGCAAATCTACTGATTTGGATTGTAATTTGTAAACGTATTCTTATTGATGTTCCTTGCGATTTTGACAACCTCATCTCTAGTAGGTAAGTTCACTCCAGAGTAAGTTTAAATCTGAAAAATATTGTAACATCATTGAGTATGTAAGAGAAAACAATGTTAAAGTTTTATGTTGGCGCTTGGAGAGGCGGTTAGCATTATCGCTGTTTTCCTGATCAGAGTCCATTATATATAAAGTAGGCGAAGCACATGAAAAATAGCAAATAAATAAGCACTGTTTGGCCTCCATTTCGGGTATGGTTATTCAGCAACAGGGTACACGATAACCCATATTAGGCTGTACTCATTCTTAGCAGTGCGAGTTGCCTATTTTTGCTTGTTTGTTTATTTATATGTTCATTTTCAAGAGACTTTTATTACATTGAATGCATACAGATGAATGTAGGAAATCACTTCAGATGCAGGCTGATGTTGTCTTCACATAATAAAAAGAAAATACAGTTTATGTAACCGAATTTGAAATGAAATTGAAAGACAGTCAGCTAGCAATACTATTTGCACAGATAGGAAAAAGGCTAGCTTTTTGTCTCAAGAGGACGTAATGCAGAGCTAAGCTTTAGGACATAATGGAAGTGGTCAAACCATCATAACTTATTGCCATTAATTCAAACTGTGCCACAGACAGCACACCTAAGTGAATTTCATGGTTTAGTAACTGCAGGTCACCTTGTTATAAGGAAATGGCTGTAAGTTCTCTCACACGCACACATAGAGTTTGTGAGAATGTAATGGAGCGTGCATGTGGAGGCGCGTATGTTTATTTGTGTGTGTGCAGGTGTGTGTGTGCTTGAACATATAGCTGTCATAGGTGATATAACTTATATTAACCTGTGCCTGTGTGTTTAAGACTCAGGATATATGTGAGGGCAGCTTTTTTCTTTACACTTTAAATGGCTTTTTTAATGTTAAGGACCATATACTGGAGCAAAGCTCTAAATCATGTTCATAAAAGCATGGATGTATGATCGCTCACTAAGCTCTCATGCTTTTTCATGATAATTTGCTGGAGGCAAAAATTAATCTGCACACACTAAATTTTGTTGGAATTTTAACTGTTTTTAAGAAACAAAGCTGTTAATCAGTTAAATGGATTATGAAAAATTTGAAATAACTTACTTATAACATCTTCATTGTTAACATCTTTGATTTTTAAATGCCCCATCTTCAAGCATTGTAGTTTTCACTGTAGTTTTCATCTGCACATAATTAAAAATTATAATATTTCTGCAGTTGTAGACCACATAATAGTTATAGAAAATAAAACTTGACTATATCAGACTATATATTGACTAAAATCTAATGCATGAGGATGTGAGAAACATCAGGAGACACTGGAGGTGGAGTCTGAAACCACTTTTTGCCCATTGGCCTGTCAGGATGAGGATGTTTACTCTTTGTGATTACTTTTGTGATGGGATGCTTTCTTCCAATAATTTTTTTAAAATCCAAACACAGCTTGTAATCTCTATGCAGAAGGATCCTCTCTCTATCACTCCCCATTCTCTCTCTCTTTTACTCTCTCCGTCCTCATGAATACCATCGCTCAGGCAGCGAGCTGTTGCAGGCACTTTGTTGCTGACCATGGTGCTGAAAGGCCTGCTGCCTTCTATTGCCTGATTGTTCATTTCATGGTTCATATAGCTCACTCGCCATTTGTCAGCCGGCCGTTAGTGCACCTGCCTTTTCTCTTTAACCCCTTCCTTTACAAACCATAACAAATCAAATGCACATTTGTTTCAGCTCATGGCTGACAGCTCACTGCCAACGCTACTGTTTCAATTAGAGCGGGGTGTGCAAGTGTGCATTTCACGAGCGAGACTCGACGCCGGCTCCGCTGCTGCAGTGGGAATAGGTTTTAGTTTGTGTTTGATCTCCTATAATGGGATGGCTTGTTTGGTGAAAGGGGAATTCTGCTCAAACACAACTGGATAACTCTTACATATGTGGCAGCGTGTTTATGAACTGGTCACAGCAGTAACTGTACAGATTGCTGCTGTAATGTACGAATGGAGAGAATCTGAGGGCTCATGTTTTGAGCATAAGAACTTTAGATGGAGATGGAATTATCTCGTTAGGCTTCTCCAGCACACACATACTAACATTCCGTTTCTTTCTCATGCCAGTGTCCTTCATATGGAGTGTTGCCTTTCTCAGCTGCAAATTGTCCTTCATGCTGTGCTGAATTTGTGAGCCGTGTGCCAAACGCTAAGTAAATGTGTTTTTCAATCTACCCCCTCTTCCCCCCCTTTCCTCCCGTCCTGCCATTTCCTCCTTTTAGGATCCTATACCTGTCTGGTTCTATGTAATATTGTCTCTCTCCTGTCGTCATCTCCTTCACACTCTGTTTTTGGCTGGTCTGGATAGATAGCTCAAATCATACACACATACAAACACACATTGTTTGTCCAATTGCGTTTGTTTAAGCATAACCTGTACTGAGGAAATTATGTTACTGTTCTTTGCAGCAAGAAGAGAGAGAGAGGTGAAGTAAGCTAGCATCCTTAGTACAGTTACATGTCATTGTTTTGGTGATAGTATGTTATTCTTAGAATAATGAAAATTATAATTTAGTGACTTAGAGTTGACTGCCATGGTATATAATTTGCTGGGGTGACTGAAGACAGACACAGTTGAATTGGCATCAGGCCTTGGTGTGAGGCATTCATTTTAAATAAAATGAACATCATTTTAAAAACAACATTGGTGCTAAATATCCAGAGAACAGAATGTCCAAAAAACTCAAATGAGTGGAAATACAAAACTGAATGAATTACAGTTTTAGTCACTTCCTTGTTGGCTTCACGAGAGAGAGCGGGAGGTTGCCGCTCGGTTTGGACATAAGTAGTGGTGGTGTCCTCTATTGCAACGCCAGTGAGTGAAGGGCCTGACATCCCAGCATCCTGGTCTATAAGTTGTGACATGCTTCCAGGGAATTCCAGTACTTCATTCCATGTAGGATTCCATGTCTGCTTCCTTCCATGAAAACCTGTGATGTGCTTTCACAAGAAGAGACTAGTCTTTTGAAAAGAGGTGCCAATTTAAGGAATAGACTGTGATGACATACAAGATGGTGGTCATTTTGTCAAGGTAAATACAGCAATTATTCAAAAACATGATATATATGTATATAGTGCTCCCAGAAAGTTACCACACCTTTTCTAAGCATTAACTTCAGTTTTTCAAGACTTTAGACTTAGTTTCTAGCAATATATTTATTACTTAATATTTTTTGTAACTTGTGACCCTGTACCACAAAACCAGTCTTAAGTCGCTGGGGTATATTTTTTATCAATAGCCAAAAAAACATTGTATGGGTCAAAATTATCGATTTTTCTTTTATGCCAAAAATCATAAGGATATTAAGTAAAGATCATGTTCCATGAAGATATTTTGTAAATCTCCTACCGTAAATATATCAAAACTTAATTTTTGATTAGTAATATGCATTGTTAAGAATTCATTTGGACAACTTCAAAGGCAATTTTCTCAGTATTTTCATATTTTTGGACCCTCAGATTCCAGATTTTCAATTAGTTGTATCTCGGCCAAATATTGTCCGATCCTAATAAACCATACATCAATGGAAAGCTTATTTATTCAGCTTTCAGATGTTGTTTAAATCTCAATTTCAAAAATTTGACACTTAAGACTGGTTTTGTGGTCCAGGGTCACACTTAAACTTCATTTAGTGAAATATTTCAGTGAACAAGTATCCTTGTTATATTTCTTCAAATACTTTTTTGGGGCCTCTGTTAATATACCATGATGTTATTAATTATGGTACTTGGTTGTAAGTATTCAAGTATTCAACACACAAAATCCACCTTAAAAGCTTACATTGTTTTGTGAAGGTGCTGCTATACTTAATAGTTATGACACAGGCATTTTCCCTCTGGCACATTTGAACCAAATCTTATGACGAAAAAAGGAAAGAGAAAATAATATTTGAAAAGACACTGCTCTGGAGAACATTTGTTATAAGCCATTAGATAGAATGCTGCATTTAATTTGTTGACTGCCCCCAGTTGCTTTCACATCGAAATGAAGATTGAGAAACACTTTGTTGCCGCAGTAGAACACACACATGTGCACGCACACACACAAAAATGCACTATATCGTGCACAACGAGCACTGTTAAAAGGGAACTTCATTAGGTATGAAAAACTGTTTCTCTTTTGGTTCTCCTCCATTGCTTTTGGAGGCCGTTGGAATGGAAAATCCCTGATGACCAGGTAAGGAGTCTTCTCCCTGAAAAGTGCCATTATCCAGATGGTGCCATTAACAATTAGGCTGCAACATTTTCTCTTTTATAATTGACTCCATAGGCTATTAGGCAGGTTGGCATCAGGTTCGGTCTGCCTGAAACTTGTCCAGATGTTGTGGCACAGACAGGGGTGACTGGTTAGGAGATTTTTAAAGAGGGAGAGAGAGCGCAGGAGAGAGCGTGTGTGCTCATTGCTGGGGTGTTGTACAGATGGACAGTGGCGGTGGGTGGTGGTGGGAAGTCAGACTCGATTAGATCAATGTCTCTATCACTCCATCTGCACCACACATGCTCCTCTTCTTACCGGAACAGATGAGAAAGTACTCATTCATTCAGTATGCAGATGCTTAAGGTTGACCCTTTGACTTATAAAATTTCAAAGGTAGAATTACACTTAACTATCTACATTACCAGTGTTTTTCTAAGGATTATTGTTCACACTTCATGCCCTATTATGCTTATAGTTGTTTCTGCATATTAAGCTGGCATAGTAAAAAGTATTACCCAAAAATGAAATTCTATAATCATTTACTCACCCTGATGTTGTTTCAAAACTGTATGACTTGCTTTCTTCTGTAAATCGTGTGTAAAACAAAACACTGACACATTTATTAAAGTATCTTAAAGTGATTATCAAACAACATTCTTCTAAAAATATAATTCTGCAGAACACAGTCAGTTAATCGTTTATAAAAGTTTTCTCTACTTTTTTTTTAATTTGAACATTCTTTTTTGTCTGTTGGTTGTGGTTCGCTTGATTCATTAATTCACAAACTAGCTCATAAAAGTCATTTGTAAATGAAATGGAGTGCACTGGTGATGCTGTTTTTGCATGCAGCCAGTGAAGGCACTACAAATACAAAGGCATGTTGTGAATTTATTGTATTTGTTTCACTGTACCCAGTCTGTATCATCAAATACAGGCTCAAAAATTTAATAAAAAAAAAAAATCTTGCGCATTTTTTCAGAAAACTCCTAAAAATATGCTAATATGAGCGATCTTGTTTTGTTCCTCACTTACAGTGTACACAGGGTGCAATAGGCCACGATCAAATAGAAACCTGAGTGATAATACTAAGATTTGCTCTTTCCATCTGTATTCCATTTGTATGCTTAGGATTTTCTGCAAAGCAAGTTTTTTTTTTATTTTTTTTTTTTTATATGTGATTCTCATAAAATTCCTACAATTGTTCTCTCAGAGGGAACAAAGTTTCATTTGAAGGGCATTAAGTCTTATTCAATACTTCACCTTGTAAACAACACCAGAATCTTTTGTGGCTATCATTTTCAGTTTGTCTGCCTTCCCAGAAGCTGGGGATTTTGCTAAAAGGTTCAGCTTTCTCTTGTCTTATGTGTCCAGCAGATCAGAATCAGCAGTGTCTTTATAGCCCGAAAAGAACAAAAATGATATTGATTATTCAATAGGCTGGCCAGCCAGAGAGCCAAGAGCCAGTCTGCTGCATCCATTCACTATTAGTAAACAAATCAATGGTCCAGGCTGTTTCTTCGCTTAGGCAATGCAGAGCATCCTCACTCGCCTCAACGAAAAACTTCTCACATCAGATTCTCAGAGCAGAAATGGACTCAACAGAATCACATTAGCTAAATATGAGCATGCTGTGAAACATATGTTGAAATCAAATGGCTAATATTTTAGCAATTTCATCATTAGTACTCATTTACCAATAATACATTCAACAGTTTTAAGCAAAGTACATCAAAAAATTCCATTTCACTACCTGCAGGTGTAAGATGACAAAGGTGATGGTTTGACTGATCCATTTATACTCCAATCTTATAGTGTAGGCGCCTCCACGAGACGTCCATCCGCTGAGCCTGTGCTGTGATGAAGGCTCTGGCCTGAGGATGTAGCAGACAGGCCTTTTAATCTGGGACAGAGGAACACTCGAGGTGATTGATGATTCGAGGGAAGTGCTAGCTGGAGTTCTACCTGAGATGGATCAGTGACTCGAGGCACCAGACTCAATCCATTTCTATCTCCTCATCGTCACCACTCTTACTGTCAGTCACTTAATCAGGTCAGAATTATGCGGCAGTTGAGGTGGAGCCACGGAGGATGGTAGCCCCATTTATTACACTTCTCTGTGCAATAAGCATATGGTATGTTTTATGCACTGGTGGGGGATGTTTTTCATTAGATCAGCTGCGGTGAGCATGACTGAGCTGTCATTTGCCCATGACCTTGACTTGAAGTTAAAATCGCTCCTTGGGACAATGTGGACCTGCAGTGTGAGCGTTTCACAGTCAAATTACCTTTTGATCTGTCTGTCAATATCTGTCATTTTATCTGTTTGTCTGTTTGTCTATACAATATCTTGTGTCTGTCATTACATCTGCCTGTGTCTGTCTGTCATTACGTCTGTCTGTGTCTGTCTCTCATTAAATCTGTCTGTCTGTCATTACATCTTTCTGTGTCTGTCTGTCATCATGTCGGTCTGTTAGTATCTAACTGTCTGTTTGTCTGTCAATATCCCACTTGTTTATCCACTTATATCTGTCTGTTTGTGTTTGTCTCTCAGTCTGTCTGCCTCTTTATCTGGTTGTCATTTATCTAACTGTCTGTCATTTTATTTTTGTCTCTCTCTCTGTCACTGTTAATAGTCTGTTTACCTGTCATTCTAACTGACTTTCATTTTGTTTGTTTAATTCCGTCTCTCTGTCATTTAATTTAACTACCTGTGTGTGTCTGTCTGTCATTTTATCTGTCAGTCTTTGTCATTCTGCCTAAATATCTGTCTGTCTGCCTGTCATTTAAACTGTCTGTCTGTCATTTTATCTGTCATTCTGTCCGCTTGTCATTTTTGTTAAAAAATGTCATTGTTTGTTATCTGTCCAACTGACTGTCTATCCATCCATCTATGAGATGCACAAGTGTTGATATTTAAAAAAAAAGTTTGACTTGATGTGAATTAAGTTCAGAACATGTTTTTACATATAGCATTTGATTGCAGACTTCTTTGGATGGGTCTGTGTTGTTAGGTTTACCTCCAGGTTTACGGATGTGTAGGTGTTCCTGTTGGAGTAACTCCGGGCTCTGTCATTATGCTATCAGTAAATGAGACGGAATAAAACAGCACCCTGTTCACTCTAATCAACAGGCTAATCAATCCAAGCCTCAAGTGTGCTATTGTCACTCAGAAATTGGCCAAAGTCAAGAGGGATTTTCCTGTTGAAGCTTTTCTCTATTCATTAAGGCATTGAGGCATCCAATTAAAATAATAATAAAAAAATTATTTTAATCTGTGTGCATTATTTGACAGCCAGTTTGGAAGTACTCTGATTTTTACTAATTCTTTGTCATTCTTTCAAACTCTCCAGTTTAAACAAGGACTCTCACCACTACAGGAAATACGAGCCATTTCATCAGCACTCCAGGCTCCGCCACAACAAACTCCCTGAAAAGACGCCAGTCATTGCTGGAGGTCAAATTAGGGACTGTCGAAGAATTCATTGCAGTTGTCTTTCTTTCCTGGAGTGTTCCAAGTCTTGTTCCAGATTTCAAACATTTATGAATAGACTGCAGGATTGTGTTGAATACAGAGCAGAATTAGAGCATCTAGCAGCATGGGCTCCCTGAGCTAGGTAACCTGATAGTTTTCCCACTTATAATTAACAGTGTTGTGGTGTGGTTCTGCCCCCGCCGTGCTGACAGCTGCGTATGACTTTGCCTTCACACAAATTACCGTGAGATCAACACGTTGTCAGTTCTTCTATGCTCACCGTACTTTCCACCTAACAGAGTTCTCTCTTTTAAAATGTTCATTTCTCACATAGCGTTAGCATCAGATCTGGCTGTGAAGATTTAAAGCGTTGATTTCAGACCCCTAATCATATGCGCAATAGGGGAGGAGGAACGTATTTGGGGCTAAAATATCACCTTAGCCCTGATGGAATGGTTTGAAGGAAGTTGGTGAAATTCATTGGTGTCTGCAGTGAGGCAGAAGTCATTCCACCAGGCACTTAAGGTAGCAAAGCCATTTCCCATAATGTTGTTTCTTTCTGTTTTTTTTTGGCAACAACAATTGTACTTAAACCCAGTGGCTTCAGTGTGCTGCCATTTTTCATTCCCCATCCATTCGTCCGCACAGGGCCCAGTGGAAATTCCTGTCCGCCTCCACAGTAAGTCTGTTTTGTTAGACACATTGCATCTTCCATCCTAACCTGTTGTTCTTGTGCAATTCAATACATACTGGGTCGCACAAATGTCTGAGACCATATTACAATAAAACAACAACAACAAAAAAGCTGTTAAATGGAGTTTAAATAAAATATTAATATAATATATAATATACTGTATAAAATATTATTGCTGTCTTAATTATGACTTTTTACATATACTAATTTTAATTAAGTAAAATGATTATGCATTCATTTACATGCATAAATTAAGTACACAGATTTAGAAGTGTGATCTAGAAACACATATATTTGCATTTTACATGATTTACATGAAATGAGTGTTTTGTAAACATCTGTACGGTAAAAACTCCCTCTGTGTCTGCTGCCATACTTCATAAGTTCTCTCTTCTCTCAGTTGACCTTCTAACTCTTCATCCCTGCAGAAACTAGTTCTTTCTATCTTTATCTCCTCTTTGTCTCTTCCTCTCCCTCATGTTCTCTTTCTCCTCTTCTCTAATCTCTCTCCCATTCCCCCGTCTGCGCTCAGAGACTGTGTGTGCGCGTGATTTATCAGTGATTTCTCTCTCTCTCTCCGACAGGTAGGGCTGCTGCTGGGATATATTTTAATTACAGATTTAGTCAGAAGTAATTAAGCTTTTATATCAGAAGGGACAGCTCAATACTCCCCTCTATTCTATACAACAATAGATCTGTACACACACACACACACACACACACACACACACACACACACAAACACACACACACACACACACACACACACACACACACACACACACACACACACACACACACAAACACACACATACACACACACATGCACACGCACACTGAAGGCTACAGATACAGTTCAGACACAAACCTGCAAGGCTGTTTTGCTTTCTTTGGAAATTTATCTCAAGTCTGGCAAATGTTTCACCTCATTTAGTTTCGGCAGCTCTCTGGAACAAAATGCTTTTCTTGATTCCTATGAACTTTACTTTTTCAAGGACAGAGACTTAAAGATAGGAACAGGTGATATTTAATTCTACTGAAAACAGATGGATTTTATGCATCAACACTTTTCATACAGATTATTTTTAAGATGCTATATTTATGTTTTGCCAGTTGTGGTTAGTAGAGAAGAGGCTTTCAAAGAGAGGACATTATTTGTAGAAAGAGTTTGGGGATGAAATCAATGATGCAGATTTGAATCTGTATATCTCCTATACAAAAACACCAATACTTAACATCTGGAGCATATGTGCCAAGCCTTTGTGTTTTATTTATATCTAGACAGAGTCAAAATGGTGTTTTAATGAAAAAAAGAAAAGAAAAATGGTCCCACTTTATATTAGGTGGCCTTAACTACTATGTACTTGCATTTAAATTAGTCATTTCACATACAAGTTTTTACTTATATATTTTTAAATAATATATGTACTTATATTTAAAAAAAAAATACTTGCTTGTAATTATATCTGTAATTAATTTCTGTAATTACATATATAATTACACTGTTGACCCATCTCTTACACATTAACCCACCCTTAAACCTACCCATACTACAAAACCTGTCCCCAACCTTGCCCGTATCCCACCACAGTAGCAGCAAAAGGGTTTTGCAGTACAACATGCAGTACAAACACAATAAGTACATTGTACTTATTTTTTTAAGTACATAGTAGTTAAGGCCAACTGATATGGGGGAAGTCGTGGCCTAGTGGTTAGAGAGTTTGACTCCTAACCCTAAGGTTGTGGGTTCGAGTCTCGGGCCGGCAATACCACGACTGAGGTGCCCTTGAGCAAGGCACCGAACCCCTAACTGCTCCCCATAAATGGCTGCCCACTGCTCCGGGTGTGTGTTCACTGCTGTGTGTGAGCACTTTGGATGTGTTAAATGCAGAGCATGAATTCTGAGAATGGGTCACCATACTTGGCTGTATGGCACTTCACTTCATATAAAGTGGGATCAGAATTATTTTTCCTTTCAACAGTGCAAGCTGTTTTTTTTTTCATATATTGGTGAGGATGTAATGAAGCTGCATTACAATATATATATATATATATATATATATATATATATATATATATATATATATATATATATATATATATATATATATATATATATATATATATGTATATATATATATATATGTATATATATATATATATGTATATATATATATATATGTATATATATATATATATATATATATATATATATATATATATATATATGTATATATATATATATATATGAATAATATAATCCATCATTATCATAATTGTAAGAAAAAAGTTACAAGTTAGACTATTTATTTATATTATTATATTTTCAAATTTTTTGTTATACCCCCCCAATATAATAATAATAATAATAATAATAATAATAATAATAATAATAATAATAATAATTTTAAAAGCTATTATGCAACATGATTACATTCATATACATGCTCGTCTTGGAAAATAACAGCATGCAGTGCAAAACATTACTGATTGTAAGATGTAGTGAAAAGGCAGAAATGACCCTTTAGCTGGCCAGAAAGCGGCCCTTTCTTATTGATGAGTTTTGCGCTAAGTGGTGCATCTGTATGGACCCTCTGTTTCACACAGTCTGAATAGCTCATATCCTGTAGATGGTGTCCAGTGCATGAGCTGCTTTTCATTGAGTTGAAAAGTTGAAGACAGCAGCAATAACATCTCACCCCTCGCTGAGTGACAGAGCTCTGCCTGTGGATGTGCTCTTGTTAAGCAGCGATTGTGAAGTCTATGTTCTTTTTATGGTGACTACAGCCCATCCGTAGATGCTCTGGAGTCCATAAGCTTGTTAAAAGAGACGGACACACAGAGGAGAGGGATGCAAGGAAAATGATGGCTGTGTGTCTGTGTATATGTGTGACACAGATGGAATGATTTCTCTGGGATTACAGTGTGGCTGGGGGAGCAGAGAGGTGGTAATTGCATTTTAATTACAGTGTTGATGGTTTTGTGCCGTGCCAGATGGAAGCTTCTTTACAGATACACAGAAAATAAATCAGCCCTGTGCTGCAGCCCTCCCCTTTCACCTCAACAACGGTATTCTCTCTCCCTCTGTCATTCAGTCTTTTTCTCCTTCTTATTTCTTTACACTCAGCCTGTATTTTTACCTCTGTGTCTCCACATATACAGTATATTTGTTACAGCTGTTCATATTTTTTCTCTCTCATTCTGTTTCCTCTTTCTTTCTTTTTTTATATCTCTAGTAATTCCTTTGCCACCAGCATGCTTTAAAATCCCTCACAAACTCAGTTTGCCACAAGGTCAATGTTAAACCCCAAAGGCAACAAGTATTAGTGCATTAAACAGCATGTGAGGCTGTGCCCACATTCATTCACACATGAAACCAAAGATAAAGAAGGTGTTTGGATCTCATAGTGTTTCCTGCCAAATTTAACAAGACTAGTGTGTGGTTTTCATCTTGAGTGTTCCTGAGCCATTCCAGACTTGAATTTAATAAGATGTTGTTATGACCAGCTCGTTTAAGGTCGCAACATAAAAGAGGGATCAGACAACAAAGTCTAATCAAAACAAATTGTTTTATTACATAAAACTATCACAACAAAAATTAATAATAACAAACAATAATCTAGGGGTATAAATGGAAATAATTAAATTAATATAACAACAAAACGTTAACCACACAATATAAGAGATGCCAAAAGAAACAAACCAGAAAGGAGACAGAAAGCGACACTCCTGAGAGAACTATCCCTCCAGGAGGACCTACCCCAAATAACTCAGAACACTTTTAAATACTCAAGCTAATGATCAATTAACAGGTTGACAACCAATCAAAATCTTCCACGCTCTCCTCCAATAGGATCAGGAGACCCAGGGTCGTCACAATCTCTAATTTATTTGATTTTTCAATCAGCATGATGTTGCACCCACCATATGTCACTGCTGGTATGGGGATTTTAGATTTGGGTAGTTTTAGATATGCACCACACCTATTGCTTTGAACTTTGGCAAAAAAAACTCTAATTTTGCTTCATTTAATTACAAAATCTATTCCTACTTTGAATGTGGTTAACCATTCTTGTTTCTAACCTTCATTACATATTACAACCAAGACTTCTCAGCTGCTCAACTTAAGCCCGAGACACAATGCACGATTTTCGTCTGTCCCCGATAAACAATCGTGGCGATTTCTGTGATCGTGGCTCCTAATCGGTTGTCCTATGTTGTACAGTGAGAGGTTCAAAGATGGGCATTGTCACAGTCTTGCAACCAAAGATAGCCATGATCATTTTCTGGCAGTGTCAGAAATTCAGCATGATCATCGCACAGTGTGTTTGCAGTTACGACCCATGTTTAATGACCAATCAATAAAAATGCGACATGAAATCAACGCGACATGGCACTAAAACATAAAACTGCTTAACTCAAGCTCGTATTCCTTCCTCTTTCGCTGCTTCCATTTTTTTTCAGCACCCATAAAAACTACAACTGTATAAGTGTGATTCATTATACTCTTTTTGTATACCACTAGCACATGCTAATGACGTTTTATTCTTCTATAGAAATGTGCGTCGTAGCCTACGAGTCAACAGGTGTCATCATCGTACAGTCTAAATGCATGTTGTACCCAAGTTTATTAGATCCATGTTCCACAGTGTGACCACCAATGATCTTATAGATTCTTTGCTAAAATCGTGCTGTGTATAGAAGGCTTTACTTGATCTCTCATCTTTGTTTTTTTTTTGTTTTTTTTATATACCATATATTTTTAAGTATAGTAAATAAGTATAATGTGACCCTGGACCCCAAAACCAGTCATAAGGGTCAATTTTTTTCAATTTAGATATATACATCATTTGAAAATCTGGAATCTGAGGATGCAAAAAAATCAAATTTTTGAGTAAATCACCTTTGAAGTTGTCCAAATGAAGTTCTTAGTAATGCATATTACTAATCAAAAATTAAGTTTTGATATATTTACAGTAGGAAATTTACAAAATTTCTTCATGGAACATGAAAATTAAATAGATGAACCTCTAAATTTTGACCAGTATTGTACTGTATGTATACCTACGCATTTTTTATAAGTACTGTTTGTATTTATTAATTAACATATTTGACCTTGGACAATATCAAGGATGCTTTGTTATTAGGTCAAGTAAACTTGCAACACTACTGAGACTGTTTATGCAAACAGTCTATTTAATATTGACTATTTGTCTGTATTTAATGTCTTAGGGAAAAACTCCAACGAATACTACATTTCAATTTAGTAATTCATTAAATCGGGAGAGTCAAGTTAGACGTCTAAATTTCCTTTAGCAAAGAAATGTATCATGCAGATCTAATTAAATTTGTCTTCTCGTTCATAATGTTTCTTGCAGTGTTTTTGTTTTGGCTGGCAGTGACGCGCTGTTTTGGCAATCTTTTGTTCCATTGCCTTCTTTATGCTTTGTAATCTTCTGTCTACATTGCATTAGTCTGAAAAATCCCCATTCATGTGAAAATTTCATTAAAGTTTGACTGGAGCTAAACTAGCAATTTCTCAGAGTCCTTGTGTGAGTCTGGGTTCAAAGTTAAAAGAGAGGACAGTTGACTTTCTCTGACGGTTCAGGCCAGATCTCTTCTCCTCAAGTCATGACTCGTGACAGGACTGGCCTTGCGGGCCGCGATTCAGACCCGAGCTCAGGATTTCAGAGGCCGGATCACCTGTGGCTAGTCTCTGCTCTTTACTAACTGTCTGTTGTAGATAAGCTGTGTGTGATAAGATGTGTGCAGTAAAGGCTCAGAGCCATAGCTGCGAGGGAAATGTGGCTATGTATCACAGGAAGCAACGGCTGCTGGTGAGCTGATAGTAACTTAATAGCTTTATGATACAGGGAGGGGAAAATGCTCTCTCTTACCCATTTCAGCCTAATGTCTGTACATACACCCTGATACACACACACACTCACTGAGGAGGAGGGGGCGGTAAGTCTGCATGTTATCCGCCAACACTTTTTTTTATCTGGTGAAAGAAAAGGTCAGTTTAATCTCAACACAGGCTTATCAGACTCTCTTTGGAGTTAACAGCGATTTTTTTTTTTTTAACTAATTCTCACCTCACAATTAATATTTCCAAAACACATTCCTACGCAGGTGAAGATATGTTCAGCCGTGTGTGGCGATAGGTTTCCTGGGCTTAATGGCATTTGCGTGCAGGTCATTTTAATAAATTCATCAATTACAACAGAGTTCAATTTAGTCTAGCCTCGAGCCACAGCAGTGCACAGCCGTATTTTCAAGAACATTACAGTTGCTACCTCTTTTAATTTTTTTTTCCATGCCTGCAAAAGCCAGCATGGTAATTTGCTGAAAAATTACCTGTGTTGCCTTGTAATGTAAGCTAGTCTGTGTAATTTTAAAACGCAGCGACACAAACGCACAATACTCTTGAGCTTTCTGATTTCATGAGATGCAACGTCACTTTTCATTCTCACCTCAGTGTTCATTTTCAAGCAGTTGTTTGTTTTAGTCCTAGTTTTTGTTTTAATAAAAATATCCATTATGCCATATTCATTACTTTTGGTCATTTGCCATATAATTTTATTTCAAGGGAATATTTTATATATTTTTGTCAGTTGTACATTTTTAAAAAAAAAATTTTTAATTAAATTAAAATGTTATTAAACAGATCGTCCTTACTTGGAGGGAGGCAAGTCTTTTTATATCTCAAATGATTGACTTTCTGAACTCTCAGCTGCTTTATGGTAGTTTAATTCCATATGTAAGCTGAGATGGAGTGTTTTCTCAGAAAACAAGCTAGTCTTGTTAATATTTGGAAGTCGTTTTTCTAATTTAGACTCCTTTACCTCTTTGTTGTGTCAGCATATTTGATTGAACTGATTTTGATTGAATGAGGTCCCATGACTAAACAGGACAATTAGTGTTTGGGAATGAAATCTGTCGGTTAATGGAATTATTACAGTTTTATTTTATTCTCAACCGTGTTGTCTGTTTGTATGTTCATATGAGGCCATCGTGTAAAACAGGTCATTGTTTGTGTAATAGGTTGCCAAGTTGGGTGTGTGTTTAGCGGGATTACGGGTGAATTCTCTGGCAACACAAAGCTCGGCATAATCTCCTTATCATCAGATGAATTCCCAATAATCCTGTTATGACAGCTAACACTCTGTTGATCACAGAGCCGCTTCACTGGCTAAAAAAACCCTTTGATTCCTGCCACTGACTCGGGTAAAGATGAGGCATTGGATGCCTGCTAATACTAACTAGATTTTTACATTTCCTGAGGCAAATGTGAGTGATGCTTAGCCATGCAAAAGTCACTGCCAGGGTGATGGAGTGATTGCCAGGGTGTTTCTATGCAGTTGCTAAGGTGATAAAGGTGGTTGCAGTGGTGTTCTGTGTGGATACTATTGTGTGGTAGCCACTTACAGGCCCAAGTTTCTGAAGTTTCGTTCAGGAAGGGAGAAATATTCAAATCAGATTTTTCCAAGCCTGATCCCAACCACCTTCATGATTTAAAACTTTGTTAAATTGTTCTTCATCTGAACAATCACATTTTGTTTTGTTTTTCTCAAGTCTATTTGCTTAGAAAAGTAATTGTGCAATTGTTCAAACAATGCAGAAATGTAAATAGTGCCGCAACAAAAAAAATCTGCAATATATGTAATAAATTAGCCCTAGGAATGATTACTCAAAATCTAAATTGCGTAACTAAGGTATGTTAGGGAACCTGGAGTTTAAAGATGTTCACAATCCATTATCTCTCATTAGCAAAACAGTTTGTCTTAATGCGGTAGATAAATGCAGATTTAGTAGCCAGAAGTCACATTTTTGCAAAGTTTGCTGGGATCGTTCTCTGGACAACCAGCACACTCAACTTCCCTAGGCATGGGCCGATTACCGGTTTCAAGGTATACCACGATTTGAAAATTTCACGGTTTCAAAACCACTAATATTTTCCATTATACCGTTCCTGCAGTATGCACTGATTTTCATGCCTCCTCAAAGACTAAAAGTGTAGGAATCCCTCAGGTTGAGTGCAGTGTAGAGTAACAGACCCCCTCCTGTTGGTGTGAGCAGTTAGTCACGTGTGTGTAGGATGGCCGAATTTAATGAGCTGCCCCTAGAGCTTACGTGATCGGCAACCGGCCGTTTTTTTGTCTGGACTAGCACAAACTGCGTTGCAATGCAATCATTTTCCAAAATGTAATTTATGTGAAAAAATGAAGTCTGTAAAATAATCACCTGTTTACATAAGCCAGAGACACTAAAAAAGGACGCACAGAGAAAAATACTGTAGCAGGCAGATCACTCACTGTTCATGATGCAAGAACTATTGGAAGAAAATCCTCAATATTGATTTTTGGGGTTTATATGAATGTGTTTCTGAGGGGAACCGACTATCTTCAGAAAAGTTTACGTGGTATTTTCTTTTCATCTAGTCTCTGTATAGTTCATATTAAAGCAGTGTTTCAGCGCAGTGCTGCTTTGTTTACAGCGGTAATCATGGAAACACTATATCTGGTGTTCCAGAAGCGCCTCCTGCTGTCAGAGAGTGAATATGCATCTCATTCAGAGCTTCTGCTGTTTGTTTTATTCAGGCATGTAGTATAATTTTACAAAGCTAGTCAGAACATTCTGTTTTTGCGTCAAATTGGGTTATTATTAAATCATATTATGTGTATGAAATTATACAACTAAAAGATATGAAATTATATAAATGATATGTATATGAATTATACAACTAAAATTAAATAACTGTAATTACAGATTTAGGTTAAATAAAGATGTCAGTCTTTATTTTTCTTCTTTTTAGGAAACTAATGAAAAGAAAAAATACGCACATTTTTACTTTTCTTAATATTCTGTATGTTGCTCAAAAACAAAATATATAGTGTTCAGCGGGGAAAAAAAAGTTTATTATTATTATTTTTTTCCATCCAGTCATTTAAAAATAACACATTTTAGAGCTGTAACGACAATACCATGATACCATGAAACCGTGATATTTTTGCTTAAGGTTATCATACCGTCAAAATCTCATACCGGCCCATGCCTACTTCTGACCTCTGCACCACCTCCAGAGGTAATTTTGCTTCACAGGTTCCTCTACACTGGAGGGTTCTCAATCCCAGAAAAAAACCCAAGACAATCTCAAAAATACAATCCCTGAAGACAATCCCTGGGATTGTGGGTAGTTCAGTAAATGTTCATTTAGGACTGAGATGGTTGAAGCTTACATGTTCTTATGGATTTTACAGTGAAAGATTCTTCACGTTGAGCTCTTTCTGTCTCGCTTACTTTCTCTTTGTCTCTGATCTGCCAGCGTTTGTTCATAATGAGATTCCTACAGGACGGGAATTCCAGGGAGAGACAGGCGTCTGACTGTACATGCTGCTGGCTTTCGCTGCAGCCCACGTCCTCTGAGACGTGAGAATGAAGAAGAAAGAGAGGACAAGAAACACACACACAAATTACTGCTAAAGCACAGGCTACTGCCTATGCGTTCTTTCAGTCATCCTTTACTATAGTGGTACAGTATTTTCTATTTACCTCTCGTTTCTGTTGAAATAAATGAAGTTTTTGAATTAGATGTGACATTAAAGGATTAGTTCACCCAGAAATGAAAATCTGCTGAAAATTTACTCACCTCAGGCCATCCAAGATGTAGATGAGTTTGTTTCTTCATAAGAGCAGGTTTGGAAAAATTTAGCATTACATCCCTTGCTCACCAATGGAACCACTGCAATGAATGGGTGCCATCAGAATGCACAAATAGCTGATAAAAACATCACAATAATCCAGAAGTAATCCACACAACTCCAGTCCATCAATTAATTTCTAATAAAGTGAAAAGCTGCTTGTTTGTAAGAAAAAAAAAAACATTTTTGGGTGAACTATTCCGAGTTCCAAGTTCTCATATATCCGGACTCAGATGAATAATGGTTTGTTTAGATGTTCTCCTAAAATTATACCCTTAAAGTTCATGAAATAAATACCCATGTGAACTCTGCAAGTAATTTGTGCTCACATTGTCATATTTGAGTCATGTAGGTCATTGTCCTGGCAGTCAACGATATCCAAGTAAATAGATACATTTAGATGCAAAAGTGCATGCATTTGTGTGAATATGCTTTACTTTATGACATACGAATTCACAGTGTTGTGGTTGTTCCAGTTATACGTGGAAGCAAGAGGAATAATTGACAGGTCTGGGTTGGTCGTGTATATGTGTGCTTTACAGGCCCAATTGTGGTGCTTTACGTGAAAAATGCTCCCCCTTTACTTTCTCCCTCACTCATCCTCTGACGAGCAGGCGCGTGTCACCCAGAACGAACATGTTTAATTTCCTGTCAGCACTGGGTGTCTTCATTTTTTTCTGTTAAAGCACAATGCACACGCAGAACCTTGTCAGCCATTTTCATCTGCGATTTCCCCAAGGCCTGTTCCTCTTTTCTGTTTCCTCCCTCGATCATATGGATTCATTAGCTGGGGGTTTAGTGTTTAAAACCCTCCTTCTTCTCCTCTCTTTCCTCTGCTTTGAAGGAGAATCTCCTGAGGTTCCTACAACTGGTTAAGATATTGAATCCGACAGTGTTTAATCTGTACTATGGAGTGGCTTTGCCAGTGAGCTTATGATACCAATAAACAAGTGTGGTTCTCTGTAAACAGTAAGAATATACAATGGTCTCAAAAGTATTTGGATATTTTTGCAATACTTATTTTGCAAAAAGTATTTTATTAGGTATTCTCTTTTAAAGAAATTAAAAATTTTATTCAGCAAGGGCACATTCAATTGATCAATAGTTGTTTCCCATGAAAAAGTTTGAATGCAAATGTGCGTTTGTGATAAGACTTTTGATGTGACTTTTTTCCATCACTACATAATTCCCATACTTCCATTTTTTTTAATGACTTTATTATTATTATAAAATATAAAAAATGTGTAGGTGTATCCAGGTGTGACTATAGTGTATCATAAAACCTCTTGAAACTAAACACATTAGTTTCCTTCTGTATCAGTGGGTTATGATGTCTTGCATTATGAATATGTGTTACTCTGTACGGAGGCAGTGAGTGATCAACATATGCTTGAGATGTTCTTTGGAATTCACTTGATCATTTTTATTATGCCACATTGTTGTATTCGTGTCTGTGTGTGTGCATGTAGGTGAAACTGAGAGGTTTGTATGTGAGCGAGAGTGTGAAGTGTATGTGTGTGTGTGACTGTCGCCTGGGGAGATGGCAGTGTTTCGTGTGCATATTGAGGCGCGCTGCTCCCATATGATGATTTATTACTTCTTTTAGAGATCCTGCCTGGCATTTAGTGGAGTCATATTGAAACCCACACGCCACCAAAACAAGCTCTGACACTTGGATCTGCTATGCCACATGCAGAGACTGTGTGTGTCTGAGAGACAGATTGTTAATTATAGTAGTTCTGGGCCTGGTGGAGCCCATCTTAACTTTACACCAAGTACTGTCCTCTCATCTGTAGAGGTATCATCTGTAAAAAGTTATAAAGTATAGTACGTTTGTTTCATCTTTTTCTTTTTTTCCCTTTCTCTCTGGTTCTCCAGAGGGAAACAGACAGTAGATAATAGGTATGAAGAAAGATCCAGGCTCTGGTGTTCCATACTAGGAGTGCAGCATAGTAGGTATATGAGAGGTCAGAGTCAATTTCAAAAGGAGCATTTACTCTATATCCAGTCCACACCTTCACGCTCTTGATCATAAAGCACCGCTGTTAATGTGTGTGGCCAGATTTTATCAACAAACAACCCCTGTAGCCTCCAGTGGACAATGTTTTTAAAGATATGGGGGTTCATGTTCTGCCTGGAGATTATTGGTAAGGATTTTATAGACCAATAGAATGTTTACTAATCCACAGTGTCACAGAGATGATGGTGCATGTTGTATATATAATTAGTGATGCTCGCTAATGCTTATGCGTGTTTGAACAAACCCCTAACCCTAAGTAAATTGCTATGTCAACTTATCCTTCACTAATTGGGTGTGGACATGGATTATACTGTATTTCAAATCATGCAGCATGCCAGGGAGATGTGTGCGCTTACAGTACCCTGGCTATACTTGTGTTAGGACTAAAGGCCTGTTCACACCAAGAACACCTATAATGCACACTGCAGTTATATTGTCTGCTACATTAAATGATCAAGAATTTTTATCATTAATCAAAACTGTGCAAAACTAGTAGACTGATTTGTATGTAAGACACCCTGTATTTAGGCTAGTTAATGGTTCAATTAGGGTGTTTTTAGGAAGCGTTTACAATAACACATGTATGGAACTTTCTTCCTTTCGAAATTAAAATAAATGATCAAATATTAAAATGAGTTAAAAGCCTTCTCAACTGATACATCAGATGCTTAAATGCAATTTTATTTCTGCATTTGGGGGAGCATATATCTTAATCATAATTAAAATCATAATTAAAACTATAATTCAATGATTAAATAATAAAACAAATGCCAAAATCAACATCACAAATGAAGAATGTAATGCTCAAACTGAAATAACAAAAGACAAAACAAATAGTCAAAATAACATAAATCATGTCAAATGCTTAAACTGACAAAAGTATCGAATAGTGTTTCATGTTGTTTTTGTTATAGTTTATGCTTCATCAAATGAGGAAATTAAATTCCATTTAACATTTCACTCGTCATTTGAGCTGCCATTTTGAGATAATTGATTTATTATTTTATAATTGAGCATTTGATTTATCGTTTCAATTTTGTTAGGTAAAAAAATAAATGTTTTTCAGAAAGGTCTAGAGATATATTTTTACTTCGAATTTTTTTAATTAATGGGGAATGAATGAATGAATCCTAGCAATCACTGAAGTCACCTTAGCTACTGGATATTAATTCGCTAAAAACACTCAGAACACTGCATAGCAATGCTTTGTTAATCTTCTTACATCCTACAGTAGCATAGTGACTTTTGCCTGCACAACCACCATTTAGACAATGTACTCTGTTGATGTATTATTTATAGAGTTTGACCTCATCCTGTAGGCCTTCAATTACTGTTCTACTGCAGCTAACTTGATCTCTACGGCACCTGGTCTCACCCTCTCATCTCAGGCCATTAAGTGTGTGTTTCTGTGTATATCTGTGCATGTGTGTGTGAAGCTTTACAGATTGTTGCATTCTCTTCCATTCCCTCCCATCATGCTTTGCCCTGCCCTCACCTCGTCTTCGTGTGCGTTTGGATTGGCAGTGACAGCTGTCTCACCCCTCTGCACAGACAGATACCACTGTCTTACTTACCAGTAGCCCTGAGGGCCACAAGTACAGCTTTATTCTCTGGAGGAAGTGAAGTCACTGTGTTCACAATGCACTTCATACAGATGTGGTGAGGTATATGCACTTTTAGTTCTGGACCACAGATTTATGAATCATCCATTTAACCGATACATTCAAAATGACCAAAACAAGTAACTGGTTGAATTTTAAAAGGCATACAATTCAAAACTTTAGGGTCTGTACAATTTGTATATTATGTGTGTTATGCTCACCAAGGCTGCAATTTTTAGATTAAAAATGGCATTATTAAAATTTAAAAAGTATATGAATCATTCTAATATGCAGATTTGATCCTTAAGAAACATTTCTTATTGTTAATGTTGAAAGCAGTTCTTCTACTTAATCATTTTACTGAAACTGATACTATTGTTAACATATATATTATAAAGATAATATTGGCAGGTATCATTAGAGAAGTATTTCAGTATGCTTTTAAAATTTCATTGACTGTCTGTATGAGTGAGTCAATGAAATATTATCACATATGAGATATGAAATATTCTCACTCAATTTAAACACACTAGAACACAACAAGTAATGTGTGTTCTTAATCTGTAAATTCTGCTATGGCTTCATTGGAATTATTTTTGTAGAAATAGTAGACTGAGAGACTGGCAATATTGTGTTTAAAATGCAAATTACTCCAAATGGCCATCTTGTTGATTAAACGTTATATAAAAGCAATATCACACTCACAGTTATGCTGCTGGTCTGAATCTCAGCATGGCCTGCAACATAAAATATGTTCTGAAGTCGTAACATAGCTTTGTGTGAAGAACAGACCAAAATGTAGGTCAAGGCTCACAAAAAAACAAGTCCTGGACACATTTGGGAGAGAAATAATGTCATGAATCTTTTCTGTTCAGCCGCAATGAACTGATCACAGAGAAGATCATAATGAAGATTTTACTTTGATTTAACATAGAATATTGACTTAAATGCTGTTTGTTCCTCACACAACACTTCCAACGCCATCAGAAGACTTGGATTATATTGGTCAAGTCATATGAACTACTTTTATATTTCTTCTGGGGTGCTTTTTTGCCCTTTTTGTAGCTTGATAGCACATGGTCATTGTATGTATGATAAACAGCAGCATGATCACTCATTTTTCTGTTCCTTTGAAGAAAGTCAGGTTTGGAGTGAACCTTTTAAGTGCTATATTGAGAGAGACAGAGATGGACAGAGAAAGAAGTAGACATAGAAATGCCTGTTTGTGTTCTTGTAATGTTTGTAGGTCTGAAATAAGGTGGGAGCTTGTGCAGAGGGAGAATTGCTTTTGTTAATTGATGTGAATGAAATTGACACCCCGGTCAACACTCTCCAGTCTTATTCCCAGCTGCCACACACAAGCCAATCAATGCCCATCATTATCCGCCAGCAGCAACCTCATGTAATTAAACTCTTCCCGGAGCAGTCTTTATTTTCAGCTCTCTGCCACGAGTGCATGTGCAGTCCCATAGCAGGCCTGATCTGAGATCAGCGCCTTTCCCCTCTTGTGAAGTGCCTCCTACAGCGGATAGAGCCATGTCTGGGTCAGCTCGGGTCTTAAAGAGAACTTTCTTTAGAGCAGGACCGCATGGCCCATTAAAATCTCATCTCCTCCCTTGGGCTTCCAGACCAGCCTTCACCTCCCCTGTCTCACGTCGCCTGAGGATAGTTCTAATCTAATCAAAAAACTGCACTTTCCTGTAGAATTTCTTCAACCGTTTCGTGTTTAGTGTAGCTTACGCAAAAAAAGCATGTAGCACGGAGTACTTAAAGAAATTAGAAGGAAACTGAAACAAGTAAAGAAAGAAAAGTTGAAGACTGGCAGTCTGCCTGGTCTCCCAGCTACTGCTGTAGCCAAGACAGAGAGATGAGCTGTCCGTCGTCCTGAAATCATGAAATCACCACCCCCGCCACACAGCGAGACGCTCTCTGCTGGGCTGTTTGCAAATGAATTCATCTGGAGATAATTTTACCGTTTGGGAGTCTAATTTCAGCCATGGGACAGTTTTTGCACCTGATAAAATTATGAGTGAGAAAAGGTGAGGCAGGTGGAAGAGAGGGTTTCTTTACCTTTGTTTATGCCACAAACGTACATGAGACACTTCTAAGCACTGTAGGTCTGAGTGAAAAGGCTTCAAGGGCCCTTTTCAAAGAGGCTTCTGCCTCTTTAGCTGATATTTTCTTCTCCGAGATATAGCGTGGGAAAAGGAATGTGACACACTGCATGTGAAAGATACCCAGCCACTGCCTCCTCGGCACACTCTGCCGCCAGCCACTTTTATATTTATTTTCTCTCCGCACACACACACACTTAGTTTGGCGCTCGTCTTTGATACAATTCCAAGAGCTGTCAATCAGCCTTCATGTAATGCTTGGCTGAGATGGAGAGGAGGAGTTGGATGTGTAGCCGTGCTCTTCCACAGTACAAATGTACACTCTGAGTGCCAAAACAGATCAGGTAGAAATTACAAACTTTGCTTAGAAACTTGGGTTTAACTGAGTTGAACTGAGTCTAGTGGAGTGTGACTGTGTGCTATAGCTGACTTTAGTTACACCAGGCTTGATGCAACAAGTATCCAGTAGCAAGCACCTTGTCCATTCAAACTGCTGTGTGACGTGACACTATCTGAAATAAGGAGACAATGTTTTATGTTTAATGTATAGTTTATGCTGATTTTGAACCAATAAGATTGGACAAGGGCTGGGATAACCAATGCAAAGTTGTAAAGGGTTTGTCATTGATCAGGGTAATTTTGTTTTATTTAAAGTGTAAGTGCAGTCTATATGTCTGCACTTTGCCAGCTGCTCTGTTTTTAGTACTTCTTTTTTTTTTCCCTAGTGAAAATTCTAAAGTTATGATATACAGATATGCTGAACTCCACTAATTGTGTCTCACGTAGAACCAGGATTCCCATGGTCATGGAAAATCAGGGTTTTTTTAAGGCTTGAAAAATTATTAAGTCATGGAAAAAGTCAGTTGGTAGATTTCCATAGTGAATGTATTAGTGTTTTTCTGTTTATGCTCTAGAATATATAAAGGAATAGTTTAAACAAAGAGATGGTTAATTTTTAGTTTACAGATGGTTTACCCCAAATTAATGCAATTTTTCTTTTCTTTTCTTTCTTTTCTTTTCTTTTCTTTTCTTTTCTTTTCTTTTCTTTTCTTTTCTTTTCTTCTTCTGTTATGTTGCTCATTAGAACCTTTCCTTTCCTTTCCTTTCCTTTCCTTTCCTTTTGTTTGCTTTTTCCTTTCTTTCCTCTTCCCTCCTTCCTTTCCTTTCCTTTCCTTTCCTTTCCTTTCCTTTCCTTTCCTTTCCTTTCCTTTTAATCTTCTAACAAAAATCACAAATGAATGGTCATGGGAATTTGTTGGTAAAAAGAAAATAGTGGGAACCCTAAAGAAAAATAAGTAAATTATTATAGAATGTTATTGCTTTTTGTTGAGGAAGGTTGATTTGAGGATAAAGATTATTATTATTATTTATTTTTTTAAGTTTAGTCCTGGTGATATTTGTAGTATATGAATAGTTGATCTCGACTGGCCAGGTTGGCTAATTATTATTATTGCTATAGCGCAGTACGGTGGATGCTACTTTTCAGCCTGTACATCTTTCTTTCTCTCTGCTTCTCTGGTTCACTCTTACCTTCAGTGTTCTTTGTTTTCCTCACTGTCTCAGAGAGCTGTGTCCAAACCTTCAAGTGAAATCATAAAGGAAGCAGCACACAGGTCTGGCTCCTCACACAGACTTCATGTACCTTTTGCTTTTCATTCTCTGTATTTCTGTTTCTTCAGATCCATAATTGGAAATTTCCACTCCTGAGCTGTCAGTTTCTCGCACCGTGTGCTCCCTGCATGCTCTTTTTAAGCCTGCTGAGGCAAATGGAGCATTGTCTCCAGTGTACGAGAAGATTTGGCCTTGTTCTCTATCTAAATTGAATATCTGCCTTGTTTTATTTTTTTCCCTTGTGCCATAGATTGAAAATCGCACGTTGAACATGGTATCTCATTGTTTATGTGTGTGAATGTGAATGTGGGTTTATGTATGCACACTCTCGTGTCTCCCAGTCACAGTATTTGAAAAGGTGACAGATAAAAAAAAAAAAAAAGTATATGAATCAGTCAAGCACTTGACAATCCTCAACAGGAATGTTCCTCCCAACGCTGCGTTAATAAAAGAAACAGCATGTGGCAGTGATTAAAGTGGTTGAAATTTCAGTCCACCCTCCTTTCTCACACACTCACAATAACCAGGCCTCCATCAGTGCCGACACATACTGGAAAATGAGTTCTTGTAGGGTTTTTTGTAATCTTTTCCAAACTTGAGGGTCATAAATAGAACTTGCAGTTATCTGCAGCTGCAAATCTGTTGCTATACAGATCCTTTCATACTTTTGAAATGACAAGCGGTATGTCTAATCTCAACATATGTTGCGTATTAGGTTTATATTAGGAAATATTTTCATACATAGTCATAGTGAAAGAGTTTGATATCTTAAAATGAATAGAAGCGAGTTTAACAGTTGCTATAATAGATAATCTATTATACTCAATCTATTAACTCACTTAACTACATTTTTATTTTAAGCTGGAAGCAAACCTTATTTCTCAAATGAAAAGAAAATAAATAGAGAATTCTGAAGATGACAGTTTCTTCTCATAGTGTGTCTAACTCTTTGTTCAAGATAGAAGTTAGCACGTATTGAGTTTTGTCTTTCCTTTAACCTTGTGTTTTGATAATGGAATATTTAAAAAGGAAATTAAAATCGCAAAAAGAACAATGGGGAAAGGAATGATAACAGCACCATCCAAAGATGCAGTTATTGCCTTAAAATACTAATCCACATGAATCAGAGACTTTAATAAAAATCCGCTATGGTTATGTGAATAAAAATGTTTGTGTTTTTTCTTTTTTGTGGTGAATTAGAGGTAGACGAGTCACTGTTAAGAAATTCTGAATTAATGTTATTTTTCCATTAGTTATTTATTTATTTTTGTATTCATTTTTTTGTTGAAGTTCATTTTAAATAATTTATTTATTAATTTAATGTAGCTAAAAAAACAACAACAACAACAACAACAAAAAAAAAAAAACAGAAAAACAAAACAACAACAAAAAATGTATTGGTTAATGTAACCTTTAGTTTGTGCCTTCAATGTCTTTAATTACCACTACTAAGTCATTTAATATTCAGTAAGGTTATGGAAAGTCATCTGTTTATAATTTACATTTTTTATGCAGTATACATTTTTTTATTAAATTGTAATAGATTAAATTTAAGTATTTTTAATTAATGTAACTAAATGTTTTCATTAGGGTAACCCTAGTTTGTGTCTTCAGTGTCTTTAATTATAAATGTTTTTATTTAAATTTTAAATGTGTTTATCTAATTTAATGTAACTTAACAAAAATATTTACACTTTGAAATGAAATGTTACGATTGGTGATTAGTAATTTTATATAATTTTATATAATTAGCACAAATTCTGAGTATGGGTCACCATACTTGGCTGTATGTAAAAAATTGTTGGCCCCCTTCCTGATTTCTTATTTTTTTGCATGTTTGTCACACTTTAATGTTTCAGATCATCAAACTAATTTAAATATTAGTAAAAGATAACACAAGTGAACACAACATGCAGTTTTTAAATGAAGGTTTTTATTTTTAAGGGAAAACAAAATCCAAAACTACATGGCCCTGTGTGAAAAAGTGTTTGCCCCCTAAACCTAATTACTCGTTGGACCACCCTCAGCAGCAACAACTGCAATCAAGCATTTGCGATAACTAGCAATGAGTCTGTTAAAGAGCTGTGGAGGAGTTTTGGTTCACTCATCTATGCAGAATTGTTGTAATTCAGCCACATTGGAGGGTTTTCGAGCATGAACCGCCTTTTTGAGGTCATGCCACAGCATCTCAATAGGATTCAGCTCAGGACTTTGACTAGGCCACTCCAAAATCTTCATTTTGTTTTTCTTCAGCCATTCAGAGGTGGACTTGCTGGATCATTGTCCTGCTGCAGAACCCAAGTTCGCTTCAGCTTGAGGAATGGCAGGACATTCTCCTTCAGGATTTTTTGGTAAACAGCAGAATTCATGGTTCCATTTATCACAGCAAGTCTTCCAGGTCCTGAAAGACCATCACACTACCACCACCATATTTTACTGTTGGTATGATGTTCTTTTTCTGAAATGCGGTGTTACTTTTACGCCAGATGTAAAGGGACACACACCTTCCAAAAAGTTCAACTTTTGTCTTGTCAGTCCACGGAGTATTTTCCTAAAAGTCTTGGGGATCATAAAGATGTTTTCTGGCAAAACTGAGACAAGCCGGTTTTCTTCTTGGAACTCTGCCATGCAGACCATTTTTGCCCAGTCTATTTCTTATGGTGGAGTCATGAACACTGACCTTAACTGAGGCAAGTGAGGCCTGTAGTTCTTTGGATGTTGTTGTGGGGTCTTTTGTGACCTCTTGGATGAGTCGTCGCTGTGCTCTTGGGTAATTTTGGTCGGCTGGCCACTCCTGGGAAGGTTCTCCACTTTTCCATGATTTTGCCATTTGTGAATAATGGCTCTCACTGTGGTTCGCTGGAGTCCCAAAGCTTTAGAAATGCCTTTATAACCTTTTCCAGACTGATAGATCTCAATTACTTTCTTTCTCATTTGTTTCTGAATTTCTTTGAATCTTGGCATGATGTCTAGCTTTTGAGGATCTTTTGGTCTACTTCACTTTGTCAGGCAGGTCCTATTTAAGATATTTCTTGATTGTGAACTGGTGTGGCAGTAATCAGGCCTGGGTGTGCCTAGAGAAATTGAACCCTTAATAATAAAAACCTTCATTTAAAAAATGCATGTTGTGTTTACTTGTGTTATCTTTGACTAATATTTAAATTCGTTTGATGATCTGAAATATTACAGTGTGACAACCATGCAAAAAAAAAGAAAAAAAGAAATCAGGAAGGAGGCCAACACTTTTTCACACCACTTTGTGTGTGTGTGTGTGTGTGTGTGTGTTATATATATATATATATATATATATATATAAATAAATATAAATTAAGTTGGCTTATTGATCATATAATTTTTTTTTTTTATTGTATATGAATGTTAAATCTGCCAACTTTAGTAGTGAATTGGTTATGGTAAGATAATTGTTTTGACTGTTTGGTGCCATGTAGACTGAAACTGACAGGTTACCTCATATTTTGCCAACTCACACTGAAAAAGGAAGAAGAGAAAGCCCCCGTTAGACGTCAGGAATATTAAAGAGGTGAGAGGTGCCTTGTGAGTGATGGGTAGACAGGAGCTGAGTGACCCTGCCAATCAGGTGAGCAGTGATTTTAAAGAGGCCTTTTACTGTCACAACATTTACAGACAGTCTCTGTCTCTCTCTCTCCCACCTTACAGGTTTTTTAGGCAGTATTTTGCCTTTTGTTTACAGCAGAGACTGTGAACATAATGCCTTGCATTTAGCAGCTAAAGCATGACAGCATTGTGTCTGATGTTTATGAAACAAAACATCGACAAAGTCCAGCTTCTCTGTTAGTCGCTCATTTCATTTCATAGCAGATTAATTAAAAATAATCTGCATCGGGTGAAAACCCAATTGGATTTTAAGAGCCTGCCCAAGTTAATTAGTTTCCTCTCTGTAAAGCTTGCAGAATTAGAGATTATGTCTTCTCTCACCCACATACACTCTACAGGAGAACAGGAGGAGATGCATGCGGTTTGCATATGTGCTAGAGTTCTTGTTAGCAGTGATGCTAATTAACAGGAGATAAAGAAGCGGAGGTGAGAATCCTGGAACAGAAATAAACCTGTGAGTTTTCACAAGCAGCTGCTTTTTTTTTTTTTTTTTTTTTTAAACAAGCGACAAGCTTTTCAAATCAGCTTGATGTCAAGTCCAATGCAGTTCACTCTCCGAGTCATTACAGAGTTGAAACCTGATGTGTTATGGAAGTCTTTCCTTTTCTCGCTCACGCACACGTACGCTCACACCTTGCATCCATATTTTCGCTAATCTGTCAGAGTTACTGAAGTATCACATATACTTCTGTAGAAATGCAATTTTTCCCAGTAGCATATTGTGCTTGTAACTGCAGGATTAACAATTCAGTAGTTTTAATTCCATGTTTAGCAGTACCTGTCATAAGTAATTTTCCTTTTGAATGGTTAAAGAGGCTGAGCTGGATGCTTGACATCCACAAATGTTCTTTATGTCTGTGTACACCTGTGTGTTGGACTCTGACCATTAAAGAAGAAAGATAAAAGACTAAAACATAAAAGGATATAGTTAAGATAAAGATATGACTCCAGCTGCCCTTCATACTTCACTGTTAAGGCCTGTTCACACCAAGAACGATAACTAAAAAGATAACAATATTAGTATCCACACCAGCGAACGATATCGTCTGTTTATTCTAAGTGCACGCTCGTCTGCCACTTTAAATTCTTGAGTTCCTTATAGCAGGATGGATTCTGATTGGATGTCAATATTTGTATCATTCATCAGGTGAAAAAAAATCATTCTGAAAGTGATTCCAACGATATCGTTTCTCTGTGCTTTTATCGTTATAGTTGTGGTGTGGACTCTGCTATTCTTTAATATTGAGAGCGATTTTTAGAAATACAGTACTGTGCAAAAGTTTTAGGCCGCTAGTGTTTTCACCAGCTAAAAAATGATTTTAAGTCAATTATTTCTATCCTTTTCTGTAGTCTGTCAGTAGGAAATATCCTTTTACCTTTCCAAACATTCATTTTGCCATTAATTTTAATGATCCAGTGAGATTTTGTTTGCACAAGAAGTCTGACAACAGCCAGTGCTCCACACAGAGATCTGATCTGATCATCATCCAGTCTGTCTGGAATGACATAAAGAAACAGAACAAACTGAGACAGACTAAATCCAGAAGAACTGTGGCAACATCTCCAAAATGCTCCAAGTGACCTGCCTGCAAAGCTACCTGAAAAACTATGTGCAAGTTGCACCTAGGACAAAAGCTGTTTTAAACACAAAGGATGGTCACACCAAATGTTGATTTAATTTAGTTAATAGAAGTTAATTGATAAAGAAAATCTATTTATGACAGCATCCTCATTTTACAGCATTTTTATACAAGTGCCTTAAACTTTTAACAGTACTGTAGATTTGCAGGTAGGTTTCTGGATTTATTCTGTCTCAGTTTGTTCTGTTTCTTTATGTCATTCCAGACAGACTGGATGATGATCAGATCAGATCTCTGTGTGGAGCACTGGCTGTTGTCAGACTTCTTGTACAAACACAAATCTCACTGGATCATTAAAATGAATGGCAAAATGAATGTTTGGAAAGGTAAACGGATATTTCCTACTGACACACTACAGAAAAAGATATAAATAACTGACTTAAAACCATTTTTTAGCTGTTGAAAACACTAGCGGCCTAAAACTTTTGCACAGTACTGTATATCTTTATCGTTATCTTTATAGTTATCGTGCTTGGTGTGAAAAGGGCTTTACACTGTAAAAAAATAAAAATGACCTACCTCAAAAAATAAGGCAACCTATCGTACTCAACTTAAGTTAACTCAACTAGCAACCAACAACTTAAAAACTTTATAGTTTATTTAATGAATAAAAGTCAGTGTACGGAGTATTAAAAGATCTGTCAGAGCAACCAAAGATTTTTAGCATTTAGCAATGCTAATCTTTTTTAACAATCCTCTTTCTTTTAGATTTATGTTTTTTTCAAAGCCTTCTAGATAATATGGGTAGTATTTGCCTCTTAAAACTAAAGGCAAACATTTATGCTGATCGACAAATGTATTAAACAAGTTGCATTGAGATGCACATATACCGTACCTCAGCACACGAATCTCAGCCATGGTGAGGATCAACAAAAATGTTAAATCAGTAAAAATATGAACTCTGATCCACATGACAGCTAACTGACAGGGACAACAGCAGCAGCATAAATTAAGCCAGTAAAATTTAAAACAATTATAATATTTTAATAATAATTAACATAAAATGTTTTCAAGCTGCAATGCATGCTGGGAATGTGTGCAATATTGTTGTAAAATAATACAAAAAATGTTGTGAACAGATACTTGAGTATCTAAGTAAGGTAAACAAAACTTTTGCTGGCGATATGTTAAGAGTATCTGCTTGTGCCGTACATGCTTCAGGTCTTATTGTGCAAGATTTAATTGCTTATGCTCATCATGGCTGCATTTATTTGTTCAAAAATAAAGTAAAAACCTTTGAAATGTGTAATATTATTACAATTTAAAATAATTTAGCTTTAAATATATTTTAAAATGTGATTTATTTTTTGTAATGACAAATCTGAATTTTCATCAGCCAGAAATCAGAAATCATTGTAATATGCTTATTTAGTGCTCATTGTGTAATAATTATTTTGTTTAATATTTTGGTTGAAACCATGTTACATTTTTTAATGAATGGAAAGTTCAAAAGATTGGATCAATGTAAAAATATTATGCATTAATACATTAAAACAATCTTCTTTTTAATGTATTAATGCATAATCTCCAAACAATAATGTATAATGCCTCTAAAACTTTTTTGTCTGTCAGTTTTATTCTGGCATTGAATATCCTGATTTACTTGAATTATGTCAGATTGCAGAAGTAAAACGGGTTGCAAGTTTCATGTTGACTTCGAAAGCTGTATAGCTCATATTACAGAACCGCTATAGATTACATATCCTTATGCTTCATGTTATAGGAGTAGGTAAGACAAATCCAATAAATATGATACAGTAGTCTTCTGATGAGTGATAAGACTGCTGGAAAAAGTCATTCAGGATGAGCTGTGTTGGTTTAGTCTGGTGATTTGAGTTTATTACCAGAACAACGTCTTCTGGTATAAGCTGGCTAACAAAGAAATCTGCAGCTGGTTGCAACAAACCCTGAAAGTTATAAAAATTACGCAAACCCTTAGTGGTAATTAAGTGTTTTCTTCACTTGTTGCAACTGGGAACAGAATGTAATATGTGATGTGATTTGCATAGGTTTCTGCACACTAAAGTCTGACTCGTTTACAATAGTTCACAATGTCCATGGACTTCTTATTACTCACTGTTGCATTTACTCTCAACATGTACTTAAATAAAAAGTTCCCTTTATGAATCAGCATATGCCGTCCAATACGTAAACATAGTCTCCAAGGCCTGTCGAACAAAGACTCATTGTGACTCATTGATCTCTGCTGTTAGAAATCATGCTGTTTCAGTTCCCTAGATTGATCAGCGGTAAACACAGATTGACAGCTACACGTCCTGAGAGCGATGTATATTGGAGAGTTTGTTTCTGAAGAGGGTGAGATGTGCAGTCTGCATTTTTATGCTAAAATATCTTAATATCTCAGACCATAGGTTTTTAGCTCAGATTATTAGTGTTCAGATTCCTAATCTTTTTTAGCTCACATAATAGGTTCTCTGCAGCTGAAATGATTTGCTTTCTATACTATAGCTCCTCATATAGGTCCTCAGAGCTCAAATCACAGCAGCTTTATAGCTTAAATGATCGTGGACCTGTAGCTCCCTGTAGTGCGCTCTCATATTTTAATAATTTCTTAGACTCATTTCTTGGATTAACTCTTGCATGTTTTGAGTCATAGTAGCAAAACGCTTACTAAGGTACATTGATTTGCAATGCCCACACTGGGACAAGGTGTATTGAAATCCCATTGCTGAGTCATTCATCTCAAACAGATTCAATCAAAGCCATCAATGTTTGTAATTAGTTCACACCCCCTGAACCCCCCCACGCCCCGACGATCGGTAGAACATCTAAGATAATAAGAATTTACCGCTAGCTACACTGTGAATATCTCTTTTCATTAAGGACCGTCTTAGGCAGCCAGGATGCCTATTTCTGTGATTATAATCGGAGAGTTGGTATCAGCTTCCCGTGCCCTTCCTGAAACTCCCCCCGCTTTCTCCCTCTCTCACTTTCGTTTCGCTCTGCTCTTTCAGAAGGTCATCTCTGGAATTGGAAAGTGCACTCTGCAAGCCATCGAGATGCACGTCTGCGATATGCCAGCGTCTATCTAATCTTGTATCAGCCACTGTAACGAAGTACAAACACAAAGTCCTGAGATCAGATGGGGAGCTTGCAAGGCAGATTTTTGCCCTCCTCAAGGACTCAATGTATGTCTGGGAGGCTGAGAAGACCTAATTACCTCCAGGCGCATGCTTCCATTACATACAGAAAAGCTACATTTTTCTTTTTGCTTTTTTAATATGGTGTGTTGGGTTTGATTAATCAGCCTTAAAGAGATAGTTTACCCAAAATGAAAATTCTATCATCATTTACTCATCTTCATGTCATTCCAAACTTGCATGACTTTATTTCTTTATCAGAACACAAAAGAAGGTATTCTGAAAATGTCTAAGTGTCTTTTTCTTTGAACGTACAATGAAAATCTGTAGGGTCCATTGTTGTTTAGACCCAACTGACTTTTGAAATATCATCTTTTGTGTTTCACAAAATAAAGTAAGTTATATTGGTTTGGAATGAAATGAAAGTGACTAAATTATGATTTTCATTTTTGGTGAACTATTCCTTTAAGTAAACCCTGCATAATTACTGTAGCTGTTTGGGGATGTGTTTATTAGAGGGTTCTCACATTCAAAAACCTTCAGATTAAGTGATTTGACTAAAATGGAAGTGTCCCAAGATGCATTTTTTTTAAAGGTTGAAGTAATTTTAACTTAATTTTAACACATTGTCTAGAAATGTAGTGCCAGTATTTTTTTGTGTAGATTTTTTTATGGCACTGTTATATAAAAAGTAAAAATAAATACATAATAAATGCTGCCGTAATATTAAAAAATCTGAGTTTGGCTGTCAGGGTGTTACTGTGTGGTTCATAGAGTGTTCTAGGTGGTTTTTAGTCTGTTCAGACTGGTTACTTGCCAGCCCAAGTCAAAAGACCCCACCCCAAAATATACAATTCTATGTCTAATTGCTTAAAAAAGAAAAGCCACTCGATTTTGAGGGATATTAATCATGCCTGTAGCACAAACAGTTTCATTTGTTCAAATCACTAACTTGAGCGATCTGAGCAATAGTAATAGTGATGCTTTACACACTTGTTTGGTCTCCTTTTGGATCCTCCGCCTTCGTGAAGACATCTGTCTTGATTCTGTGACTGGCCTCTCTGGCTTTTACCTTGTTAAGCAAATGAGCGGTGCAGAAACCCGCTGCAGTTTGCTGCACTTACAAAACGACTGTGAGTAATTGTATGCGATCTAAATAAAAGCCCTCTCTCTTTATTTCTCCTTCTGTTTATCTCTATCTCTCTCGTTTCCCTCTCTCTTTTCTCAATGATAAGGCCACAACATAGACTGAGCTGTTAAATGAAAGGTACTTATTGTAATTGGACATCTGAAATAGAGTTTTATTTACAACAGAGGGGCGGTAAAGAGGAATTAGAATCTCTCTTGCACAAAGGCCCCTGGTTGGTTTTTATGGACTTGCTTATGTTAAGCTTTAGTAGATTGTGCTGAGCAGATTCATGTTAATGATGGTCAAGGTCGAACTGACTACTAGATAAACATACAAAGTCATGATAAAATAACCCTGACTAGCAGTTTTGACTTTTGTTTTAAATAAGCCGGAGCCCTTGGATGATTCAAAGACATGCTAATTCAGCTAATTCTAACATGTTATTATCTCACCACACATGTATTTTGAAATATACACATTTTTCTTCAGAAATTAAGACTTTTTAATGTGTTAAATTTCATGTGTTTCGATTTTTGTTTTGTTCTCCGAAGTTAGCAATGAGTTACCTTCAAAGTGCTGAAAAGAAAATGAATGTCATAGCTGCGGAAAAAGGAGACTGGCATTTATCACCGCAGATGATGCGAAACAAACCAACCAAGCTTCACTAATGTACGGACAACGGCACTAACAGCAGTTAGCATGCTGCTTGTTAGCCGCTTCCAGCCTTCATTGGCAAGGATGCATAATGTCAGACAGGAGTGTTGCCACAGATAGCCTCCAACGAAACAGAGAAAAATACCTGTGACTTTTCCAGCTTGATTATAATGCTGCTGTTTGCTCCCCCTCAACTAATCAAATCCATTGTACTGCAGTCAATATGATTCCACGGTCGTCAATGTGATTATGCTAATTTAGTGGCGAAATGTCACGTTTATCCACGCGCAACAGCACCTGGGCGAGGCAAAGTCACTCCAACATTTAGATATCTGAAATTCCGGTCAAAGCGGGGGAAACTTTATGCACGTAAGTGATTATGTGAAATTGAAGGTTTGGGGAGCAGATTGCTTGAAGATGATATTTAGTAGACAAAAATAGCAATGAAGTTGATAGAAATGGGAGGTAATTATATCTGTCTCGAAATGTAAGTCAGATTGAATCCTGTTTGTCATTTATTTTAGACGCTTTCTCAGCCTGTCTTGTTTGGACAAGGCAAATTCGTCTGGCGGGGGCGGGCGGGTGGGGGGGGGTCTTATCATAAATAAACCATACAGAGGATTGTAGTGACAGAGAAAGAGAGATGGATGGAAAGAGAGAGGGAGGGTAGAGGAGGAGAGGCCTTGAGTGTGATGCATTACAAGCCAGTCCACTGCCCTCCACCTGAAGCACTAGCCAATATTTAATCCCAATAGTCTATTATCCAAGAGGGACACACACACACACACACACACACACAGAAACACACTCCCACCCTCCATCTGCTTTCCCATCACCGCTGTCCACACAAGGACAGCAATGAGAGGCCATCATCCTGTGAGACTGTGTGCTCTCTAGATAAGGAATTGCACACACTCAATATGTCCTCTCAGCTTGACAGTAGTACCCTCATTAGCTAGTGTGTTTTCAGATAGCTAATATGTGGGTAAAAAGTCATTAAATATGTTTTCAAAGTATTTTATATGCTAATGTGGCTTAAATTAAAATTATTTCCTCTGCTTATACCATTCATATGCATTGTTTTAATCCAGTGTGTTCTCCATATTTTTATTTTCATACACTCACAGAAAATAAGTACAAAATTTTCACTAGGGCAGTACCCTAAAGTGCAAAAGCTAAATTGTACACCTTTGTTCTTTATTTACCCCTAAGGTACATATAAGTACTTCAAAAGTACCTTTTATAAAGTAATATGTGACCCTGGACCACAAAACCAGTCATAAGTAGCACAGATTTATTTGTAGCAATGGCCAACAATTCATTGTATAGGTCAAAATGATCGATTTTTTTTAATGCCAAAGTTCTTTAGGATATTTATTAAAGACCATTTCCTGCCATAATATATATCAAAACTTAATTTTTGATTAGTAATATGCATTGCTAAGAACTTCATTTGGACAACTTTAAAGTGTTTTAAGCATGTAATTTATACATGATGTAACTCCTTGTTGGTTATGGTTGTTATTGTATTTTGAAATGTTGGTTTTTATCTATGTTTACAGTATGTGGATTTTTATTATGCAATGCAATGTTGATCAGTGTATGTAGACTCCAGGGTCCAAGTTAAATTTCCCCATTAGGGACAATAAAGTGTATTGAATTTAATTGAATTAAAGGCGGTTTTCTCCATATTTAGATTTTTTGCACCCTCAGTTTGCAGATATTCAAATAGTTGGATCTCAGTAAAATATTGTCTATCCAAACAAACTATACATCAATGGAAAGATAATTTATTCAGCTCAAATAATTACCCTTATGACTGGTTTTGTGGTTTAGGGTCACATACAGTATTAGTACATTGAAAGGCTACCACCCTAGTGACTAGTGAGTATTATATATATTTTTTTTTTTTGGAAAGTGTATTGCTTAACTTTGATCCCAGTGTGTGTTACAGCATGCAAGCATAAGTGTTTGTTGATCCATACGGCGCTATACGGCTGCCAGTTTGGCATTGTGTGATATGCATGATGAGAGGGTCAGGAGGCCATTGAAAAGGTTTTCTTGTGATGCTTTATTTCCACACATTTTATTAATGGTGTGTGTGTTTGTGTGTATGACAACACAGTTGGTTTCCATTCTGACCCTGTCCCTCTACTTATCAAGTGTAATGTACACATTTATTGTTAGTGGTCCATGGAGAATGATGCTTTTTGCCCACAGTGTGTGTAGTAATGTCATCTTCCACTTGACTTTTTGGACTCATCCAATGACGCCTGATTGAGGTGGAGCTATTTGTTTTACCAACCAATAACATGTGGGGAAAGTGTTAAGGAAATATTTTTTAAAACATTTCTAAGACTTGAAATCAGTATGTAATTCAGTTCAATTCTGATTCACTTGGCTTTATTTTAGTTAAAGTGTTTATACATTGTTTTGTACTGCTAATCAAGTGAAGTATTCATTTTAAAAATACAAATTATCACCTGCTTAAAATTATTCTAAAAAATCAAAAAAATAAAAAGTACAAAATAGCTATTTATTCATACTACATTAGTACATTAGTTGCGTTTTGTTTTTGATTCACTTTAAATTTCACGTTCATAATAACGATTTGTATGTAAATCAGATTACCCTGACTGTGCAGGATTTTTGAATCACTATTAAGAACTTGTTCATAAGAGGCATTTGTGATTCAGACTACATTGGTTCCACTGTATGCTTTTGAATCACTAAAAATAACCAGTTCATAGTAGTCATTTATTTATGAATTGGACTACTTTGGTTGAGCAGTATGTTTTTGATTCACTATAAAGTACCGGTTCACCTTGCTAGTGCTTCGGTATATGTCATTGTGTGCAGCTCTTGAGATCAACTCATTTGAAAGATGTGCTTTCTTGCCATTGTTTTGCAGGATGCATTTTTTTTTTTTTTTTTTTTTTTTTTATCACACATCACACTTTTTCATCACATTTAATCAGGCCTGCCAACCACCTAGAACATCCGAAGCATCATGATGGCTTCTTCTTCAGAAAATATAAAAATCTGGTTCTTGATACCAAAGAGCATATACAGTAAGCCTGCAATTCCTTATTTTACTCTTTCTCCTTCTTGATCACTCTCTTTCTTCTTGTGATGCACATTGAGCCCAGGCTGCAGTATAACGTCTTAATTGCGCCTGCTGCAGCCTCTTGCAAAAGTGCAAGTGAAACTTTGTGAAATTATGATTGCCTTTAATTATGCTGCATAATCACTTATATCCAGTCATGTATGCCATCTGCCTCTCAGCGGGCTGTCTCTGCCAGCGCTGAAGTTATTGATGCCCTGTCACACCCAGGTACATCTTAATAACCCGTAAAGAAGCTCTGATCGCAGTGCCACCACACTGAGCTTCCATCTTCCTCCCCACTCATCACTTTATTATGTAACAAATCAGCCTTTCTAAAGGGAATGTGAACCATGGGACGCTCTTCCTCACATTAAAGCGGCAAAAGACGTGCACATCTTGGTCTTTCATATGGGGCTGTTGATGAAGCAAACATTTCTATCTATACAGCCATGTGTTTATGGAGAGTGCATGCACACTTGCTCTTCAGGATATTTATAAATTCCAGGAGCAAGTTTATGCTTTAATTACTAATGTTAGGGGAAAACTAAAGGGGATACATGGAATTTACTCATTTAATAAAGAAGAGGCCTTTAAATTATATTGACATTTAATATTGATCATCATCAGACTCAGTTTTGAATCAGCATTATTGTGTTTTGTTTAATATGTATTGGTATAATTTTTTAAAGCATGTTTTCTTTTAGTATATGTGTGATTTTTCTTTTCCCTCAAATCATCCTGTAGCCCAACTGGACTCTTTCATGAGCTCTTGCTATAAGGAATTCAGTTTAGATCAATTTTTGTACTGTGACTTGCCTTATTTGAATTGATGAACAACTACAAATGAAAATCCATTCAGTTTATGGTTCATTTTCACCTCTGACCTCTAATGCTCCTCTAGAGGTTGAGTAGGTTATACTCAAGGCCTTAAACTGGAATTGCCAGCTGTCACCTCTAAGCTGCAGGCTAGTTTACAGAACTGTTTAAGATGCAAAGTTATTGATTTTAGTAAAACACTTGTGTGCTATTTTCTAACTTTCATCTATATTACATTTCAAAAAATTGCTGTACAGGGTATTTTAAGCCAACAGTGAATTTGCTGCTGTCTTTTAAAGGCAACAAAAAATTTATAATTTTTACTATTAGTTAAACATATTACACCCTTTGTGTGTTTATTCATTGAATAAAATTAAATACAATTTAATATAAAAACTTTTTGTTTTACAGTTTGAGTTTTAATCTTCCATCTCTTTTTCCTCTACCTTTTTGCCTTTCTCCCTTCAGCTGCCTGGTTTTGGATCACTGTTACTTCCCAGCGAAGTCTCTAAATAAGGTTTAACGTGAATAGTCCTTTACAGTGAACCAGCAGAATACCTTAAACTCAAGCTGAGAGTCTAAAAATCAACATAGACATGCTGTTTAGCCCGTGTTTGTGTATGTGTGAGCGCATACGTGTGTGTTCCATCATCTGCTCTTGGCTCATCTGCAGTGGCTCTCTCATCCACACTCCCAGCCTCTCAGAGTGACGAATTGCCCATCTTCTCCATTGTGTTTGACTCCAGGTGGATATTTCTTCATTCTCTGTCAGCCAGGCTGAAGCAATACTTCTTTAACCTCACCAGCTAATGAAGTAGCAGATGCCGGCAGTTTTCTCTCCTCTCCGCTTTGTCTTTTCGCCTGTTTCTCTGTCTCGATACGAGGCTCTTCATTCCCAATCCGATGCTAGCTGCCTCCCAACTGGCTGTTTGTTCCAGCAGAAGTAGATGAAATCAGGTGGAACTGGCAGAGAGTGATGGAAACGCACACACACACACACACACACACAGGAATGAAACAAAGCTATATACATGCATGGATTCCTAATGCAATCTTATAACGTGACATAGTACACACATACATGCACATTAAATTGACATGAATGTTCAGTCTGAACATATGAAACATTGTCACTTAGCCTCATATTTTGTCTCGTGTGTTTTCTGAAAAACAACTTGAGACAAAGAAACAGATAAAGGTCTGCCAGTGTTTTTTTTTCTTCACTTTTGATTTATTTGTTTTTCATTTTATACCTCCTCCTCCTCCTCTTGCCGACGGGCGATTTCACATAATGTTGATTTGCACAGTCCGAATGCTCCTCTATGATGAATTCCTGTGTTTTTCCCTTGTTTGATGGATCACACACAGCAGAGGTGAGACAGTCCCTCTCTTTCTCTCGTTCTTTTTCTCCTTCTCTTTCTCTTTCCGAACTGTCACCTTCTAACTGCTGTACTTATCTCTGCCATTCAAACACGCCTGGTTTCTCTAACCTTAAAATCAACACCTCACTTCTCTGTCTTTCCTCTCCTGTCTTAATTATCTTATCCAACCCAGAAATCTCAGTGTGATTAATGACAGATCTGAGAGCTTGGGAGGTGGCGAGGCTGGCGGAGATGTTTGGTGGGTGGAATAACAGGTTTTTTGGGGGGGAAGAAGAGGGGGGTAATTATTTCTGATATATATTGATTTTTTCCCCTATTGAGTTACTGGTCTCTGAGCTTAAGTCATTTGTAATGGGTACGCTCTGCTGTTACAGTAGAGAAATCCTATTTAGTGATGGCAAGCTAATGTGATCAGCCGCATTTGAAGCTGCTTTTTTTGGGCCTCTGAAATTACATCTCCCTCAGAAGCCTCTTCCCGTTTAGATTAGATTAGAGGAGCGAACCACCCTGCTGCCTCAGCCCGCTTCCTGCTGCAGACGCACGACCTTCACGTGGCATGGACGTCCTCTCCTTATCTCTCGCACAGAGACAGAGAAATCTGGGAGTCTGAATTCTGTAGGATATGAATAAAAGTGGTCCAAAGCTTCTCTCTTGATGAAAATGACTGATGGAACGATAAAACGCTTCTGTTATTAATACACCAGAGGAACATTTTATTGCTCAGAAGAGGCTCTTTCATAGTTAGTCTCAGGTTTTACTTTTTCCAAAATTCCTCATGAGAAAGAATAGAGGCTGTGTTTACATCCTATCTTAAACTGACTGTGTTAAATAAGTTGAACAGTATGCAAGGTGGTGTAGACCATAAATGGTGTTTTTCCCCCTTGAGAAAAATCATTATTTGGTTAATCAAAACTAAGAAATTATTACTTTTATTTGTCAAGGAGCATTTAAGAAACAATAAAGATTTAATAAATGCTGTTATTTTTTATTTTTATTTAGTTTTTTACATTTTTAACTCCTCTAAGAAAAACGTGTCAAGGTTTCCACAAAAATATGAAGCAGCACAATTTTTTTTTCCAACTGTGATATTAAAAAAATGACCAGTCAGCATATTAGAATGACTTTTGAAAGATTTATGTGACACTAAAACTGGAGTAATGGCTGCTGGAAATTCAGCTTTGCCATCACAGAAGTACTTTAAAATATATTAAATAGAAAATAGTTCTTTGAAATTGTAACAATATATCATAGTATTACTGTTTTTACTCGATTTCTAGCAAAAAAAATACAGCCTTGGTAAGACTTCTTTTAAAAACATTAAAAAGTTTACTGATTTAAGTGCATTAACTATAAACTCATGGAAAATACAACAAAATGATTAATACTGATTAAAATGCTGTTCACATTGACAGCGATTTTTTTTAGTGTCAAGGCAACATCAGTGATTTTGTTGTTACGCAGCTTAAGTGCATAGGGATATAAAATAAATATAAATAGCATAGCTCAGATAAATTGGTCTTGGAAATATTTGATGAAGTGTTTGAGCTAAAATCTGTTTTGATGGAAAACTTTATTAAATTGGCAAATATGGATGGTAGATTGAGACGTTGAGATCTAAACTCTGGAAGACACTTGTTACTAAAGTCTTTTTCTCGAGAAAACTCAATGTTGTCTTGAAGAACCAATTAAGATATTTAAAGAGATCTCATATGTCTTGTTTCTATTCAGTAAGACATAACCACTTGTTAAAGTAGCCTTGATTGTTCTTATAGTCAATCAGCTCTATTTCTACAGGCCTCCCACTGAGAAAGATGATTACAGGAGAACTGTGTGTGTGTGTGTATATTCTGCAATTAATTTGAGCAAGATTGTTATCTAGCGAAAACCTAACTGTTTATTTAATAGGTTTTGAAATTAGACTTTATTGTATATCAACTCTGAATTAAAGCACAAGTGCCATTATGTTCGTTGCAGTTCATGTAATTTAATGTTACTTTTAATAACAAAAATACATCTCTGGTGGGCACATATTTAAAGGCTGTTAGTATTCTAGCCTTGATGCTCACACAATCAGAAATTATTGCAGTGTTTAAAAATTCAAAGTGAATCCTTATTCATTTAGGCAAAACGCACAGAAGCTATTGCACCAAGAACTAATAAACACATAGAGATGAAAGCACTGTCAGTATCTACAGTCTACGAGCAGCACGGCATATTGCAGGAACAATCACACACGTATTTTCACACACTCCGCGAGCTCCCGTCTCGCTGCTGCCAAACTCTGTAGCAGTGGCGTATTGTGTCAGAAAGTCCGAAGTCAGGGAACATATTTGTTTCCGCCCTGCCTATGTTCTCTTGGGAGCGCTGTTACGATAGTGCTCTGATCTGTGGGAGGGAGAGCTTGGAGATCGTCTGACTGTGGTGTATGAGCTATCAGAAGCCGACTGTTAGCAGCCGTGGGATTGAGACTGTAGTTGATGGTGATGATGATCCTACTAACAGACCTAGACAATGCTATTCGGTAACAGTGTTGGGCTGGTTGATAGGAGGCTGTTTTGATCATGGTGTTGGAGGGGTTGCTAGGAGACTGCTTAGGATTGTTTCGTATGGTCGTATATCTTATTCTTCATGTTGATTTTAAGGAGACTTGCTTAAAGTGATTGTTTTGTACTGTACAGTATGTGTTGCTGGAGGTGCTTTTGTTGTTATCAGATCGGATGCTAGGAGACAGTTTTGGTAACATTGTTGCATGTGTAAATGGTTTGAAAAAAAAAACGATCACCTAGAGAGCTACAGATTTGAAAATGAGGTGAGTGCTGTATAAGGAGTTTAGTAGCTGTGCAAAGTTGAAGAGGTGTTAAGTGTGTTGAAGTGTGGAGTGAGAAGTGTTTGGCATCTGCTTAATACATTCGCCTGTGTACCCAGGCAGAAGCACGCTGTATAGATAACCGGGAAGTTGACACATAACATGGTTGTGACCTTTAGCTTCGACATAAATATAAATATACAGTCCACTTGTGAACATGCTTCTGTTTTGCATGTTTGTAATTTAATAGTTTTTTCTTCATTACATTTTTTTCATTAAAACCTGATGATCATGTTTAGCATAGACATCTAACTTCTCATCAATGTCACTAATTTACTTATTTAATTAGTTACCAAGAAATGGTTAGAGTGACCAAGAAATGGTTTGATTAGTGACCGAGAATCCTAAATATTTTTTCAAAACATTTCTGTACATTTTCTGTACATTTCCAGATTTGAATTCGTTTTTCAATCCCGAATGTTGTCCAGTTGGCATGAAAATGTTTTGGGAATTAAATACTTTTTTGTGATGTACTGTACTCCATCTAAAATGGTTTTAAACAGGTTGTAAGTAATAATAATAATTATTATTATTATTTTATACATGCAGCTTTAATAAGAACATTAATTAAAAAAACAAATTAAAAAATTTCTAATCATAAAAACTACTTAAAAACATTACTAAAAAAAAAACAAAATTAAAATTATATTAAAAAAAAAATAAAGTAATATTATTTTAAATTAAAATTTTAAATTGTGACCAGTCATTATACTGTATACACTTGTACAGAATCCTAAATATATATATTTGCAAAATCCAGCATAAATACATAAACAAAACACACACACACAAAAAGAATAAAACAAACACCACTGAAAACCCACACACACACACACACACACACACAAACACACACACACACACACACACACACACACACACACACACAGTATATAACTATTATCACTGATTTCTATGTATTTTAATTCATTATCATTTATTAATTTAATTATTGTTTATTTTCTTATGTGAATTTTTTACCATTTTAACCTTTCTTTTACCAATTTGTTTTCTGTTCAATTAAATGTGACAATTAAATTTTAAAAGAACAATTAAACCATGTAAAAGCCACACCTAATAATTTTAAAATAATCATATATTAATTGCTTCAAAGACTTTTATATTAAGTATAGCATGTCACCCTGCAGGACACTGCTGGCACTGGATGGGATGTGTGGTAACTTTGCTTTCATTGTATTGTATGATGTAAGTGAGGTGACTGTGTTAGCTGTGCTCCAAGGTGACTGTATTCTTTGCGTTTCATATGTTCTACAGGTAAAGGTGTTGTTAAGGTTACTGGTATTCTATATATACCATAGGTGACTATGTTCCATATGCCTATAGGTGACTTTGGTTCATGTTGTATGTGTGTGTGACATCATTTTTTTTTTACCTCACATTGCGAGGCTTCAGCTGGTCACACTACTCCGGTGGTATATTAATGTCTGTATGTTGTATGTTCCAGCTTGAGGTTTCATGGGAGAGTGTCCCGTGTGTTATACGGTAAGGTGACTGTTCTCTGTTAGGTAAGTGTGCAGAAGGGCTGGGACAGAGAGAGAGAGGCGGGGGGAGGTGACAGCTGAGTGCTTGCCCTTGAGTTCCCCAGACACCAGCAGAGAGCGGGAGGAGTTGGGGGTTGAGAGAGAGATAGAGAGAGAGAGGTGAATGGAGGGAAAGAGAGGGCTGCTCATATTCTGCTGATACAGCAGCCTGTCCCCACCCACCTCCATCCAAACACTGCATTGCTCTTTGCCTCTCTCTCTTTCTATCTATCGCTCTTTATAGAGGAATAGCCGGTCACCTTCTTAGCTCTTATATTTAATACTGCACTGTTGGGTTCGAAAGTGTGACCGTTATATTGTGTCATATAATAATAAATAAATAAATAATAAATAAATAAATAAATAAATAAATAAATATAATTTTCATTTATTTACATATTTATTTTGGAATGCAAAGAAAACCAATATAAATAACAAAATATCACATATTTATTTTGGAATGCAAAGAAAACCACTGTTCATAACAAATGATTTGCTGGTTTTCCATTCAGTTGTTTAACATTTTAAAGATTATTTCTGAAAATTTGACGAGAGAGAATGCATAATATGGCTAATTTCCCTCAGTTATGTAATGCACATTATGCATATTATCCCGAGGCAACCTGCCTTAGTTGTGTGTCATGGAGTGGCATATTGCCTGTAAATGTGCAAAAATGGTCACAACGTGTCATCATTTTGAAAAAAAAAAAAAAAAAAACGAGAAAACCGTCCTTAATGCACATTTTGATTGTGGATGAAAATACACCTCGATCTCAATCAAGTGTATTAATTTTTAAGCACAATTTCAAAATTCACATAAAAAGTAGTTGCATGGAGACCCAGCAAGTGACCGCTTAGTGGCTCCAGATGAATTTTCCCATTAATTTTCTCCAGGGAGTTTCTTAAAAGAATTTTAAGCAAAAAAGTATTTCAGAAAATAAAAATCTATAAGTGAAAAAAGAGTGTTGTGGTATAGGGATTCCATCAATGATTATAAAGAGGATCCTCTGTTCAAAAAAAAAAAAAAAAAAGTCACTATCGCAGAATCTAAGTAACTTGAAACCTATTGTATGTTCTACAATATATACTATATGCTGCATTTTTACTTCTGTATCTACAGTATCATAGCACCCAGCCCTACTGCACAGAGAGCAAGACTGAATCAGAAAAGAATGGAAGTGACAGATGGGCGGTTAGGGGTCTCTCTTTATATGTGGATGGCTGTTAGCAGACAGATGCAGGGCAGAAATACACAGAAACAGCAGGCAGGAAGCGAACAGAAGTGATGTTGGCTCATAGAAGAGCAGCTTACACACATCCACTGGCTTTGTGTGTGTGTGTGTGTGTGTGTGTATGTTTACTCCATGTAAAGCTTGATAACAGCCTGCACATAAACAGGTGTAAACACAAACAGTGCCACTTAGGACTCATTAGCACGCCGGTCACCTCTCTTGCACGCTATGACAGCAAAGCATGCAGACGAACAAAAGAAATGGAAATGGAAATGTAGCCGTCAGCTTATTCACCATGGAGATAGTAATTTATTATCTTTCTTTATGAATCTGAAAAACTGCAGTACACAATCGTTTAGCTCTTTCTTCAGTGTCTTTGGTGTCAGATGTATTTATGTAGGAGCTGTGGCTTAGGGTATGTGACATTGATTCAGTTCACACATGTTAACAGGTGAGTAGGTGGTCCTAATTTAATAAAATATTGTTATATAAAATATTTAAATAATATATTTACACTATATTTATTTAATATAAAAAAATTCAATTAGATTTTTTTTTAATTATTGTTTTTTAATTTAAATTATATAATTATTATTATTATTTAATAATAATAATTGTAAACATCTATATGTGTGTGTTAATTTGTTGTTGTATAATTTGTATATTTTAATTATTTTATTAATAGTAAATATAATATAAATGCTGTGTGTGTATATATACATATATATACATGTGTGTGTGTGTGTGTATGTGTGTATATATATATATGAATGAAATGAATGAATGAAGAATGATGCCATTTATATAGCACTTTATTGTGTATTGTTGTACACCCAAAGGCGCTTTACAATGCTTTGTTGAGAACAAATAGCTTTGTTGAGAACAATGCAGCATCCACTTGGATGATGCGATGGCAGCCACAGGACAACGGGGCCAGTGCGCTCACCACACACCAGCTACAGGTGGAGAGGAGAGAGAGACAGAGCCAGTCAAGTGGTTGGGGATTATTGACAAAGGCCAGGGGGGCAATTTGGCCAGGACATATATATATACACACATATATATGTATATGTATTTGTGTGTGTGTGTGTGTGTATAATGATTAATCGCGACACATACAGTATATATTTTGAATATATATTTGAATGTATATATTTATATTAATACAATTTATATTATATCTTTTTTTTTATATAAATATTAGTGGTGGGCATAGATTATTTTTTTTAATCTAGATTAATCTCACTGTAATCTTGGAATTAATCTAGATTAATCTAGATTAAAATGGCTCATTTGAATTCTGCCGAAGGCATTCAAATTATGTTCAATAAGATGTACTTGTTAGTACTGATAGAGCTGTGCTGCACTCAAACATAGTAGTTTGACGACGACTCTTCCCCTGCGCTACATTGCTTGGCCCGGCATCTTCCGCATTAGCTAAGGGATGCTTTGGTGTTTAGTGGTACTTGAGACTGGAAGAACTCCTACAGTAAACTAATTCCGCATTGCACAAGTTGCAAACAAACCTTATGCCTGTATCACACATACTCCGTCTGCAGTACGCACAGCAATCTTTTCAATTTTACTCACCCTACGCACCCATGTTAACGGATTCCAGTGTTCACGTGGTTGCATTCCAGGAGCGGTGCGTCTGCAGCAGTGCAGCGATCGTTTACGTAACCGAGTCTTTTTTTGCTGTGCTGCATGCGCTGAATTAAAATGACAGCGCATTGTTTGCGGTAAAAATTAACATGGATTGACATGGAAATGCAGTAATTTCACAATAAATGTATACTAATTAAAGCCTTCTGTGTTTCACACGCAACACATGGGTTTTTGGCTAGATTTAAAACAAGAAAAAGAGCACCTTTAGATAAACGAGGCAACATGATATAGGCCTATGCACTTTTATGGAAGCAGAAGGCTAATTGTTGTGTTTAAATGTTTTGCCGCTTGCTTGAGCAGCTTATTATACAAACCTAGAAGTACAATTAATGAATAATATGTTGTTTATATTTATTAAGTTTAAACTAATGTCTATGATTATGAAAGATTGTTACTGTTCTGTGATAAGAGTCACAATTTTTTTTAACATGGTTTGAAATATAGAATAATGAACAAATGTTGTGTTTGTGGACTAAACAGTAGCGGGCTGCAAACGCGTCCTGTGTGAAAGCACAATGAGTCCGTGCTGCTTCCACATACCAAAAAAAACGCACATGGACTGCATACGCACTGCAGACGGAGTATGTGTGAAACAGGCGTGAGTCTTGTCGAGGTTTTTTTGGGAAGCTTAGTAATTTCACAGTAGGCATACACACAGGTTCGAAGACTCATTCTCGCCCCCTACATTGCAATTCGTCTAGGTATACATCCGCGCTAAACTATCACGGTGAAAGTCATCATAGCTTGCGTAGTATAGACCCAGCTCCCAACCCAACTTTGAGAATAGATGAACGGCGATATTTTTTTTATCGCCCGATAAGAGTCTCACGTTAACGCAGCACGTTAATGCCGATAACGGCTCACCACTAATAAATATGTTGTGTGTGTGTATATATAAACACACACTATATATGTGTGTGTGTGTGTGTGTGCAATATATACATACAATATACACACACATACAGTATATATTTTGAAAATATTTACATGTATTTACATTTATATATTTATAGTCATATAATTTATATTATATATAAATATATTTATTATATAAACATATTTTTTTTCTTAAATATATGCATGTGTGTGTATTTACATATACACATAATAATTATACACAGTACACACACATATATTATAGAAACAAAAACTTTGGATGCAATTACTTGTGATTAGTCATTGCCCAGCACTAAAATTTAAAATAAATATTTTGAAAATTACTTTTAGGTTTAATTCTATAAAAATACATTTAGACAAATTATATAACTTTTTTTCATTGGCCCAGTTAGCATGTATGATATTGAAGTGTATCTACAGTATGTTTAAATGATATTAGACATATGATCAGTCAGCTCTCTTTGATCAAAATGAGTTCGACAACATTGTGTGCAAAATTGTGTGTTCTAGAGATCAAAATAGTGCAGTGCTGACTGTTTTGCTTATGTAAGACCCTCTCTGTCATGTAGTCTTATATTCAGATTGTGTATGTGTGCTTGGGAATTTACGTGTGTGTCTGTCTCGCTGCAGTGTTTTAGCATGGTCTGCATGTGCCGGGGTAGGCCGAGTGATCGTTAGTGGCAGCTTGGGGACCGGAGCTGGAGTGAAGGCAAAGAGGCCAGGCACTGCTGGGACTGTGGATGCCAGGCAGACAGGCGGGCACAGACCCTACTCCCTGAGCTGTCTCTCTCACAGCTTCACCACATTCACATCTCCTGATCTTCAACTGGACAAAACGAACGAACAGATGTGGTTCTTACTAGAGCATGAAGAGATTTACTTTAAATTTGTCAGTGTTTAAGAAGCAGTTGTGGTGTATTGACACCGACTGAGAGAGAGAGAGCATAGTGGCTGCTGGATGGTGGCGCTGTGGAGTCCTGACACTAGTCAACCTCTCACATCTTCTCATAGCCCTGTTGCTGAGAAACCGTGCCTGTATAGTTCCATATGATTCACTTTTCCTCATCTCTCCTGCATATCCTAAAAGTATTGCACATATTCACCTTGGAGTGTTTGTTAATTTATGTACTTCATGTACAAATAATTGTCATTTTGCCATCCAAATTGCCATAGAATACTGCTGTGTTTAACAGTAAAGAAATTTAAAATAGATGATACCGATAAGATGGATATTACATGACTAAAATTATTTTATCTGTTTATTTGCTGTTTAACAATACAAAACAAAACAAAACAAAAAACAGTGTTGCTTATAAATTGATCTGAGAAACAGAATTGTACAATTTAACAAACTTTGTTTGATTTCAGAGAATAGTTTTTGATTATGTAAGTGTATTATCCCATTGGCACTTTGTTTACTTATCTATGTATTTTCATTTATTTATGATTTTGCTTCTCTTAACTGTTTAAAAGTTTGGGTCAATATGTCAATATATTGAGCAAAAGTGACAGTAAAGGTTTGTTACAAAAAATTAAAATAAATTCTGTTCTTTTGAACTTTCTAGACATCAAAGAAAAAAACAATCACAGTTTCCACAAAAAATATTAAGCAGCAAAACTGTTTTTAACATTATAATTTATGATGATAATAAGATGCGTAATAAGATAGAATGTTGTTTGAACATCATATCTGCATATTAGAATGATTTCTGAAGATACATCATGTTATGCTGAAGAGTAATGATGCTTAAAATTCAGGTTTGCCATAACAGAAATAGAATAGATTTTAAAGCATAAAACAGTTATTTTAAATTGTAATAATGAATAATATTTCACTATAAAATATTACTGTGATCAAATGATGTACTAGATATTTAGATTTATTGTCAAACTGAAATGTACTAGATATTTAGATTTATTGGTACATTCATGGTTTACAGATTTTTACTGGCAACAAAACAAAGATACTGTCAAACTTTTTTTGGTTTAAAATATTATCTAACATAAATACACATTTATTGCATATGCAGTGTTTATTATTTATACATCAGGCCCCTGGTCTTGTCTTTTCTCATGTGGACTGATCTGGTCTTTGGTCTCATGCTACCTCACCTCTGCTTATCTTGTGCCATCTCTTCTGGTCTGTTTTCGTCTCTCTCCCCTGCACTGGTTCACATATGCTGGCATATTGCTTTGCTCTTGCCCTCAGTGCCATGGGGCCCTCAGTGTGCTGTGTGTGTATTGTGTTGGCTGCTGTTGGCCCTCCCTGTTCCAATCTCGTTGCCGTCAAACTCACTTACCACACCAGCTAATAGCACACAATCTGAGCCCGCAGCAAACGCTTGCCCAAGGTACATATCTTTGTGTTTGCAGTCTGTCACTCACTGAGGCTCCCCACTCACAAACACACACGTGTTATCTCTGTGCCTGGTCGTATGTGGTGGGCAGGCTCGGGGGTTTCGCCCTTGTGCGGTATGGATAGAGAGATAAGAACAGGGCATGTGAATGTGGAAGAAAATGAGAGAAAGTGAGAGAGGAGGGGGAGAAATATGATTTCTGTTGAAATGTAAACGGGGAGACAGTGCAGACAAAAAGGGATTTGGACTGGAAGGAGGAATATTGAAATTTGAGATTTTGCTTTGTTACCATCGATACATTCTATCTGAAATATGATTTGATTATTTAATAAATTTTATATTTGTTTTATACTTTTAAACACTTTGATATCTGGTCTGTAGAATTGCTCACTTTTTTCCTGCTTAAAAATTTTGTTTTTTTTGTAAAAAAATTTGCAGAGCACAATTTCAGCAAAAATAAAATATACATGTATTTATTTATCTTGACTATAATTATAAATATAGTTGGTATTGTTTAATTGTTTAAAAATATTAAACAAAATAGCAAATATTACTAATACCAAGTAATATTTTACTGTAAAGTAAATATAGTATGTACTGTAAGAATAATGAGAAAATATGAAATATTACCATTAGTATACCATTAAATATTACCAGTATTTCACTGTAAAATAATTGAGTATTTAATAATAATAATAATAATTTATTCTTGTTGTTGTTTTTACTATATAAAAATATACTCCATTTTAAAAAATTTTAATTAATTTTTTTTTTCGTGCATTCCAATTAATATCAATCAAACTGCAATTGGGTTGTTTTGATTAACTAAATAATATGTTATTTTTATATCACCTATGTTATATGTGATATAACTATAAAAAAATACAGCTAACACAATAAAAACAACAATAAAAAGCATGATTTATGTAAAGTAATAGTTATCTGTTTTTGCAAATAAACTCTTCAAATATTAAACAGATTAGGAAATTGAAATTCTTCACTGTATAATAAAAAAGTTATAATAATAATACTATTTTTTATTTAACAGTACAACTTTAAAATTACAATACCAATATTTACAACTGTTTTAATTTCTTAATTTTATCAAACATTATACCATGGAGCTTTTAAATGGCAGAAAACCACAGGGAGCCATTTAAGCTTCTCTTTTGTTGACAGTAGCCGATTAATCGTGCAGCCTTACTGGTCTGTAGCAATAAGACAAACAAAACTAAAAAAAAAAAAAAAAAACTTTACTACAGTAGCTGTTTTATAATGCTTGACATAATATTGAAAATCCATCACCATTTAAATATCAGTTTATGAGACAGATGGCAAATTTTGTTCTTCATTGTTATTTTGAATGTGTTTTTGAATCCCATTTTGGGATACCAGATCTTATTAGCACAGAGTAGCTTTTTGTGTTTGCTTAAAATAGTCGGAATCATTCTTTACAGAAACCTGCATTCTCTCCAGTCCAATCCTCATTTTAAACTGAGCTCAGCCCATGTCTGAATTGGGATAGGTCCCACAGTCAAACACACACACACAGCCTTTTAGTGCTGCAATGGCATTTGTGCACATCAATAGCTCCCCCTATGGAATCTCTGATAGCTGCTGTTTGCATCTCCCTCCTCTAAGCTTTTTTCTTCCAGAATGTGCTTTGTAACCTCACTTTTCAAGACTTCAGGACATAAACAAAGCCGCTGCAAAACACATTTATCAAGCTTTTGTTGGCCAAGTACTACTCCTCCTCAGGACGGGCCGTTGCGCATGAACCGTCCCATTCTGCGCTGCTCTCATGAATTGTTCAGTGTGTTCTTACGAAAGATCACCTGATCCTCTGCTCCTCCAACGGCCGGACGAGTGTCTGGATGTGCTAATCTCCTTCACAGTTCTGTATCGTGTCTCTTCGTGAGCCAGAAGGTAGAAGAAGCTCTGCATGTTTGTGAGAGGGAGAGAGTATCGGGTTGGTAGAGTCTCGCTGGTGTTGTTAAAGCTCTCCTGATGAGGCTAACTGAGTTGCCTAAATATAGATTACAGTAATTTACTTTCAAACAACTCATTTTCTGTGTTTGACATGTCCATTAACCCTGGCTAGAAAAATCATTAATTTTTCACCACCGAAGACATTAGTCATTTGAGCGACTTTCATCGCTGTCTGCCGCTCGGACCGAAACGGATGCAGAGATCATGCAGTTCACGTCTGCCCGGCGCACACGTGTCCTCCCACGCACATACGCTCACACACGGCCCTCTCCTAAGTAGGGTGGCTTATCGCCGGCTGTATTGTCCCTCACAATGTGAGGTAATTAGGTGTCCTATGCGATGGCTGTCTCTCGCGCTTTCTTTCTGAACGGCGAGAGAAATGGACCTGTCAGTTTTCTGGCACCAGAGAATTCAACAAATGGTAAGCAGTAATGGCTTCCTTTGTGTCCCGGCGAGTCTTTGCATCGACGGAGACGCATAAAAAATAAAACGAGCCACTTCTCTTCTCTTTCGCCCACACTCTCCCTCTCTTTTCCCTTTTATTTGCGACTTAAGGACATACGACACGTTTGTTAGGGGAAGTGTTTCTTTGACTGCCGCTGAAAGAGGCCTTTTAGATAATACCGCAGGTAAAGAATCCCCGAGTTGTAGATGCGACGCAAACATCCTGCCTTCATACTATTCGCTCTATTAAACGCATTGTGGGATGGGAAGTCGAAGTAGCGAAGTCACTCCGCAGTGGACTGCGTCCTTTCCAAGGACATCTCCGCAGAGCAGCAGCAAGCAGAAATCCCTCCAGCCTAATCCTACATTACTGACCTGTCAGCATCACATCCAGTCCTGACAGCAGGTGCTGCAACAAACACACACACACATATACACACACATTTAATCTTGCGCAAGAAGTACACATCTCCCTACCCACATTCTTATGAGCCTGTGAGCTGCAATTTGGCGGAAGGCTGCCTGTAGACCCATTAAACTGGCCTTAAGTGTTTGCTCTAGATAAAGGAAGAGGGTTTGACCACCAAAGGGCTGAATGTGTGTGTATATGTGTGTGTGTAATGGGAGAAGAGGGTCATTGTTAGCTGTCATGCTCTGGCGCTCCGTTTCCTTTACCTGTCAAATCCAGTGAGAGCGAGAACGAGAGAGAGAGATGGAGAGAGGAAAGAGAGTGACCCTTCAAAAATACACACACTCCTCTGCACTGACGGATGATGACACTAGGTGACTCTGAGCAGGGCATCATACTTATCTGAAAGTCTCAAAAACATCCAGAAATACAAAACTAGTCCACTTGAACGTCCTGAGGCCTCTCTAACCCCTTTTCCACCAAAATGGAGCTGGTGCACTGTAAACCCAACCTGCGTTTTTGGTTACTTAAGAAATGAGTGATGGCATAACTGGCTGTGTTGCTATATGATTCACATAAATAAAGTATATATAAACAGAAAAGGCTGGAGTTTGCAAGTCTTATGAATTAAAGGGATAGTTCACCCAAAAATGAAAATTGCCCCATGATTTACTCACCCTCAAGCCATCCTAGATGTATATAACTTTCTTCTTTGAAGTGAAGTGAAGTGAAGAGATATGTGGCCAAGTATGGCAACCCATACTTGGAATTTGTGTTCTGCATTTAACCCATTCAAGTGCACACACACACTGTGAATACACACTCGTAGCAGTGTGCAGCCATAGTGCTGTGCGCATGGGGATCAGTTGGGGGTTCGGTTGCTTGCTCAAAGGTCTCACCTCAGTCGTGGTATTGAGTCACGTACACATGACTTGAGGGTGAATAAATCATGGGGTAATTTTCATTTTGGGTGAACTATCCTTTTAAGAATATGTTTTAATATCCAAAATAAATTAAATTCATTATCTCTATACAGTACAAGCAGCGTTTGATGGTCAGAAATTTGATATATAATAAATTGAATTCATATTCACAATGTTTTTTTGGGGTCGTAAGATTTTTAACATGTTTTCTGAAAGAAGTCTCTTATGGACACAAGGGCTGCATTTATTAGATCATAAATGCAGTAAAAACAGTAATATTGTGAAATAGTATCACAATTTAAAATAACGGTTATTATTATGATTGCAAAGCTGAATTTTCCAGGGCCATTACTCAAGAGTCTTGCCAGATTGAGATGCTGCTGATCTCATAACTTAGAACTACCTTTTTTTTTTTTGTGGTAGAACTGTGTGGCACAGTTTCAGATTGGGCCCATTGGTGGGACGGGGCAGCTGAGACCTTGAAACACACTCTGTCTGTCTCGTTCTCCAAATAAAGCCTAGCATCACCTCGTGCCCTTCTTTTTTTGATGTAAAACTTTTCACCTTCACGGCACATTCCATCAAAACACCTCCATCCCAAAAGATACGGCTTATGTGCATAACTGCCGCAGTCTCATTTTCCTTAACGCTACTGATCGCCTCATTTGGCCAATGAGAGCTTTCCCGAACAATAAACCAGCTGTTGTATCTGATAACTAGTAGATGTACATCTCGCCTGCAGGGGCGGGTGGTTTTGAACCCAGCCGGACACACCACTGCAGATACGGATCTGGCACTGCAAGCTAAATGTGCTCCAAAAAAAGAATGCATTAAGGTCTTGGGTATAAATAACTAATGGATGGAAGAGATGGATTATATTTATCCAGCTCAATACAGCAGGAGTAGATCAGTCTGCCCTGACTCACACACCTAATGATATCTGGCTTCAGACCATTACGGACCACAGGCAGCCGTCTTATAAAAATACCCAGACACGGTGAGCTCAGACTGGGGTAGAGAGTGAAAGCCACCCCTGTGGCCTGCTGGGGCTCAGGACTGTCTGAGTCAGCTTCTTTGCTGTTCTATGAAAGTCACCTTTCTCCTCCCCACACTAGGAAGGGAAGCAGACTTTGAGAGGAAGAGTGAGGTGGTGTAACATTGGAATAATTGTGCTTTTATGTCGGTCTGTGTAGCAGGACGACTTCCCATGTGGTGTGGCCGTTTAGAAAGGTGAGGATGAAGGTGGCCGTAGCTTGTGTGGGCTGTTTGTTGTCTGATTTCATACTGTTGGCTATGAACTGTTTATTTTCTTAAGCATTCCTGGTGCATAATTCATCATTTAACATTATACCTAAAGAAAAAAAAGGCTTTGTCTTTGTAATTTTTCATCAAAATATAAACATACTCTACCTCTGAAATGATTTTTCTTTTTGGCTTGCATCACCTAGTTGAATAGTTATTGAAGGTGAATAGTTATTTATTTTAAGGTTTGCTTTAGGCTACTAAAATATGACTATGATATAGTTATTACGTTGCTGTAATTTTATTAGATTTTATTTTTTATTTTATCAGTGTGTATAGTATGAAACAGCAATAAGTCTTAGGAAAAACTATACATTGAGATGGTCTGTCCCACAGGACACTTATTTATTTTATTATTTCTTTTTGCAGTCTTTACAATGCACTCTTTATGTTCAGAACTTGACACAGTTTGCTCTGGTTTAAATATGACAGACAAGAATACTTTATAGTTTTATTTTATTTTATTAATTTACTGGTTTGGGAGTTACCTTTCATGTTGATATAAAGAGAGACAGGTTTTTGGTCAAAAGAGACCGAGAGACATGCAGACACCTCATGTATGAGTCCTCCCATCTATGTGACACTTATTTATTTCATTATTTCTTCATGTATTCTTCAAGTCTGCACTCACATTCAGAACTCAACTTCAGTTTGCTCTGGTTTGAATGTGACTGATAAGAATACTTTATTCTGAGAGTCAACACTTTTCGCTATAATCCCTTGACAAAGCTTTGACATCTCTGCAAGATGTTCTTCACTTAAATTGTAACACTAAATTATGTGTTTTGTGCGCACAGGGCAGTTGACTCTGTAAAGTCGTTTTAATCAAGACTTCATAGAGACATGATTTGAGTCCCTGCCGCTTGGAAGATATGAAAGTCTGCAGCCCTACCATTCTCTCTCTCTGTGTCTCACGCTTCTGTGTATTCTCTCTCTGATTGCCATAAGAATGACTGTGATTGGATTGTCACTGATTAAAATGGTGTTGAATTGCAAAAGTAAGAGTCCCACAGAACAAAGCACATTTTTTGCATGTGTCTGAAATAGGTGTTATGTGCTATTTACAGATCAAGAATTCTTCTTCCTACTAAAGTCACACAAGTACAGAAGTGAATTGTTTTTACCATTGTCTTTGTCTACAAAATACAGCAGGCAGACAGTAGGTCATTTTCAGCCAACAGAAGAAAAAAATGAGGTTGAATTGGTAATTGTTGCTTTATACAGTAAAACATAAATAAATACAATTACATTTGAATTAACTCTCATACCCTCTCATTAATCATGCAGAACATATTAGCTTTTAACCTTAAAACCTGAATACCTAGACCTGATTGGACAAAAATACAAGATGAGCCGTCAATATGCAGTCCATGATACCAGAAAACAAAAAGTCTGTAAAGTTTTAATGTGTGTAGCTTCTAAAGGTTAATCTAAATTAGATTTTGATTTCATAGGGCCTTTAAATGTATTTAAATAACTTCATTATGACAGTCTTCTGTCTTGCAAAATCTGTCAGAGAGGTTCTTTGCTGTATTCACATCAGAGCAGATATGAATGAGTGTTCAGTGTGTGGCTTCATGAATCTGATTTACTAAATGAGATCGTTGCTACTCTTGCATTAGTAAATGAATTGCTGCAGCTGCCGAAATTCCTCTGGTGATAAATTCTCTCCGTTCTCTCTTTGTCATTGGGAAATACACTGCTTATATTTTTTGTCTGACAGCAACCTTGATGAGATGTCCTCGATGATAGTCCGAGAGCAGATTGTAATCCACATGTTTATGTATCTTTGACTTTTTGCTTGCTCCTGTGCATGATGTTGCACACTGAGGACCAAAAAACAAAAAAGGTCAAAGTGTTGTAAACCATATAGTCCATTAGCCAGAGAACCTGTTGTTTGTTATAGAAAGGAGATGGTCCACATTGAAAGCTTACAGTCAGTACTCTATGTGCTCAATGTTAATGTGAGTTCTAGAACATCATTCTTTTTCTGTTTTTCCTCTTCAGGGAAGCTAACTTGACTTTGTCCCCATGGATTCTTTTGAAGGTGTTTTCATTTAATCTTTTCCGTAAAAAGATTTTGTCCTGAGGTCACAGATCACATCAGTGTTGTTTTCCGACTCACTGACCATTTAATCAAGCTAAAGTCCATCGCAGCGGCCCCCCTCGCTCTCTGCTTTTGTTCGCCCCTCTCAAAGGTGAAGTCACTCTTCTCGAAACACACCTCATGCTCCCGTTTCACGCTGCTCTTCAGCTCCATTGACCACCCACCTTGACCCAAACTCTGGAGAACTCTTGGAACAGAAGCTTGTATCTCTTCCACCCTCTCGGATTTGAGCGAGCTGGCTGGAAGATGTTTCTTTTTATCAGAAGGTTGATGTACCAAATCTCTTGAAATTGTGTTTTCTATTTTTCCGTTTACTTTGAATGAGGCCTTTTAAGATGCAGGAGCGTTCACTCTTAATGGCTGGTGCTACGCAAAGTACTTTTCATTCTCCTTTTCCTTAGTAAACGTCTATGCATATTTGAGAAGCACTAAAGAAATGGAAAGCATTTTCTCCTTGCTTTTAAATGTTAATAAGTCTGTTTATTTTGCGATTCTAATCAGGGCTGTCAATGTGGTCTGTGAATTTCAGTGGCACTTCAATCCTAACTGTGCACGATTATGTGGTTAGTGGCTGTTTAATTATTTTCATTTAGCATTGTTCTTCAGATCTGCAACCCACTTTGCGCGGTGAATCACTGAGTATATTCAAATAAATATGTTCATCCAGTTCTTTGAAGCTTCCATTCATGTATGCTTTGATCACTGTACAGCATCGCAGTCAAATGTACTAAATGAAACACGTTCATTTCACTTAAATATTACTGAAAGTTCATTGCACTTAATAGAAAACAGTTATGTGAAGAGATGAAGCAGACAAATTTTTAGGTTTTTCATTTTAATGGTTTTAATCAATACAGTGACATACTAAGTAAGAAGTACAATAAGTTCATAGTATTCCTAACTATTGTTTTCTAAACTTAAATGCACTGTGGCAACTGGTTTCCTTAAAATGAGGAAATGAGTTATCCTAACGGTACAGTTTGGATAACTCAACTGCTCTTATTCTCTAACAGAGCATTCATAGTTTCATAACTTCATATCACATAGCTTTTCCCAGCATGAATAAAGTTTCCTCAGGTGAGGCTGGGTTTAAATTAGCCCAGGTCCCCATCAGAGCATTAACAGCATTGAGAGATAATGAAGAGACAAATTCTGGATGGACGCTATAGGGAAATGTATGCAGGGGGAATTTGAAGATATATTACCCACAACCTTGAAAACAGTAAGCTACATTTACAATTAAATAGGTTTTTGGAGAAGAGAAGAGAATAAAAAAAAAAAAAACACCAGACCTTGAAATGCTAACGTAAATTGATGTGATTTATTTTCCTAATGTATTTATGATTTTATCTGGCTCATTTAATTAAGTATTGAATTTACGAATCAAGTGTGGAATTGCAGGCTACTTTGGATGCTGCAATTGGATGGCTATGAAATGCAAAGTCTAAATAAGATGCCACAGTGGAATGTGTTGCTAAAGAAAAGCACTTGGCAGTTTGCTCAGGTAAACAATGGAACCGAGCTCCTGAATTGACATGAAGAAAAGCAATATCTTGATGGCTGTTTGTTATCCACAGTCATTTAAATTTAGATTTAAAACGAGATGCATATTATACAATGGTTTTATCACTTTTTCAGATTAAACCACAATTAAAAAGGTACAAGTACAGTAGTTTAAGAATTTGTTTCTTAACTTGAACCCCAAAA